>NC_045782.1:2447500-2757500 GCF_008692025.1 Phocoena sinus
ACATATCTCTGGCCCTATTTTGTAAAAAATATATATATCTGTGTATATATATCTCGAAAACATCGAAAGCTGGGCAAGAAAGCCAGAGGACTAAAAGGATAGAAAAAAGTAATGTTATCAAACTGTTTATGAAATGACCCGCACATGGAGGGCACTCCCCAGTATGCCACCAACCCAGGCCCTGTCCCCTTTTCCTCCTCTTTCCTATTTCTTTCTGAGAGTCCCCACTGGTGCCCCGCGCGGTCACAAAGCCTTGGCTGAGTCTAGGAGAGTTTTGGCATTCAATGAACCAAGTGGGTGAGTGGCTCTAGAGCCCCCATGCCCATTCACTCGGCTTAGACAGGATTTATCAGTCTGTCTTCAGCTCGAGAGAGAGATCCTCGCAAATCCAGTCTCTTGGGCCCCTCTCCTCTTGCTGCTTCCATCTTTCAAATTGCTCATCAGAGGGGCATGATCCTTCCCCTGTGTGTGTGTGTGTGTGTGTGTGTGTGTGTGTGTGTATACACACACACACATACGCACATCGTGATTTCTCCAGCTGGGCTCTGTGGACACCTTCTAATGGAAGGTGGCCAGCTCTTTGGGTTTCAGCTCCTGGGGAACCCGGTTTGGGTTCCCATATTTGATATGGTTTCTCTTTTCCTGGGTAGACTCTAAGTGGCAGAGAACCTAAACTCCCCCATTTTATAGTTGAGAAAATGTGGACCTTTTTTTCTTCCCAATACATTTTAGAATTAGCTTAGTCATGTTCAAGGAAAACCCTTGCTAGCATTCCTGAAACCCAGGAACTTAAGGAATCTCTTCAGGTTCACAAAGTTAGTGGAAGGCCAGGTATTGGGTCCACGATGCCTTGATTCTCAAACCACTTCTCATTCTAACAAATTAAAACTTCCAGGGTAGGAAAATGGGTAACTAGAGGAGTAGGAGAGGGGCTTTTTAAAAAAATATCTATACGGTCTTATTTCTTTGTATTTTTAACCATGTAAGTCTTTTTACCTATTTAGAATAAATAAATGAATCTTTAAGGTAAAACAAATGTCTACCTTTATACATTGTGCTGTGTAAATGTGGGTCTTTTACAAAGTGAATTTAATTTCTATTAAATGTCATTATGTTTGCTAGTTATTACTAAGTATTAGTTATCACACACACACAATGTAGTTCTATATAAATAAATCTACATTAATCCCATTTGTTTTCTGCCTTCTAGAATAATGATCTCCAAGCTTTTTTTGGGTCACATTTTCCTATTGGTAAAAGGTTTTGAACATATACTCCCATTATATGTATATTTATTTATAATTATATTAAGTAGCTAGACCACTGAATTAATGTGTACAGTCTAAAACAATGAAAGTTGACATGTATAAAGGACAAGGTAAACAAATTAGGAGGAGAAGTTCCAAAACCTTTCCTCCATCCCAGCAGATGGTCCTATGCACCCAGGGGACACTGTTCTAGAGAATGCCAGTCAGGAGCTGCTGGAGGGTCCCAGACACTTACTCCACTGAAGTGCCTACACGTTCACCAGAGTGAATGAAAATGTTGAAAATGCTCTCTGACTTCAACTCCCTAACTTGTTCTAAGTTCCTCAGTTCAAACACAAAGCAATAAAACTAGCTCCAAAAACACCTTGGCCTCACTTCTAAGCTGTTTCTCACAACTGTAACCAGAGTCTAACATGCTCGGCCTCTGAGGTTAGGAAGCCCGTCACTAGTGTACGTTAGACTATTTACTTATCACCGAAGATAAGTAACCTTGAGATAAAATGGGAGAGGGGAACCTAAAATATAATGACCATCACAAAAATTGACAATTTCTATTTGACTCAAAAATCTGTGATGAGAACAGTACAAAATTAAGCTATTTTCTGGAGTCTTTTGGGGGTTAGTCCTTTTATCAGATACAATGTAATGACTGTCTCCTATCTGGGTTCAAACAGTTAAAAACTAGCCCTAGAGTAACCCCTGCCAAAGTTGAAAGGTTTCACTTGGGAGTTCCTTTCTGAGTTTTCTGGAACAGTAAGCAGAGCCACTCTGTGCTCGGGGCCTCTGGAGTGCCTGCAGTGTGCTGACACCAGGGTGATACAGAGTGGCTTTTCAGGTCAATGACATTTAGGCATTAATAATCAGATCACGGAGGAAAGTTCACATTTCTGAGCAGAATACTGGAAATGATTGCTTGCCGGGGAAAAGAGCAGAAGGCTTCCCAGAGGGAATGGCATTTGATCTGGATGATGAGGGAGACTTATAATTCAGGAAGAAAGGAGAGGAGGAGGGGGAAGGGAAAGAGAAAGCAGTCAAGGGAAGAGAAGAGAAACACTGAGCACCTGACTAGGTAGATGTGTCTCATCATATAATCCTTAGGAAAGCCTTTGGAGACGGCCATCATCCCCACTGCACAGGTACAGGAAGCGTGGCTCAGGAGAGTTAAGTAACTAGCACAAAGCACACATGCAGTTATCTGCTGGAGGGTTGAATTAAGGGGGCCAGTAGCTAGACAATTGCTCATAAGGACAATTTAAGTGGTACCAAAACGTCACTGTATGTTATTTGTAAGGATACAGAGCAGTTACTTAACAGAACCATTCTTGGGGAGTATAGTGTGTGTGTTGGGAAAATAAAGAATTCGTAAGCTATCTGGGGTGCTGATGTGGTCCAGATCCCCGGGGACATGCTGGGAGAGCTGGTTACTAAACTCTGAAGGAGGCTATTTTCCTGTAACACTCAGGAGTAGCAGCCTCTTTAAATAAGTGCTTAACAGATATTTGAAGACTATCAATTTAAAGGGGACCAAACGACATATACCAGGACAAAACTATAATTCAAGAAGATACACGCACCCCTATGTTCACAGCACCTCTGTTCACAACAGCCAAGACATGGAAACAACCTAAATGTCCATTGACAGATGAATGGATAAAGAAGATGTGGTACCTATATACAATGGAATACTACTCAGCCATAAAAAAGGAACGAAATAATGCCATTTGCAGCAACATGGATGCAACTAGAGATTATCATACTAAGTGAAGTGAGTCAGAAAGAGAAAGACAAATACCATATGATATCACTTATACGGGGAGTCTAAAATATGGCACAAATGACTCTATCTACAAAACAGAAACGGACTCACAGACATAAGAGAACAGACTTGTGGTTGCCAAGGGGAAGGGGAGTGGGGGAGGGAAGGAGTGGGAGTTTGGGATAAGCAGATGCAAACTATTCTATATAGGATGGATAAACAACAAGGTCCTACTGTATAGCACAGAGAACTGTATTCAATATCCTGTGATAAACCTTAATAGAAAAGAATATTTTAAAAAGAATGTATATATGTGTATAACTGAGTCACTTTGCTCTACAGCAGAAATTAACACAACATTGTAAATCAACTATAATTTAAAAAATAAATAAGATTAAATAATAAGGGGCCCAAACAAATAGTGTGTCCAGAAACCTGACTTGTTCTGAATGGTTATAGAAGGGTCAGTCCTAAATCTGTTTAACTGCAAAGCAGGTGCTCTTCAAAGCCTGTAGCTTGGGGCTGAAAGGTACATAGACAGGCAGGCAGATGGACAGACACAGGGAGAGACACAGAGATGGGGAAGAATTCAAAGGTGATTCTAAAGACTGCTTCTCACAGGAGTGTCTGATAGTAACCCTAGCGTTGCGTCTTCTTCAACTTTTTATCACCGCCACAAAATTTTCAGGTAGCTTAAATCCTATAGGGAACAAGATGAGATAAGAATGAGTGAACCGATAGATCTCCACTGATAAAAAAGAAATCGACAACTGTGTATTTGTTATCCTCAGGAAATTACTACAATCAAGGGGAGACTCGTAAGAAGGAACTTCTGCAGAGCTGTGATGTTTTGGGGATTCCACCCTCCAACGTAATGATTATTGACAACAGGTAAACTTATCTTTTAACAAGTGGAAATTCATTGGCAATAAAAATGCAGTGGTACACTCAAAAGACACAAACATAATGTGGGTGGATAAGAACATCTTACTTGAGAAGTCTACAGAAAATAGTTTCATGTTTGTTTTTAAGTGACAGTGTAGTGCAAGTGAATTTTTTCAACTTCTGTTCAGATTTTGTCTTAAGATAGCTGCTTCTCTTGAATCTTGAAAAAAAAATTATTATAAAAAATTTCAGGGACTTCCCTGGCGGTCCAGTGGTTAAGACTCTGCGCTTCCATTGCAGGGGCCACGGGTTCGATCCCTGGTCAGGGAACTAAGATCCCATATGCCGCAGCCAAAAAAAAAAGAGTCAAAAGTGTAAAGAACAGTATTACGAACCCCACATGCCTGTAATCTGAGACCAGTGATTGTCAAGCCTTTGCCGTACGTACTTCATCTAACCCCACATAACATCTGTTGTGTGTGAAGCTGTGGTTTTCTTGCAGTTGTAACTTAGCTGTTATATATTTTAAAAAATTTTTTATTGGTGTATACTCTGTTGTGTTAGTTTCAGGTGTACAGCAAAGTGACTCAGTTATACATATACATGTATCCACTCTTGTTTAGATTCTTTTCCCGTATAGGCCATTACAGAGTATTGAGTAGACTTCCTGTGCTCTACAGTAGGTCCTTATTACCTGTTTTATATATAGTAGTGTGTATGTGTCAATCCCAGTCTCCCAAATTATCCCTCCTGTGTGTGAAGTATTTTAAAGAAAACCCAACCATCAGGTTATTCTACCCCTACGTACTTCGGGATACATCTCTTAAGAAGATAGACTTTTTTTTCATGCAGCCACAATGTCATTATTATCCATCTAACAAAATTAATAGTAACAGCAATTCCTTGATTTCTCCAATACCCAGTCCATTTTGAGCTACTCCAAGTAGCTCAAAAATGAATGTGTCTTCACAGTTGGTTTGTTCAAATCAGGATGTAGACAAAGTGCACACATTATACCTGGTTGATATTCTGCGTGTCCCTCCCCCCCGCCAACCTTCTCACTGATTGTTGAAAACCTGAGTCAGTTGTCGTACAGAAGGATTTGTCTGTCTGCTCCCTCGTGGTTTTACCTAAGTAGTTCCTCTATCCTCCATATTTCTTGCAAACTGGAAATGAACGCTAACTTTCAGGGGCAAGAAGCTGCACTGTGTACTCCCTGTTCCGTCATTTCAGGACATGTACTATCTGTCTCACTTTTAGTCACGCATGTGACTGTCTGTCACACGTACTGTGTGCCTCACTCTTAGTGAGCTCACGTGGCAATGGCCACCCCTTTCACTGTAAAGACCCACATCAGCCTTTCACGCGGTGCTTTCACGAATCCTTAATTAACTAGAAGTTGCAAAACGGTGACTTTCTAGATGTCTCCCGCGTTCCAAATGTATTAGCTATATATTCTATAAAGTAGAACTTTATCAACTGGGGCTATTTAGTTATCCTGATAGGTACTTTGATCCCAAAAGACAGGCTAAATGCTTAATTCTTTCCCTTTAATCGCCGTTTTCAGAATAGGAGTTGATCCCCTACATACCTCCTATGGTAACCCATTGTTTTCTTGTTTGTTTCTTGGCTGGGGAGGCCACTGCTTTATTTCATTAGGAACTTCTGTGTTCATGTGTTCGGTTTTTCAGTTTAAGTCATTGTGTTCTTTGATACTCCAGTTGTCTCCTCTTTGTCCTCTTCATGTTGGCTCATGCATCCTTTTGATAAGAAACGAAGACTCTGACTTAATTTATTACAATTTTTACATATCCCGAAGATCAGGCAGCTTCAGCAATATCCCCTACTTTGAAGATGCTACAGTAGGGGGTTAGTAAAACTTGTTAAAAATAAATACTTCAAGGGCTTCCCTGGTGGCGCAGTGGTTGAGAGTCCGCCTGCCGACGCAGGGGACACGGGTTCGTGCCCCAGTCTGGGAAGATCCCCCATGCCGCAGAGCGGCTGGGCCCATGAGCCATGGCCGCTGAGCCTGTGCGTCCGGAGCCTGCGCGTCCGGACCCTGTGCTCCACAACGGGAGAGGCCACAACAGTGAGAGGCCTGCGTACCGCAAAAAAATAAATAAATAAATATAAAAAAATAAATACTTCAAGAAGCCAGTTTGAAAGATTCAAGGAAACCAGGTATCTTAGTCTGCTCAGGCTGCATGGCAAAATACCAGAGACTGGGTGGCTTAAACAACAGAAGTTTTTTTTAATATTTAGTTATTTGGTGGCGCTGGGTCTTAGTTGTGGCACGTGGGCTCCTTAGTTGCAGCAGGCGGGCTCCTTAGTTGTAGCATGCAACGCTTAGTTGTGGCATGCACGCAGGATCTAGTTCCCTGACAAGGGATCAAGCCCAGGACCCCTGCATTGGGAGCGCAGAGTCTTAACCACTGCGCACCAGGGAAGTCCCCAGAAATGTATTTTTTTCTCAACAGTTCTGGAGGCTGGAAATATAAGATCAAGGTGCAGCAGGGTCGATTTCTGGAGAGAGTTTGCTTCTTGGTGTGCGGATGGCCCGTTCTCCTCACTGCTCACATGTAGCAGGGAGAGAGAAGTTTCTCTCTTCCTCTTCTTATAAGACCACCAGTCTTATAGGGTTAGGGTCCCCACCATTATGACCTCACTTAACCTTAATTACCTCCTAAAGACCCCGTCTCCAAATACAGTCACATTGTGGATTAGGGCTTCAACAGATGAATTGTGGGAGGACACAACTCAGTCCCTAGCAACATGAACTTTTAGTCTTTCAGCTTCTCATTTCCTAACCCAGAAGAAGCAGAGCTTTGGAATCTTGCTTTGGGTTATTTAGATGGGTCAAAGAGAAGAATGAAGGGGAGAAAGAGAAAAAAAAAAAAGTTTTATGGAGGACCTACACTCGAATAATAATGGTAAATGTATATTAAACTGTTATTGTCCAGTGCCAAAGGCCATACTAAATACAGTGATCTTAAAACCTTCAAAATAATCCAATTACTTCTTCCACATTATAGAGAAGAAACAGGCCTAATGAGAGGTTGAGTCATTGGCCCGGGGTCATCCAGCTAATATGTGGTAGAGCTGGCATTCCAGCTGAGGCTCTCTGGTCACTGTGCTTTGTCAACTCCATGAAGGGACTCACAATTTCACAAAGGTCATCTCGTTTAATTCTTCCACTAACTGTAGAAAGATAGGTCTTTATTATCCTTTTTCAGTTTCACACGAAGAAACTAAAGCTTAAGACACTCGTCTGAGGCCAGACATTTAACAAATGGCAGGCAGTGCTAGGACTCGAAAGCAGAAAGGAAGACGGAACTGATTCCTGACTTTCTGCGAGAAAGTAGGTCACCTCTTTGTTAGTGTGTTTGGAAGACCAATGCGTGTTTAAGAGAACATTTCGTTGATGTTGTCTGCTTTCTTCCATTGTTCTGAACTTCGTGGCTGGATTTCAGGGAGACGTTTAGCCAGAGGAGCTCAGTCAGGTAAACCCTTATCCAGGGACTTCACTGGTGGTGCAGTGGATAAGACTCCGCGCCCCCAATGCAGCGGGCCCGGGTTTGATCCCTGGTCAGGGAACCAGATCCCACATGCATGCCACAATTAAGAGTTTGCATGACACAACTAAGGAGCCCACGTGCTGCAACTAAGAGCCTATGCGACCAAATAAATAAATAATTCTTTTAAAAAAAAGTAAACCCTTATCCAACCCCTTAAAGAGGGAAAAAAGTTCAGGTCTCAAGATGAGAAGGCATCTCAGTAATCAGACAACCAAATGGATACTTTGGGTGATTTTACCTAGTTCCTTAATATCTGTGGGTTCTGCTAATTTAATGAATCATATGATATTTAACTGCATGTTATTAACAGATGCATATTAAGTGCCTGGACTGGGAAAGGCGCTGTGCTAGATGCTGAAGAAAGAGAACAGTTCAAGGTCCAGGAGCCGGGTAGTAGGTGTTGGCCTGACCGTCACCACTGCTGAGTTTGCAGAAACGTTCATTGTGCCAAGGTTCAGGCCTAGAAGGGGCTTAGAGACCCTCTCCAGGATACTTGGGAATTGAATGTGATTGGGAAATGCAACCTACAGATTTAGTATTCATTTGTTGCTTTTGCGCTTCTTAATACATTAGGAAGAGTCCATAGAATTATTTCATTTACATTTCAAAACAAAACAAAAAGTAAACACACATTTCTGTACACATAATTTCTAAAATAACATATACCAGACTCGTTAATAGTAGCTGCTACTTAACTGGACCAGGGAGGGACACTTGCACTTCTTAATTCTGTACAGTTTTATTTCGCTTTTGCTTTTTTAGGAAGCCTATGTTACTTTTTTTTTTTTTGCGGTACGCGGGCCTCTCACTGTTGCAGCCTCTCCCATTGCGGAGCACAGGCTCCGGACGCGCGGGCTCAGCGGCCATGGCTCACGGGCTCAGCTGCTCCGCGGCATGTGGGAACTTCCCGGACCGGCGCATGAACCCGTGTCCCCTGCATCGGCAGGCGGACTCTCAACCACCGCGCCACCAGGGAAGCCCGCCTATATTACTTTTTAAAGTACAAGCAGAAACGCACATATATGGAATCTAAAAAAAAAAATGGTACTGATGAACCTAGTGGCAGGGCAGGAATAAAGATGCAGATGTAGAGAACGGACTTGAGGACACGGTGGGGAAGGGTAGGCTGGGACAAAGTGAGAGAGTGGCATGGACATATATACACTACCAAATGTAAAATAGGTAGCTAGTGGGAAGCAGCCGCATAGCACAGGGAGATCAGCTCGGTGCTTTGTGATGACATAGAGGACTGGGATAGAGAGGATGGGAGGGAGGCTCAAGAGGGAGGGGATATGGGGATGGATATATGTATACATATGGCTGATTCACTTGGTTGTACAGCAGAAACTAACACAACACTGTAAAGCAATTATACTCCAATAAAGATGTAAAAAAAAAAAAAACAGTACAAGCAGACCTCAGACATATCACAGGTTGGGGTCCAGCCCACTGCAATAAAGCGAATATCACAATAAAGCAAGTCACAGGAACGTTTTGGTTTCCCAGTGCATACGAAAGTTACGTCGACACTATAGCGTATTAAGTATGCAGTAGCATTCTGTCTAAAAAGACAACATACATAGCTTAATCAAAAAATAGATATGATCTGAGCCTTCAGCGAGTTGTAATAATAACACCAAAGATCATAGATCACCATAACAAATATGATGATAATAATGAAAAAGCTTGAAATGTTACAAGAACTACTGAAATGTGACACAGAGACGTGAAGAGCGCAAATGCTGTTGGAAAAGTGGCGCCAATAGACTTGCTCTCACACGGTTGCCACAAACCTTCAATTTCTAAAAAAATGCAGCATCTCTGAAGCGCAATAAAGTGAAGCACAATGGAACGGTTATATTGATGTATTATATTTTTTAAAGACTACTCCACCTAAGTAATAAAACATTCTTCCCTCTGTACTCAGCTTCTATCCCTACAAGTGAAGGCTAAATTAGAAATAATTCTGCGTACGTTTTGATAATATTTGGTTTGGTAAGTTCAAAACATAGAATAGAATTCCTTGAAAAGATCATAATGCTTTTAAGCCTTTTTATAAACACTGTGCTTGTCTCACGGGCCTCATTCTGGAGGATGAGCGGGCACAGGGTCAGATAAGCTGCTCCAAAGGGCTCTGGCTGGAAATGCAGGGTTCAAGGGGGGCCTGATTGTGACAGAATAAAACAAAGCAGACCCTCCGGTTATAACCCAGGCCCATTAATATGCTTCCGGGCCCAATGACCAACTGTTGGGCAAAACTTATGGGGTCTCAGAGCTGATCGTGGTCTGATCCATGCTCCCATCGTCCTGCACCTGCGATGCCACATCACAGCTATTCCCACAACCAAAACAGGGAGGACTCCCAGTGCCCCAACCTGCGTCCTCGTATGTAAGCTGGGCCGCAAACACACCACGCTTTCCTCTGCGTCCACACCCGTGCATGTGCCTGGCCCTCTTCCACACGCTTCCTCTCTTCCCAGCACCCCATACCCTGGCCCCCTAGCAAACACCTCTTCATCCCTCAAACCTCAGCTCAAGATTACCTCAGACTCTGCAGCACCATCCCTGATTTGCCCAGATTTTCTTAGGCACTTTCGTTATATTCTCATCGTCCCGTTCTATTCTAGCACATACACGAATTTTTTAATCTGCGCCATAAGCCCCTCTGTATCTTTTATTCCTGTATCTGCAACCTCTGTCTTAACCCTTGACACATAGTAGTTGCTCAGTTCATGTTTGTTGAATAAATGAATGACTCCGCTTATACCAGAAGCTTTCTTCCTGTGGCAGCACGTAAATGTGTGGTCTCGAGAACTTAGATGATACCGAAGCATCCCAACCCCCTTCCTCACTTTTTCTTCATTTACCCAGAAATGGTGATTAGCAAACCAATTTCTGAGACTTTAATGAGACTGTTTTCACTTTTTAATTAAGTGAAACAGTCTTGATCCCTGACTTGCGTAGTTATTTTTAACCTTCTGGAAAGTCCTAAGTGAGTACTTTGGTTTGGAAGAATTTTTCTACATCTCTTGATTTTTGCCATTCTACAAGCTTGGCTCCACTGTCCTAAGGGTTCAGCGTCATGAAAATCTCATTCCCAGTACTTGTCTTAACACCATTCCGGCATTAACAAGCCCAAGACTTTGACAGACTAATTTGAGCTGAACAAGGAAACAGAATCCAGTACCTAGTATAAACCGTAAATGAGCCTGGCTTGCTAGCAGTTCCTGGAAGTCTTTGTGTTTTCCAATAAATCCACACAAATCATACAGTGAAAGAGAAGCCACAAAGCAGAGAGTCTGGGACTGTTGGGGTCATGTTTGTAATTAAACCCCCCCTCTCTCTCTCAAGACCCAGTAAGAGCCTTCTCCCCCCAAAAAACCGGAAAAGACCGTATGCCAACTGCTAAAGTGGATCTGACCAAGCGTCCTCTCACTATAAGAGATGAAAACAAAGCTCCACGCAGGCTTTCTCCAAATACACAAAGAAGTGCCTGGGCACAGGGCAAGGGCACAGCTCCAGTCCCAGTTGGCAGGAGCAGGGCAGGGCTCCCATCCTCCCAAAGGGCGCGAAGGACAGGAATGTTTCCTAGAAAAGGAACCAGGGGAGGAGACCGAAGTGGACCGAGCAGATACGGAGCTACTGTGTGAACTTGGAAAGCTGCTTCCCTGCTACTTCAAAGGCGGGTTATTCTGGGAGCTGAAGGGAGGCTGGGTCTTTAAGTCACATGACTGGTCTTCAAGTCACATTAAGTCACATAAGTCAGTATAGAAGTAGAGTGGGACCAGGGAGGGTGGGCTTAACAAAGCATGTATTTGTGGCTGATTCTACTCCTTGAAAGAGGCTGCAAATATACCACAAAAATAGGATTCAAGGTGACTGTGTATTGTGATATTCATTACAGCACTCTTCATAATAGCAAAAAGTTGGTAGCAACCTAATTTAGCAGTAGGCAATGAATTATATAGCCACGGTCCAGAACATTAAACCACAATTCAGAGTTTTCTCTGCACAGTTAATAACCCAGGAAGATGTTCATAATTTGAGTTTAAAAAGCAGTGTATACTTTCTTTACACTTTTCTGTATTTTCCATAGTTTTGATAGTGAGCATACATTACTTGTAAACCAAAAGTTTCATTAGATTTATTTTAAAATATATTATTTCTGGGAATTCCCTGGTGGTCCAGTGGTTAGGCCATCCGAAACTTCTACTGAATGTTAATTGTCTTCAGCTGCAGCTCTTCAGATATTCTCTGTCCTTTATCATGGAGGCACCTATACTTTTCGTGCATTTTCTTTTTTTAAATTCATTTTATTTATTTATTTTTGGCTGCGTTGGGTCTTTGTTGCTGCACACGGGCTTTCTCTAGTTGCGGCGAGCAGGGGCTACTCTTTGTTGTGGTGCGAGGGCTTCGCATTGTGGTGGCTTCTCTTGTTGCGGAGCACTGGCTCTAGGCATGCGGGCTTCAGTAGTTGTGGCGCGTGGGCTCAGTAGTTGTGGTGCACAGGCTGAGCTGCTCCGCGGCATGTGGGATCTTCCTGGACCAGGGCTCAAACCCGTGTCCCCTGCATTGGCAGGCGGATTCTTAACCACTGCGCCACCAGGGAAGCCCTTGTGTTTTTTCTTATTCACCTTTTGGTACTCTCCTGGGGCAAGGAGACATGATGTCACATCACCAGAAATAGCTTATCAACATGATTCTCCTTCAAAGTGTGCTTCTCCTTGACCATTATTATCTCTGGTTCTCACAGTGCTAATCAAAGAGTACTGGTGCCTCTGAGGATGGTGAGGCTTGATTTTGAGGGACTTTCAAATCCTGCTAAAAGCAGATGCAAGGTAGAGCATCTGCTGGCCAGCTGTATGCCCCTCTTTCTGGGGCAGATCTTACAGTATTAGGCGGGTATGTTTATGTTTTCTGATTTTCTGATATGGTGGGGGTTTTTTTGCTTCATCAAAGTCGATGCTCTATAACTGTTATTCCTTTTGTTGTGTTCGATGGAGTTTGAGGGAAGAGAGTGAAGTGGAATTGTTACTGGCACTGTGAGTGGAAGTCCATATTTCCACCTAGGAGTCCTGCTAGCAGTTGAAGGGAGAATGAGTAAGAGGAAATCGAGACCAGAGAAAAGAAAATGAGGGAAGTACAGTATGACGGAAAGAGCTCTGGTCCAGGGGTCATGAAATGGGGCTTCAGGTCGTAGCTCTGCCACAAACCGGCTGTGTTCCCTTTGGCAAATAATGTCCCCTCTCTGGGCTTCTCTTTTCTTATACGTACAATGACTGGATGAGATGGCGACTTTACCTCAGGCGCCTAGATCTTATCCGGAGCAGAGCAGGACGTGTTTAGATATGGCTGTTCTTCTACAAATGGAGGTTTATGTGCTCAGCTTGGCAATATAGCTGACACACTTTTAAGTGCTTTCCATTTTACTAAGCACCGGTACATTTCATGACATCCACGGTAGACTGTGTTCACTGTGACATGCTGGGGTCCTTGCATCAGAGAGCTGAATAGGGATGTAAAAAACTAAACAGCAGCCCTTTTAATAACCAAATACCGTAGACTGGGTGGCTCACAAACAGCAGAAATGTATGTCTCACCGTTCTGGAGGCTGAGAAGTCCAAGATCAGAGTGTCAGCACATTTGGTGTCTGATGAGGGCCTGTTTACTGGTTCACAGATGGCTCTCTTCTTGCTGTATCCTCTCCTGGCAAAAGAGGCAAGGGAGCTCTCCAGGGTCTCTATTATAAGGACATTAATCCCATGCTTGAGGGCTCTGCCCTCATGACCTCATCACCTCCCAAAGTCCCCACCTCCAAATACCATCACATTGGGGAAACAGGTTTCAACGTACGAATTTTGAGGGGACACAAATATTCAGTCTAGAGCATCTACAAAATTGTACTAGGAAGCAAAAACTTTGGATAAGAGGCAACTAATTCTCTACCGTGCAAGTCTTATAGACAGAGTGTTAGGATCCAGAAGAAAGGTTATTGGGTCAGTTTTTCAGATTATTTCTCCATGACACCAAGTTCCAAGAAATAATTCTTAGTCATTTGTGGGATGTTCCAGAGAGCCCTTGGGATAAGAAAAATTGCAGCTGCCTGTATGTGTTGCAATTTAAGACGATGTGGTCGTACTTTGGCAAAACTGTCATGGTGAGGTAGACCTAGTTCTGCAAGGCTGAGCCACAGCTTAACTAGCCAGTTTCTGTACTGGAAGGATTTATAGGATCTATTCCTTTTTAGGTTTTCTTTTTCTTTCTTTCTTTAATAATACTGTTACCCTCATATATACAGTCAATTGGTTTTCAACAGGGCTGCTAAGACAGTTCAATGGGGCAACAATACTCTTTTCCACAAATGGATATCCACATACGAAAGAACAAACTTGGACCCCTTCCCTACATTAAACCCAAAAGTTAGCTCAAAAAGACCTAAATATAAGAGCTAAAGCTATAAAACTCTTGAAAGAAAATATAGGAGCAAATCTTCATGAGCTTGGGTCAGGCAAAGCCCTCTTAGATATGACACCAAAAGCATATACAACCAACAAAAGAAAAAATAGACTTCATCATCAAAATTAAAAACTTTAGTGCCTGATGCATACTATCAAGAGAGTGAAAAGACAACTCACAGAATGAGAGAAAATATTTGCAAATCATATATCTGATAAGGAATTAATATCCAGATATAGCTAGGTAGATAGATATAAATGTAATATACCTTATATACTATATATAGTATAGTATAAATAACAGATAAAATAATATATAAAGGACTTGAATAGCTATTTCTCCAAAGAAGATACACAAATGGCCAATAAGCATAGGAAAAGATGCTCAACGCCATTAGTCATTACAGGATAGAAATCAAAACCACTGTGAGACACTACTTCACACCGACTAGGTTGACCATTTTTTATTTTATTTTATTTTATTTTATTTATTTGTGTGTGTGTGGTACGCGGGCCTCTCACTGTTGCGGCCTCTCCCGTTGCGGAGCACAGGCTCCGGGAGCGCAGGCTCAGCGGCCATGGCTCACGGGCCCAGCCACTCCGCGGCATGTGGGATCTTCCCGGACCGGGGCACGAACCCGCGTGCCCTGCATCGGCAGGCAGACCCTCAACCACTGCGCCACCAGGGAAGCCCAGCCATTTTTTAAAAATAAAATTAGAAGGGAAATACCAAGTGTAGGCTGGGATTCAGAGAAATTGGAACCCTCATGCACTGGTGGGTTTGGAAAATAGTTCAGTCATCATGTAAAACAGTTCGGCAGTTCCTCAAAAACGTAAACACGGAATTACCATTACCCAGCAATTCTATTTCAAAGTAAAGACCTAAAAGAATTGAAAACAGACATTCAAACAAAAACGTGTACATGGATGTTCATAGCAGCACTGTGCACAGTAGTCAGAAGTTAGAAACAACTCAAATTCCCGTCAGCTGATGAAATGGGCAAACAAAATGTGGTCTATCCACACAGTGGAATATTACTCAACCACACAAGGGAGTGAAGTACTGATACATGCTACAGTGTGGATGCACCTAAAAAGAAGCCAGACAGGGGCTTCCCTGGTGGCGCGGTGGTTGAGAGTCCGCCTGCCGATGCAGGGGACACGGGTTCGTGCCCCGGTCCGGGAAGATCCCACATGCCGCGGAGCGGCTGGGCCCGTGAGCCATGGCCGCTGAGCCTGCGCGTCCGGAGCCAGTGCTCCGCAACGGGAGAGGCCACAGCAGTGAGAGGCCAACGTAACGCCAAAAAAAAAAAAAAAAAAAAAGAAGTCAGATAACAGCCACATAGTGTATGAGTCCGTTTATCCGAAACACCCAGAACAGGCAAATCCATGGAGACAGAAAGTAGATTAGTGGCTGCCAGGAGTGGGGAGGAGAGGGGAGTGGGGAGGGACTCATAATGGGGTTTATTTTTTTGAGGTGATGAAAATCTCCTAAAATTGACTGCAGTGACGGTTGCACGACTCTGTTAACATACTAAAAACAAAAACACATTGAATTGTGCACTTTGAGTGAATGGCATAGCATGTGAATTATATCTCAACCAAGCTGTTATGAAAATAATAGTAACATTTAATAATAGAACACTTATAATGTTAATTGTAAAAACAAACAGTACAAAAATATATCAAGTGAAAGAAATGAATGTCTCCTTCCATACACTTCTCTCCTCAGAAGAAACCACTGTTGACCTCTTGATGTGTAAACTTCCATACCTTCAATACTTCACAAATATATATTTACATACAAGCACAAATAGAGTTCATTTTTCAGTACTCCATACTATTCCATGGGATACCTGTATCATAATTTATTTGACTAATAAAACCGTCCCGTGGCCTTGCTGGAAACATCATTAACCTCGTGAAATAAATCCCCATGGCCGCTCACTCTGGCGTGCTACATAGAGTAAAACACTATTTAATTATACACCAGTGTCTGCAGGGTGGGCTTCCTGTCCACCTCCAGGATGAGACCTGAGGGTCTTCCATTACTTCGTCTTTTGTGCCAGGTAGTGCTGGGCAGCTGACAGCCGCGTGTTAGAAATCGTGGCTTTGGGGATTTCCCTGGCGGTCCAGTGGTTAAGACTCTGCGTTCCCAATGCAGGGGGCCTGGGTTCTATCCCTGGTCGGGGAACTAGATCCCACATGCATGCCGCAACTAAGAGTTCACATGCCACAACTAAGACCCAGTGCAGCTAAATAAATAAATAAATTTTTTTTCTTTTTTTTAAATCATGGCTTCGTAGCTACACGGTAGGGGTGCTGCTTGCCTTACAGGCCCCTTATCTGAACTAAATCTGGAACCCAAAGCCTGGCAAGTAAACTGCTCAATAAATATTAATCCCTTCCTTTTTTTTTTTTTCAAGGAGGTGGTAGAAACCAAGTTCATGAATCTCCTAAATCTTTGAATTATTTTTGGATGTAGTCATATGACAAGTCTTTGGCTTTGAGGTCTTAGGAATGAACTTGTGGTTCCTGACTTGGCTATTAGTCTTTCTCTGACCACCAAGTTCAGACTCAAGACCCTCACCAGCCCACTGAGTGCATCTGGGGGTAGTGGAGGCTTGTGCAGGACCAGCCACAGTAGAGCAGGTATCCAAGGTTCCCCTCTGCCTGGCTCCACACCTGGCCTGGGCTGACAGCCGGGACCAGACTGGTAAGTGAAACAGACTCACCCCTCAAGGAGCCCCCAGGCTAGGGAGAAGATGAGCACATACATTTTCATCATGCCATGGTAAGAGCAGAGATAGAGCACAAGGGCAAGGGCAGAGGAAGGTCTCCAAGGAGCGCTGCTTCACCTGACCTGAGATTTGGGGCAGGTCTTCCTAAAGATGTGACTGTTCTAGTGACCTGAGCCGAGTCACGAATGCATAAAAGGCAGGCTGGTGAAGAAGCAGCAGGGGAGCATTACAGGTGGAAAACCCAAAAAGTGTCAGAGGCCCCAAGCCACGTGGTGTGAACACCAGGGGAGTGGTGTGTCATGCAGGCAGAGTGCAAGACGCCAGCGTCCAGCGAAGCCCTCTCTCCCCCAAGCCATCCCTTTCTGCTGCCACTTCCTTTTCCCCATTTCTTCCTTTTCCAGTGAAACAGGATCAGCAGCTTTATAATAATAATAGCTGACACATCCTCACTCTGTATCCAGCGCTATCCTGCATGATTTAAATATATTAACTTGTTTACTTCTCGGTCCTATGAGGTGGATACTGTTATTACTCCATTTTCGAAATGAAGAAACAGAGAGGTTAAGTAACTTGCCCAAAGCACACCAGGGCCACATGGCGTCCCCTCTGCTTTGGCCTGTGCTTATGGTCTCCATGGCCCTGGCTTTCCATGGCCCCCCTCCATCCAAACAGACTAACTGGAATGGTATTTCATAAAATACGGGGATTGATCTGTAAGCCTGGTGCAGCAGAATTGCCTGTGAAAATGCAGGTACCTAGGCTCTACTGTAACCCTCTTGACTCTAGTGGGGTGAGGGGTCCGGATTCTGCATTTTTTACAGACGCCCCAGATGATCCTAAGGCACTGTAATGTTTGGGAACCTCTGGGCTGCTGTGTCTGAGCTGCAGGTCCAAATTCCCGTGAGAGAGAAGTGGAGTGGAGAAGCCTGGATCAGGTCGCCTGGGAGGGGGCGTTATTTGGTCTTTTTGCGTGGAGTTCGGGCGTGGGAGCAGACTCCTGATAGGGATTCAAGAGCAGAAAGGACTGCAAGAGTGAGGAAGAAAATACCAGAATCTCCAGTCACTGGCACTCCTGGGGAAACCTCTGTGTGTAGCCCAAAGTATGCTGTCCCCTGACCCCGCATACCGATAACACAGCCTTAGCTCTGACCTCAGTCACTCCTTACAAGACCGCAGAAGCAACTAACATTGGTCCTTGATGCAGCTCCTTGAGGAGAGGCCCTCCCCCATCTCAGCTTCCTTCTGCCCAACAGATGAGAATGAAGTTCCTTTACTTTTTTTTTTTTGTAAATTTATTTATTCATTTATTTATTTATTTTTGGCTGTGTTGGGTCTTCGTTTCTGTGCGAGGGCTTTCTCTAGTTGTGGCAAGCGGGGGCCACTCTTCATCGCGGTGCGCGGGCCTCTCACTGTCGCGGCCTCTCTTGCTGCGGAGCACAGGCTCCAGACGCGCAGAGCTCAGTATTTGTAGCTCACGGGCCCAGCTGCTCTGTGGCACGTGGGATCTTCCCAGACCAGGGCTTGAACCCGTGTCCCCTGCCTTGGCAGGCAGACTCTCAACCACTGCGCCACCAGGGAAGCCCCATGTTCCTTTACTTTTCACCAAACTGTCCTGCAGATTTGCTCTTTCTCTGCCATCCCTTTCTCCTTGACACCCTCCAATCCAGGGTCTTCCTTAACTTTGGAAATCACTGTTTTCCGGAGGAAAAGGTAAGGCGTAGAGACGCCTCTTCCATTGGTCCTAGCTGAGCTGAAGAAGATCAGAATGTCTCTCATTACTCTTATTAAGCCACCCCGAAGAAGTGTGCAGAGCAGCTACAACATGGGACCATCAGATGACCATGTGGGCACTTGTAACCCCTCAGCCTCGAGGTGGGCTGGAACGGCATCCTTTAGGAGCAGAAGTCAGGGCAGGGACTGTCAGACTCCAGGGCCAGACACACTCACAGAGCCAGAAACATGTAGGAATCCAAGTCCCAGGGTGTCCGGAGGGGCTGCAGGGGCAGAGCCAGGAGACGGGATCTGGGGAGTCACAACCAGGTGAAAGGCTATGGAGCACGGCCAAGGCGCTTAGGCTGCTGTCTAGCCCTGAGCTTCTGGTCAGACACAGGAAGCCACAGATTTGTTTTAAACAATGAGTCACTGCGTCTCTCAAGTATTTGACCAAGACTGTCTTCTCCATCTTGTGTTTCATTCGTCAGTCTTTACAGAGCTGAGTCCAGGTCCTGGTGGGGGTTTGCTCAGCACCGAGCTACACTCTTAAGAGGTTCATCAGATGCCAGCCTCACCGACACTCTTCATCTTCCCACGTCCATAAACCAGATCCCTGCCCTGGTCTTTGTTATCCTGCCCAGGTTCTTATTATGAGGCTGGTTTCCTGGACTGATCCTCTGTGATCCCACAAGTAGTTTCAAATTATTAGATCCAACCTGAGGGGAACTGACGTGGCATTTCTTTTCACTAGATGGTTATCGGTCACCTACCTACAAACATGTGAGCCGTTGCCCATGGAGACTGAAGCAGACATAACCTTGGGCTCATGTCCAGTGTATCCAGTGTAAACTATTATCTCTCAGCCTTTCTGTGACTGGGATATGTTATATGTGATCGCTCCATTTAACAATGCACCTTCTTCCTCAAGGGCTCCGAGAGATGTCATAGAATAAGGTGGCGTGTTCCTTTTTTAATAATAAAATTAATTTTATAATAAGGCCTCTTAGAGAATTTCATGATGTCTCCTGGGCATTTCTCTTCTCTGACAGCCCTGGGGACCGTATGATCTGGCCCCAGCTCCCCTGCTTCTGTCCGGCAAGGTGATAGCAGGCAGGCAGATCTGTGTCCCAATCCTTGTTCTTTTCTTAAATAAGATAAGGATGTTGAGTGAGATCATCTCTGAGGTCTTTTTTTCACAACTAACATTTTGTGATTCAAAGAACATAATGTTATACTGCAGAAAGGTATGTACACTAAACAGAGTTGCCAGATAAAGGACAAGTGGCCCAGTTAAATTTGAGTTTCAGGTAAACAATCATTTTTTTTAATCTCCATGTGTCCAAAATATCACATAGGACATAATTATATTTTAAAATTATTCACTGTTCGTCTGAAATTCAAGTTTTGGCTGGCGCCTCGTCTTGGCCACCCCAAGCCCAAAGGCCGTTCCCTTCCATCTCACTTGAGGTCGATTTCACCACTTCCCTACCTGCGCCTGCTTGTCTCCTGGCTTTTATCCTTAGCCAGAAATTGGCTGCTCACTGCGTTGCCTTACCTGTGAAATAAGCCCCCAGAATTTAGAGAGGTGAGTCACCAATGGTCCGTTTCCTAGGACCAGCTGCCAGGTCAGCCAGGAGACACCTGGACACCTGCTATTTACAGCCTCGCCACTGATACCTCGTCAGTAATCCTGACCTTTGCCACAGTTTGTTACACCCATAAGGAGCTTCAGTGGGAATTTTCATTTGCTTCTGTTCGTTCTTATTTCATTGTTTTGGCTACTTTCCATGTCTGTTTGTTCGAGATTCTTGCATCATTCAAATAAACAAAAAAAACCCTCCACTTAACCGTCTCCCATCCCACGCTGCCCGCTTCTCTCTCTTGCGTATAATCAAGTACTACCTGTCCCCCATCCCATCCCCGCCTCTCACTCGTTCCCCAGCGCAGTCACATCTGGATCCCTGTCCTCCCTCCCTCCTCCTGCCATTGAAAGCCCTCTTTGTCAGGGTCACAGTAACTTTCTAATTGTGCAATCGGTGGGGCACTTTTCAGTCCCACCTCCTGACCTCTCAGCAGCCCTGGTGCACGCTGACCCCCCACACCTCGGGACACTACTCTGGCATCGACAGCAGTACCAGCCCCAGCTGTCCCCCGCCTCCTTCCTTCCCGGCCACTTCGGGCTGTCACCTACACCTGCCGCAGGGTTGGTCCCCAGCTCTTTTCGCATTGCCTGCGCTCCCCGTAAGCCTGTGTTCTCGGGGTTGGTGCACCTCTGCACTGTGAGGGAGGCCGCTCACCAAGCACCGGGGCCTGCTGGTCCAGGCTGACACAGGACTCAGGAGGAAGTGAGGTCTGAGAGCTCGTGAGAGATACTTGGGCTTCAGCGTGTTTCTCCTCCTTTTCTTTCTTTTTTTTTTTTTTTTGGCCGCACCCCGCGGCATGCGGGATCTTAGTTCCCTGACCAGGGATCGAACTCGTGGCCCCTGCGATGGAAGCGCAGTGTCCTAACCACTGGACCGCCAGGGATGCCCCTCAGTGTGTTTCTTTATCGATCCCTGAAATGCGTTTTATTCATTTAGCCTTCACTTACTGAGCATATGCCGGATCTCTAATGCTGGGCCCTAGGAATGCAAAAGGAAAAGCCAGGCCCTTGCCCTCAAGATCTCACGGTCTCGAAGAGAATCCCAGCAAAACAGGTGATGAACCCAGGGCAGCGCAGAGCAGGGCGGGTGCGGATCACGACGAGCGCACACCAGGCGGAGGTCAGGGGAGTTCAGCAGTTTCTGAAAACTATGGAAAGCTTGGAAGCAATGACTTGATCTGATCTGCATCTTAGAAAGCTCTCTGGCAACACTAGAGAGCAGCGTTGTGAGGGGTGGTCCAGACTTGGCACCGTGGGACCAATCAGCATAATCAGGTGACACACGAGTCAGAAACATAGCAGTGGCAGAGAAGACAGAGAGAGGGGACGGTGCCAAGTGCTGCTGCAGAGGCAGCATCTCAAGGACTTGGTGACCACCTAGCTGTGAAAGGTAAGAGAGGGGAGGCCAGAGGGTCTCCCAGGTGTGTACGTGTCACCTCCGCTAAGGGACCCGTCTTTCCAGCATCCCTGTCAGACTGGACACCAAAAATGTCACTCTGCCTAAAAAGGGAAAACAAATATTTTTCGAGGGCCTGAATTTGCCCTTTTGCCCTACCGCTAAATTACCGTTGGAGATGTGTTGGGGCGGGGGTGTCAGAGCCACGGCCAGGGTTTCTGGGCGAGGGCAGTGTCTCCAGATTGCCCAGCTAGTAAAGAGGCGATGGCCTCCCTCAATGACCTGGGCACTCACGGGGCAGGGAGCAGAGCCCCCGATCAGCAGGGCTTCCAGGGCTTCGGCAGGAAAGGTGCTCATCTAATGTGTTTCCCAAGTTGCCCGTCACAGATGGACACCCCAAGCCCTGGTCAGTTGGGAACCATGGGGATTGCCAGAAAGACAGTGTCAGGGGTCGAGGCTGAAAGTCAGGACAAGGCCAGAAATAGGAGATCAAGAGTGAGGAGAGAGGCGAGGGGGCTGGAATGTGGTATAAGAAATGGGTCACAGGACTTCCCTGGTGGCACAGTGGTTAAGAGTCCACCTGCCAATGCAGGGGACATGGGTTCGAGCCCTGGTCCGGGAAGATCCCACATGCCGCAGAGCAACTAAGCCTGTGCACCAGAACTACTGAGCCTGTGCTCTAGAGCCCGCGAGCCACAACTACTGAGCCCGCGAGCCACAACTACTGAGCCCACGTGCCGCAACTACTGAAGCCTGCGCAACTAGAGCCCGTGCTCTGCAAGAGAAGCCACCGCAATGAGAAGCCCACGCACCGCAAGCCCTTGCACCACAACTACTGAGCCTGCACTCTAGAGCCCGCGAGCCACAACTACTGAAGCCCATGCACCTAGAGCCCATGCTCCGCAACAAGAGAAGCCTCTGCAATGAGAAGCCCGCGCACCACAACAAAGAGTAGCCCCTGCCCCGCCGCAACTAGAGAAAGTCTGCGTGCAGCAACGAAGGACCCAACACAGCCAGAACTAACTAAATAAATAATATTAAAAAAAAAAAAAAAGAAATGGGTCAGGATGAGCAATTCAGATGTGAGGACGAGGGAAGAGGAGGCCAGGAGTCTCTGCAGGCCTCATCAGAAAGCTCACTGCACAACAGCATTTCATTTTAAACGCATCTTTACAAGCGAAATCTTACACGTTTTAGGTGCTAATTCTGTCCGTGTTTAGGGCCGCCCTGTAAGGCATAAAATGAGGCTTCTTGCATCAAAGGCATAAAATGAGGCTTATTGCATCAAAGGACTGTGCCTTCTCAGTGGATGCATGGAGTCAAGAGGTCTGCCTGCGAGTTCAGCGGGACCGTTTAGGATGGCCTCAAGCCCCAAGGTATCCTTTAGCACATTCGTGTGTATCTCTAACTTTTCGATTTTCATTTACTTTTCTGTTCATTCCACTGCACTTCCCAACGAGGATCTTCTATACGTCGTATTAACTTATTCCCATTACAGCTAAATTCAGCCCCCGCTGCGCCCCCCTCCCCTCCGTGTTGTCACATCGGACAGGCATGTCTACCGGAGGGGCAGGTCCTCAAAGCACAGGCCAGCCCATCAGCCGTCAGATTATAGCAGTCTGAGGACGGGGCGAACGTACTTGAACTGGACTAGCGTCTGTCCTCCAAGGAGGTCTGGTCTAGTGGGTGTGACACCGCAGCAAGTGTCCAAGCTAACAGGGGGCGTCAGAGTCAGCAAGTGGCCTGCGGTGATTCTGAGTTGACCTTGTTTGGAGCCAGAACCACAGCCAGCATCTAGGACAGGAAACAAGGCACTTGTTTTTATCATGTGACCTCACCAGACCCTCGCGAGGCCCTGACCAAGTGGGCTGGCTCCACTCTTAGTAAGAAATAGAGGTGAACCAGGGCAGAGTCCAGCACACAGGGCTGGAAACCACAGCATCGCTGAGGGAAAGACTGGAGGCTGATGCGCACACGGGTGCGGGAATTCACCGCAGGCCCTTTGCAATCAAGTCCAAAATGTGTCTTCACGTTGTTAATTCTAGGTCCATCCTGCTCCTGGGGTGCGACCCACTAAACGGTGCTGCCTGGCCCATGGTAACCCACAGGAGAGGGGGCTAAGGGTCCCACAACACTGGGGAAGGAGGGCTTGGTACAGAGAGATTAGCCTTTATTGCCTAGAGAACGTGGGGTGGTTTCCCACCCACAGTGCTGTGGGGGCAGGGTTCGTTAATCTTGAGTGGTGCATGGATCCTTTTTCCTCGTAACTTAGTTTTCTGTTCATGTTTAGCTCATATGTATTATTTGAGTCCTTTTTAAAAAAGTATCTCAGAACTTTGGGAATACACATGTGATCTGAGACACGTTAAAACAAGCACTAAAATCACATGACATATCTGCTTTCTTGTCAATGAGATAATCACATTTTCTAGAGTGTTATCTCAGTAAAAATACCTTTTTCTGGGCTTCCCTGGTGACGCAGTGGTTGAGAGTCCGCCTGCCGATGCAGGGGACGCGGGTTCATGCCCCGGTCCGGGAAGATCCCGTGTGCCGTGGAGCGGCTGGGTCCATGAGCCATGGCCGCTGAGCCTGCGCGTTCGGAGCCTGTGCTTCCGCAACGGGAGAGGCCACAACAGTGAGAGGCCCGCGTACCGCAAAAAAAAAAAAAAAAAACCTTGTTTCTAAGAACTCCTGGAGCCCTGAGAATTTGGCCACAGACATCTAGGGATTTGTGGGCCTCAGCTGGAAAACTCTGACGCAGAACACTAGTTCATTTTGAACTCATTTTTTAAAAGTATTTACTTCATTAATTTGGCCGTACTGGGTCTTAGTTGTGGCACACATGATTCTCGTTGTGGCATGTGGGGTCTTTAGTTACGGCATGCAAACTTCTTAGTTGCAGCATGCATGCAGGATCTAGTTATCTAACCAGGGATTCGACCTGGGCTCCCTGCATTGGGAGCGTGGAGTCTAACCCACCGGACCACCAGGGAAGTCCCTGAACTCATTGTTTGACAAGGTAGATTTTGACACTTTTTTTTTTCTTTTGAGACATGTTTTGGCTTTTTTTTTTTTTGAATTATTTTATTTATTTATTTTTATTTATCATTTATTTATTTTTGGCTGCATTGGGTCTTTGTTGCTGCACACGGTCTTTCTCTAGTTGAGGCGAGCTGGGGCTACTCTTTGTTGCGGTGCATGGGCTTCTCGTTGCAATGGCTTCTCTTGTTGCGCAGCAAGGGCTCTAGGCGCACGGGCTTCAGTAGTTGTGGCGCGGCGGCTCTAGAGCGCAGGCTCAGTAGTTGTGGCGCACGGGCTTGGTTGCTCCGCGGCATGTAGGATCTCCCGGACCAGGGCTCAAACCCGTGTCCCCTGCACTGGCAGGCGGATTCTTCACCACTGTGCCACCAGGGAAGTCCCTGTGTTGGGTTTTTTTGTTTGGGGGGTTTTCTGTTGTTGTTTTTTGTTTTTGGCCACACCTCGCGGCTTGCGGGATCTTAGCTGCCCGCCCAGGGTGGAACCCTAACCACCGGCCGGCCCCCGGGGAAGTCCCCGCGATTAACATTAACTTTGTTGAGTTAGAGTAAGAACCCACTTGGGCGCCATCAGAATCCATCGGTCAAAGTCTCATGTCTAGTTCACCTCCCGGCCTGTCTGTCAGGGTCCTCTGGAGACACTGCAGGTCAGCCACAGCTTTGGAGTCACCCCTGACACTTACTCAGTTGCTCCTGGCCAGCCGTTAATCTCACCAGGCCCTTCTCACAGCTGCTGGAATTCTTTGCAGGGAGGGAGCTCGTGTGCATCCCCACGAATTTGGGTGGCCACCAGCCCACTACTGTTTCACAAACCATCGGGCCTGGTGCTCTTCGTGCTCGTGACCAGCATCCCGTCGCCCTCGGTGCTGGGAGTGTCGGGTACATGTTAGTGTCCGTCCAGAGCCACCAGGCAACTCCACCCGTGCCTTCTCGGCCTCCCTCACAGCCTCCCTGTCCCGCCAGCCCCTTCACTGCAAACCTTCCTCAGCCTCCTCTCAGGCCTCTTCCGGGCAGTGTGAAACGTCACCTCTGCTGCCGGCACCACCGTCCCACGTGGTCACCGTGGCGGGTGCCTGGGTCCTCTCAGTTTCCCCCTGCTTCTGCTCGGCCCTCCAGCCGTGGCTCCATTTAGTCTCCATCTTTCTACCCCACCGTCTGCATCCAGGGTTCTGCAGAGACGTCCCCTCGCTGACACCCTCCCAAAATGTAGGTCGAATCCACAGAAACCTTTGAAGGCCCCCTGCTGGGCCCATGACAGTCAGGTCACGTGAGTGTGGCTCTTCTCCCTCACATTTGTCATCTAATCACGTGGGCCGTGGGCCGTGGACCACACTTCTCTGTGGCCTGACACCCCATCGCCCATTTTCTTCCTTGGCATCAGATTCCCTTCCAATCAGGAATCCGGTCAGGAGCTCACCTTTGTTGGACCCCGACCACAGGACAGGCTCTGTTCTAAGTGTCCGTCAGGTATTATCTCATTTCATCCTCACAGCAGCCGACGGAGCGGGAACCGTTACCCCTGCGCAAGCCTGTAGCTCTGCTCCCTGCGTGGTACGTCCATCCCCTGCAGCCACACGTTGCCCAGGATTTACCTCCGTCTCTCCTTTTGCCCTCACCAGGCAGCTTTACTCTCTACCAAGTCAGCTGACTTGTTTGCCGCACCCACAGACATCCTCAGGGCTATACAGACCCTTCCGCAGACTCCGGGTCCGACTCCGGGTCCTGCAGGCCTCCCTTCTCACTTCCTCCCAAACTTCTTGAAGCTCTTGGTGCTGCTTTCTCACCACCCACTGACCCCGTCCTTCTGCACTGCCTGCCCCTCTTCATGGGCACTGCTTCCAGGGCCAGCCGTGGTCTCCCAAGGGGTGAAATGCAGCAGCCTTTTCTTCCTGAAGCCCTGCGCAGCGCTGGTCCTGTCGACAGCTCTGCGCTGTCTTTGCGCCACCAGACCCGATCCTCTTCCCCCATCCCAACTCAAGAGCTCGCCAAGCGACTGTTCTGGTTCTTGCTCCCTCGAGGCTATTCCCGGAGAGTTTCTCCATGGCTACAGCTTCTTCATGAGAATTATTTTTTTTAACGTGCTGTTGCAATTTTGATGATCTTAAAACGAACCCAAAAAAGTAAGCACCATTTGGATGAGCTCTCTATAGTTGGGTACCACCAGTTTCAGTGCCCATCCTGGACTGTCACACCAAGTGATGACTAAATAAAGTGATGGCATCTGACTGTAAGGAAGGCGCTGTTTCTAAACGTGGAGCCCTCGTGCGTGATGCTGGAATCACCTGCGATGTTCTTCCTTGTTCGTGATGGTAGGAACCACCGAATCAGCTGCTAAATCTGGCAAAGTCTCCTTCCGTGAGAGCTCCTGGCGCCTTGCTCTCTTCTATCCGCGCGGCCACGTCTTTGAACTGGACCTTGCCGACACCTAGCTATGCTCCACGCCCCCAGTGCGTCCCTCACTGTTCCTAGGTTGATTTCCTAAAGCAAACCTGATCTGCCCACTGCCCCGCAGGTATCGCCCCGTGCCCCTCCCTGTACGACGGTCTCTATACAGGGACGGGTGCCCCCTGCCCAGCGAAACTACACTTGTGGTCTCAGCCACAGCCCCGTACTCAGCCTGCACACCGTGGCTCTGCTCTCCTCCGCTCACTGGACGTGTGGCCCCTGCCGGGAGGCCTGTTCCTCCCAACCCAGCACAGACGCCTCCACCTCCACAGGAGCCTTTTTTATCCACACTGTGCAACCTTAAATTTTCCTCTCTGATCCCCCGTAGCAACGTGTCTGGCTGTTTCTGACAGTGCCGTTTGTCCTGGATTTTGCTATTTGAGCACTGGTCTGATCCTCCTGCACCCACAGTGCCTTGCAGCCCAGTGGAACCTACAAGTTAAGGCTCCCTTTCATCCTAAGCTACCCTGGGTCCCTGGTTCAGCCCTCCTAGCCCACCCCTTGGGACTCCAGGGTGTCCTGGTGAGCAGGCCAAGTGGCCGGGGGACTCCACACTCCACCCCCTCTGGCTTTATGTCTGTAGTTTAGTTTAGTTTAGTTTTGTTTTCTACATGTCTGCTCTTGTTTCTTGGCATGTGACAGTGTCTCGGGTGCTTGCTAAAATCAGGGATGAACCCCTTCTCTGACATAACCCTAAACTTGGCTTTTTTAGAAAAAGGGATGAGGCAGACATTTCAGGCACCAGAAGATTGAGAGACCCATCAAAAGTTTAGGCTACGGCCCTTCCTCTCTGTTCTGAGAACATTATTACACTGCCTCTGCTCAGGGGAGCCCTTGTGTGTCCGGTGGGGAGAGGGGAGCAGTCCGGACACAGGCCTGGGCATCTCCAGCAGAACCCGGTGACCTCTGAAGGGAGTTCAGTGAGCAGGTTCTGTTTTTCAGTTGCCACTAAGACAGCTAATAATTTAGCAATTTTTGGAAAAGAATTTCTCACTTTGCAAGCTTTGCACACTCTGTTGTGATACTAACATAAAACGCATCTTTCAAAGAAAGGAGAGCTACAGGTATACCTAACAGTCATGATTAGCTTTTAGTCCTTGAGAAAGGAAAATCCATTGTACGGTTAGGGTGGGGAGCCTATGTGGACGAGGGTCTCCCGGGACATCTGGTCGTTGTCTGGGCTCTTAAACTGCTTAAGGAGGGGCCCCTGTCGGAGTGGACACTTCAGAGACACAGGCTGGTCTATTTCACTTCTCTCTCTCTCTCTCTCTCTCTCTCTCTCTCTCTCTCTCTCTCTCTTCTTCCCTTTCTCCCCCTCCTCTTCCCCCGGTTTCTATTCCTCTCTACTCCTCTTCGGCTGGTCCCTGGCGAACAAGGGACGCCCTGCAGCCGCCCGCCCGCTTCCCAAGGTCCCCGCCCCGGCCCCAGCCCGGCGGGTCCCCCGGGGTCTCGGGCGCACCCAGCGGCCCCGGACCCGCGTTGGCCTGGGCGCGGCTCCTGCAGCCCGAGGCCCGGCGCCCGGGCCCAGGTGATCTGCCAGCACTCCGCCCAACCGCCTCGGGTTAGCGCTGAACTCAGATGACCTTTGCCCTCCTGGATGACAGAGGAAGCCCCGGGGTTTAGAAATGTACCGGAGGGAGGCTGGGGAGGAGGCGGGCAGAGAAGCCAGGACCAAATAAGGGCGTGCGTGGCGCCGGCGGGGCGGGGCGCGGTGATCAGCCCCCGGCCCGTGTCCCACGCCGGGGTCCCCACCGGCTAGCCCTTCTCCCAGGGAGACGGAGGGAGGGGCGAGGAGGAGGGCCCACCGCCCCCTTCCCCCCCTTCCCTGGACGATGCCCCCATTGGGCCCGGGCAAGTCACTAGAAAGAGCAGAGCAGGTCGGAGTCCGAGGCTGCTCCGCCGGCAGGAAAACAAACTTTATTCTATAACCCTCACAGGCCGAGCGCGAAGGTCTAGGGCAGGGCTAGGTTTGGGGCATTTTCCAGCGGAATTAACACAGCGCTTGCTAACTGCACTCCAGGGAGGGCCGCTTCCTCGGCTGTGTCGGGTCGCGACCCGCCCGCTCGGGGTCGCAGGGCCGCGTCCTCACGAGGTGCTCCCCGCGCTTCTGCGGCCCCCGCCGACCCGCAAGCCCTCCTCCCCCCGCACCAGCCGAGCCCCTTCCCCCGCCTCCCCGGGCCTTGTACCCGCGTTGGCGCCCGCGCCTGGCGCCGACTGCATGCGCAGCCCTCACGGGTATACGTGCAGCGACCCTCCCTCTGGGAGCCCCGCCCTGCCGTGCCCTGCGCGGTGCGTGCCGGCACCACCCACGACGCCTCCCCGCGGCCAGGAGGCCGACTGCCCGTCGCCCGGGCCAGCCCTGCCCCTGCGCGGAGTCTGCCGCGCGTGCTCAGCCCTAAAGTACTGGAGCGCTGACCACCCCGCTCCCCGCCCCCGGAGATCAGTACCTGCCTCTTTCTCCTCCCGGACAGATGCACGATTCTGAGATGCCTGCCTTCTACGCAGTCCTGCAGCCCGCGGGCCCCCGCAGCCGGCCCGCAACTCAGCACCGCCTCCCCTCGCCGTGCGGCTTCCCTCCTGCCCCCGGGTCACACCTCCCAATAGGCCTTCGTCCCGGCCCTGCTTTCTGGGGAGCCCAGGCCAGGATACCTGGCCATTTGAACACACCCAGAGCCCTTTATTTGGAAGTTCTCTCACAGGCTGTTTTCAAAATTCAATTCCTCTACATAGATTTCCTCTTTCATATGAGTCTCATTCTTAAGTCAGGAGCAAAATTAAAGTTTACTAACTGGAGTTCTCTTTTTTGGTTTTGCTTTAACATTCCTTTCCTTGGGTGTATCTAAGTTTCTTTGCTTTTACTTTGAACATGCCCTAAAATTCTGTGTTATCTTTAGCATTTTTCAGAAACCACAATTCAGGAAGTTAGAGAAATTGCTCCCTGGTGGCGGAACAACAGAACTGCCGGCCTCTTTCCCCCGGTAATTGCAGTGAAAGTGGTGTCTCTGCCTGATCGGACTTTGACTTTTAGGCTGATTATTTCCTTAGAGTCAATTTCTAGAAAGATAAGGTCAAAGAGCACGAATAATCGCACCTTAGCCAAACTGCCCTCGCACACAGGTGCAGCCTTAAGCTCGGGGGGCGGGGGGGGGGGAACAGCCACGCCCTTTCCTGTGAGCCCTCCTCCACACCATGTCCTGCTTTCATTTTGCATTTGTTTTTACTCATTCTGAGAATCAAAAGAATATATGCTGGCAGCTTGCATTTCTTGCTTTGTAAAATGCCTGTTTTCTTTAAACAATCTTTCCTAGCCCTTTTTAATGTTTTAAGTAGTCTCCAGGCTTCCTCTGTAAACGACCTTGGAAATTCCACCCCCATTCCTGGTTCTCCACGGCTGGCTTCTTTATCAGGAAACATCACCTGATTGACTAGAGATTTAGAGTGAAGAGGGGAGGGACCGCGGGTCTCTTGATTGTGACTTGCCAGACATTTCAGAGCAGCTTCAGCTTGACCATTTCTGGGCTGAAGGGCTCTGCAGGCGGGAATCCTCCTGGAAGGAGAAGCGTCGGGTAAGGGCGCCCGGTGCAACGCCTGCTTGCCCTTGTCCTCAGGTCTTCAGAGGTGTCACCTCTGCTCTCCTTGGCCAAACCTGGCCAGAAACTTGTTTTCAGCCCACCAATATCCTCTGTCTCAGCCAGAAAGGGTTACTCAGCTTTACATCTTAGCAGAGCTACCCAGGCATAGATCAGCGTCTGAGGCATTTCCATACTCTTTTCATTAAAATTGCAATAAAAGCCAAGAAGGAGCTTGCTAATAATTAAAGGAAGTTTCTAGGACCTCTTAGTAGTTCGCCGTAGGCCTGCTCAGGTCTGGGTTCGGGGAGAGAAACGAGCAGCTGCAGAATACCTGTCAGCTGCTGAAGCAAACACATCACATTTGCCTCAGGTAGGAGGGTGAGTCCAGATGTTCCTTAAATATGAAGCCTGACTACTCTTAGGGCTTGACCTCTGCTTTCCTATTGGCTTTGAATTACATCCACGTGATTTCCCAGGAGAGGGGTTGGTTAACAAGATGAAATTGGGGTCCTGACAACACACGTGTTCCCTTACAGCCCCACTCAGCCAGCCATGGCACCTACTCCACGTGTAACTCATTCCCTTCCAACCCGCTCTCTCCAGCTGTCAAAGAATTTAAATGAACTGGCCTTTTCAGGGAGCTCTCAGGGACAAGGAAGTAGGTACAAAACACCTGAGTTGTTTAGAAAGAATGGAGCTCTTGATAAGAGTTGTCCCTGTTAGTCTTTCCTTCCAGCCTGTGAAGTGCACGGCTCTCTCTCCGTGATGCTGTTCCTTGTGAGTTAACATGCTTTCCACCTCCTCCTCTTTATTTTTTAAATTTTTTATACTGTTTTATTTGTTTATTTATTTATTTTTGGCCATGCCACATGGCATGTGGGATCTTGGTTCCCCAACCAGGGGTTGAACCCTGCAGAGGAGGCACGGAGTCTTAACCACTGGACCGCCAGGGAAGTCCCTTCACCTCTTCCTCTTAACGTGGTTCCTCAGAGGGAGATCTACCCAGGTTCTCCTCACTTCACCTTTGACCCCGAAGGTACGTCTCTATGATTTTATCCCAAGGAAATACTGAGAGATGCATACAAACAGTTATGTATTAGGATGCTAGTTACCACCTTAGTTCAATAATAAAAATTGGAAACAACCTAAATAATCAATAAAATGGAGGCTTTACAAAATTCTGGCATATATAAATCAGGATCCGGTTATGCAGCCAATCACAGAAAACCCACAATAACTGCAATAACTGTGATAGGAGTTGCACCGTCTGGGCCTGGTGTGAAGGGCCAGGGCTCCTTCTCTGTGGTGACTCCGCCGTGTCTGGCTTTCATACCTAAGGCTACTTCACGCACCAAGACGGCTGCTTCAATTCCAGTCACCCCCCCACCCCCCACCCCACCCCACCCCCGCCAACTCCGGCCAGCGAGAAGCAGGACAGCACAAAGGAACACAGGGCAAAGGCCATTCACCAGCCCTCCCTTAAGGAGGGGTCCAACGGCTGACTCACACTTGTGTTTACACCTCTGCCGGCATGTTTATCTAAGGCGGAATCGTTAATCCATCAGAGAAGGAAGGAACTATCGCAGAAGCTATTACTTGGACCCAAGCCTTGAGTTGATTAGGGTTGAACTTTAGGAAGAAGACAACTCACGTCGTTGGTCTCAAAGGAGTCACTTTTTCTACATTTCTCTGTTTGAAGTTTCCCACTATCAAATTTTATATTTTCCTGCCTTGAGGGGAAGTGGTCCCATTGGGATGCCTTTTGCTCCCCTCTGCAATTCATATATATATATATATATATATATATATATATATATATTTCTTTTCTTTTTTTTTTTGTCCCTAATCTGTTTTATAAAATTGCTATCTTCCAAAGCTCTTACTTGTACGTTCCAACCCCCAAAGGCAGGCAGGTACACCTGCCTGTGGCTCAGCCACCACTTAAGCTCCCCAGCGCGATCGGTGCCTGTCACGCGGCAGAGCTCATTTATTGCTGTTGCTTATTTACGTAAACTGGGTTGACTTGAATTGTGCAAAGTACCACATGAGACATAGGGGAGACACAGGTCTGTTCTCATACTCGACTACAGGTAGAGAGACACACAAAACAACGGAAATTAGCAGAATGTTGCACTAATTAGGTGCGAAGTGGGGCCGTCTAAGCCATAGTTGGTAGAAAAGTTCAGTAAGGTTCCTAAATGCAAGGAAGTTCGTAGTAAAGAATTTGGCCAAGTCCAAAAAGAGGTCTGGCCTTTGCGCTTGGCTTCTGGGGAGTAATCTCTGGCATACCTGATGGCAGTGCCTTTTGGGGAGGGGGTGGCACCACATCGGAGCTTCGGGTGGGGATGTGGGTCATGCGGTGTCAAGCTCACCTGGAGGCTGAGATCAACCACCTAGGCAGCCGGTCAGCAACCAATGAATCCTGTCTAAGTGACGGAGCCCCGATAAGAACTCTGACCACAAAGCTCGCGTGAGCGCCCCCGGTTGGCGGCGATGCTCCGTGTGTACTGTGACACGTCAGTGCTGGGAGAATAGCGCCCAGACTCCACAGGCAGAGGACAACAGACCATCCGCCTTTAGAATGCCCCCGGACTCTGCCCTATGTGTCTCTTCCTTTTCCGATTTTACTCTGTATTCTTTCCCGGTGAAAACCTGTTAACTGTGCACATCATAGCTCTCGGTGAGTTCTGCGAGTCCTTCCAGGGAATTATCACCCCGAGGGTGGCCGGGGGAACCCCTGGACTTGCAGTTATTTTCAGACAGGAGGGTCCCAAACTCCATCCAGAAGGGTCCGTGGAGGAGGCTCTAAAGGATGTGTGAGATTTGGCTGGGTAGAAAGAAGAGCAGAGAGGAATCCCAAGTTATCAGAGGCCGGAGGTCACATGAAGGGAGGACTCCAGGGACAGGGAAGCTGTTTGGGGAGGGGGTGGCACCACATCGGAGTTTTCCTGACTTTGATGATTTCACCTCTCCGGGATGACGTCACGTTCCAGTCCCATCACAGACACACTTAGAGCAAGATAGCGTGAGACTTTGGGGAGACAATCTCTACATGCTCAGCCCTCATCAGAGCCACAGATCGGCAACCACTGGGGGACACTAGTCCAAAGTCAATCTCAGTCATTCCTCATGATGACAAGTAATCCCTCTGTCTCTTGGGAAAGAGGAAAACATTACCAAAAAATAAGGGGAAGACAACATTTAACGCGTGCCTGCTCTGTGCCAGGCACTATTCCAGTGCAAAATACCCAGTAATGAACAAACACTGCACTAGGAAGAGGCCGTCGGGAAGCAGTGGGAGCGAGGCTGAGCTCTGGGAAAGTAAAGGGAACAGGATGTTATTTACCATCCGAGACGCCTCCTCTTTCCTAAAAACTACCATCCACGGTCAGTGTTTCAACCTCCCTCAGAAGCTTCTTGCAACATAAAGTCCTAGAAGTCAGGGCTCTCAGGAGGTGTGGCCCAGGTTCTCCCAGCTTTCCTGATGACACAGCTCGTGCCCCAGTCACCTGGTGAGCAGGGAGCTGGAACTCGGGTGTTCTGTGCTCCGTCCTGGCATCACATTGCCTCCTGGTGACACTGGACCACTCTGAGCGTGGGCGGGGCTCCATCCCTGAGCTGCGGGAGTGAAGCTGCCCGTCAACCGCTGCCACGCCTCCCTTCCCTGAGACTGGAATCCCGCTTCCCGGCAGTGGCCTCCACACCCGAGCAGCTAGTGGGCGACGGCATTCCCAGAGGGGTGTGGACAACGGCGACAGGCAGGTGGCCGGACTGCTGCTGCCCTTCAAAGGCTTAGGGTCAAGACGGGGACGCAGGGACTTCCCTGGCGGCCCGGTGGCCAAGACTCCGCGCTCCCAATGCAGGGGACACAGGTTCGATCCCTGGTCGGGAAACTAGGTCCCACGTGACGCAACTAAGACCGGGTGCAGCCAAATAAATAATAAATAAATATTTTTAAAAAACAAACAAACTGGGATGCAGTTGAAAGCAGAACGTGCACTGGGCCCCGGCCGGGAGCACTACCAACACCTTATGCTTTTGCTCAGGACCAGGGACACCACACTTTCCAGGCTCCCTTGCCAGTCACCTGGCTTCTCAATAGGTTTGACAATAGGTGGCTGTGATGGGAGACTGAAGGCAGAGGAGGGGAAAACCAGGGCCTTTCCTGCTCCCTCCACCTCGGGCAGCACCTCCGTCAGCAGCTAAATGTTCTCCATGACTCCAGCCACTGCCCTTGTAGTTCCCACCATCACCCCGTCTCTAGACTCTGATGTCCCACCCTAGAGGTGACAGTGGCTTCTCCAGTCTCTGATCGTCTCCTTGTTCCCTGCTGGGCCTCTCAGCTCTCCCATCAGTGGGGTAAGCAATTCTCTGTGTTAAATTCCTCTGAAATCCCTGGTGGTTTCTGTTTTCCTAGCTGGCCCTGACTGTTCGATGGCTAACGTAGCACCTGGCCATCGGGGAACTTACAATAGGTTAGAGAATCAAGAATTAAATATATGCAAAATGCTAGTAAAATAAAATGTAGAAATTCTGTACATATGCTAAAAATGACTCAATTGTACATTTTAAAAGGGTAGGTTTTATAGTATGTAAATTATGCCTCAATAAAGTTGTTTTAAAATATCCAGGAAAAGATGAAGTAAAATGGAGGTGTGAGTAGATGAGACAAGTGATTCCACACAGCTCTGAGCACAGCCACCTGACAAAAAGAAACAAAATCTGAGTACGCGCTGCCAATGTTTGTGGGCTTCCTTAAATTGTATACGTGTCAAACTCTGTTAACGTATGTTACCTTATAAAATAGCTACAAGATAGACATTTAAACAGAGAGAGAAACGTAACTAGAAATCCTGGCGATGTCTTGCTTAACCTCCGTGGATCATCTCACACATCTCCTGGAATGCCTACACCCCACTGTGAACCCAGAGACCACTGATGCAGGCAGTCAGCACAGAGATCTCTGCAAGGGACTTCCAGAGCAAGGAAAAGCGATGGGGGACCCTTCCCTCCTGCCTGCCTTTCTGAAGGGGCCTAGGCTAGGCTAATGCCTCAATAACAGCCACCACTTTATGACCCTCTTCTGACATTTACACATCGCTTTACAGTTTTAGAATGTAAAGTTTCTCACAGAGGTTATCTCACTTTCTCGCCCAAATCCAGAGAAGAGGGTCAAATAGGAGACAGACTGGGGAGATCTCGAATGCCTGACCAAGAGGAGTTTGGACTAGATCCCAAGAGCGGTGCTGCCACGTCAGATGTATCAGGTTACGGGGGGGTGGGGGTGTCGACAGTCCAGGGTCCCCCAAATAGCTGACTTCCTCTTTCAGGGTAGAGGCCCTGAGAGAACCTCAGGGAGCAATACTTATTCCCGTGGGCCTGGCTCTGAGGCAGCGAGCTCCCCACTCGGGGGCTCCCCTTTCAGCACCTCAGGCCCGAGAACTACGCTTAGCCAACAGCCATCCTACCCTTCCACTCACACTGCTTTTCCATCCACGTGACTACTATTGGTAAATCCAGTTTCCAAAAGGACGCCTTGATACCTTTACGTGGGCCTCCCGGCCAGGGGCGAGTGTGTAGCTGTCTCACTCCAGGGTACCTTCCCGTCTCTCTTGCTCTTGAGCTCAGCAGGCCATGTTCTCCATCCCATATTCAGCTCCCTCCCAGGGGACAAGGCAGGACTTTGTCCTGGTCCCTCCCTCTCCCCTTCTCCCTGTTCGCTGCCTGTCCTGTCGCGGCAGGAGCATTAGGGGACCCGCGTGAACGGCTGGCAGGACAGTGCTCCGAAAAGCCTGAAGCCAGCTCTGCGGGAGGCTCCCCAGGGTGTGGAAGAGGTAGCCAAGGAGGCACAGGAAGTAGCTGCGATATCCAGTGCTGAGGTTCGTGTCCTTTTCCTACTGAAAAACCTTCAGCGACTCTCCTTTGACCAAAGTCCTAAGTGGGTCCCTTAACGGCCCTTGTCCACGGAGAGGTGACAGCCACCTGCCAGGTGGGGAGCGGAGAGGCCCGTGTCCTCCCAGTAGCGGGTGGGTGTTGCCAGGACCTGAGCCGGCAGAGATGGCCATCTATTTATACTGAATAATATCTTCAAACTGAAGGCAGACCACGGCCTTGGCCTCAGATCAGCAGGTGGCAGGGGGAGGGAGCAGTAAGGCTTGGAGTCACCTGCAGAGGCCTCTGCCCCTGAGGGTGCCCGGGGGGGATGGGGCTGCGGTGCTCCCCAGCGCTGAAACCTCCGATCTACAGTCAAAAAACCTGGGTCAAATCCATCCCTAACGACCTTGCAACAAACAGGCTACTTAACTTCATCCATCAAGCCTCCTTCACACCTGTCTGAGGTTAAATGAAGCAACTCCCGCACTTTTATCAACGCGCCGTTCCTCTGACTCTTACAAAGACACGTGTCCCTCTGCCCTGCGTCCGAGCTCGTGGGTACCACACCTGTCCCCAGCTCATGGACAGAGCCGCGTCTCGCTGATGTCTGCTCCCTCCCCCGGCCACGAGCCAAAGCCCCCAGAGCGTGTCCTGTTTCCTCCGGATGCCGCTGCCTCCCCCCTGTCCCCCACACCTACCGGAGTCCCGGGGGAAGCCTGTACCGGGTTAGAAATGGTTTCCAGGTTGTGCTTCTTCCTTCCAGGGATTTCCCAGATGACCCCGGCGTGCGGTGGGACACCGAACGGGTGGCCGACGTCCTCCTCCGGCACGTAGAGGCCAGCCACATCAACCTGGTAAGGGGATGCCTTCCCCTCGAAGCAGAGGCCCAGCTGCGTCTGCCTGAAACCCACCGAGGAACACACACACCTTTCCTGAGTAACTGAAATCCCAGCGCTCAGACAGAGGCAGAGATTTTTCCAAAGTGCGCCCTCTTCACCCACCCACTCCCACCCCTGTGCTGGCACCTGAAACCGCAGGACCCCACGAGCCTGCGCCACGACCCGCTGGCACAGAGCTTTCTACCAAGCGTTTTAAGGTATCCTTGTAACTTTGGAGGTAGGTGTTGTTATAATGCTCACCTTACACTGAGGAAATTGAGGCCCCCAGAGGCCCAGCAGCTGCCCAGGGTCGCCAAGTGTGAAGCTAGGATTTTAAGCCTGGAGTCCTCACTCCAGAAATTGCGAGGATAAATTCACAGCCCCTGCAGGGAGAACACTCTGGTCACGATTGGAGCTCTAGTGGGCATTCAATTCACCTGCAGAGGCGGACGGCCCAGGAACACCCACCTCGACTCTCTGGCCCCGCCGGCCCGGGCCCCGCCAGCGGTCGATCTTAAGGCTCCAAGAAGGTGTCCACCTCTAAAATAAGAACGCTAACCCTTCAGGAGTTAATACCTAAATCCTACCATTCAGAGACCCAAGCACTTACTTGCTTTAAGTTTTGATTAAGCCTCGTTAAAAGATGATCCCTGCTGTTAAGCTTTTATTGGTGATGAATTCTCCAGGTGAACGGATTTGTTAGACCTTTGTTAAGAGCAGATTTTCGTGAATATATTAGACCGTCTCTGAGCTCTAATGACAGAAATGCAGCAGGAACTTCGTCCACATGGGCCAAAGGGGCACCTAACTGGCTGGCTCTGACCCACACAAGGCGGAGGTGCAGGGCTCTGCGCTGGCTTCCCTCTTTGTTCTGGCTGGAAATATGGTCACCCAGAGCCGCAGCCCCACCCCTCCCGGCTGTACTTCCCACAGGGTCTGAGGGTCACAGCTGGAGGGTTCACAGCCCGGGCCTGCTGCCTGGCCTGGGTCCTCTTGCCTGCCACCCCCCAGGCCATGCTCAGAATCTCTCAGGGCCCCAAGCCTGGCAGGGGGGCAGAGCTGGTCCTCCGGGCTGGCCTGGGGTACAGGGCGGGGCCTGTGAGGTGGGCCACAGTGGCCCTCGGCACCCCGGCTTCCCCAGGGCCGGTCCCCAAACTCTCCCTTCCCCCGCTTCGGTGCATGGGAACGGCTGGTTTCCCAGTAACTCCTGTTTGTAGGATAAACTCCCATCTTTGTGAACCTGGCCGTCTCCGACCTGGACCTTCCTTCGGTGCTCTTCACTGATGAACAGGGCTGGTCCTTACTGAGGGGCCGGGTTGTTGTTTAGACCATGTTGCAGCCATGGCCCTGAACATCCAGGGAGGAGCTTCAGGGCACAGACGCTCTGCGTGCCTTTCCTGCTCTCAGAAGAGCCTCCCAAGTTTGTGTCCCAGAAAAGTGATTTGTGTTCCAGGCCCGGCTTAAGACCGCCTTCTCCAAGAAGCTTTCCCTGACTTCTTCAGCCCTCTTTGGGACAGCATTTGTCGTGTGTCCTGCACCTGTGACATGAGTTGCTGTTTATCCTCTAAAGTACAGACCATGTCTTGTGAGCCACTATCTTCAAGAAGCGAGAGCAGCCCCACTGTTCCCTCTTGTTTACTGGGGTCTGGGTAAGACTTCATTTGCCCAGAGATTTCTGCAGTTTAGCGGGGAAGGTGGATGGAGTTCTGCAAAGAACCACAGATGCCATTGCTGTCAGGTCCTAACCTGCACGAGTCCAGGGCTAGAGGCAGATCAGCTCAGCCATCCTCAAAGCAGGAAGAGAGGGGGCTTATCAGAAGGTATAGGATGAAGAAGAAACAAGGCCCTGAGGAATTTCAGAAGTGATGGAGCCAACATGCAGTGGCCCCAAGTTCCCAGACCAGGGAATGCGCCCCAGCTCACCAGTGACAGCCCGGCCCCGGCATCACCTCCACCCGAGGGCAGCGGACACTCGGCCTTGACTGCTGTCCAGGTCCTACACTCCCACGTGGCTTCACTTGACCTTCACCTCGACCCAGAGAGGAAAGGCGGGCAGGCCTCACTCTTCCCAACTCACAGATGAGGAGACCAAGACACTGAAAGTTGACATCACTCCCAGGGTGACATGCTACGACATGCCTGAGGGGCGGGGGCAGCTAGCGTCAGAGGTGGGAGTGGACACAGGGCCCACACTGGGCTGCGGGGAAGGGTGGGCTCAGAACAGGGTACCTGAGTTCTGGGGTGACCTTTTTTTAATACAGTATGTTTTTTAGAGCAGTTTTAGGTTCGCAGCAGAATTGAGCAGAAAGGACATACATCCCCCCTGAGCCCACAATGTGTTACAGTCAGTGAACCAGCACTGACACAGCATCATCACCCCAAGTCCTGGTTCACATTAGGGTTCAGTTCTGGTGCTGCATGTCCTGTGGGTTTTGACAAATGCATGACACGTATCCACCATAATGCGATTAGCTTATATGCCTTTTAAAAAAATTTTCGGGACTTCCCTGGTGGCGCAGTGGTTAAGAATCCACCTGCCAATGCAGGGGACATGGGCTCGAGCCCTGGTCCGGGAAGATCCCACATGCCGTGGAGCAACTAGGCCCGTGCACTACAACTACTGAGCCTGCGCTCTAGAGCCCGTGAGCCACAACTACTGAAGCCTGTGCGCCGAGAGCCCGTGCTCTGCAATAAGAGAAGCCACCTCAGTGAGAAGCCCGCGCACCGCAACGAAGAGTAGCCCCCACTCACCTCAACTAGAGAAAGCCCACGCGCAACAACGAAGACCCAACACGGCCAAAAATAAATTTATTAAAAAAAAGAAAAAGAGGGCTTCCCTGGTGGCGCAGTGGTTGAGAGTCCACCTGCCGATGCAGGGGACTCGGGTTCGTGCCCCGGTCCGGAAAGATCCCACATGCCGCAGAGCGGCTGGGCCCGTGAGCCATGGCCGCTGAGCCTGCGCGTCCGGAGCCTGTGCTCTGCAACAGGAGAGGCCACAACGGTGAGAGGCCTGCGTACCGAAAAAAAAAAAAAAGAGCGAACAGTCAAACCCACAGCCACGGTCTCCACACAGTCGGCCAAGCAATGGTCACACCCCCGACCCGCTCCCACGTCAGTTCAGATACACTCAGAACGTGAACAGGCACAAGGTTCTGGGGCCTCCTGTCCTTCCCGGGCTGCGGGGACGAGGCGGGAGGGACAGGTTCGGCACTGATGAAAGCTTGTGTGTCTCTGCAGGTGGTGACCTTTGACGCCGGAGGTGTGAGCGGCCACAGCAACCACGTGGCTCTGTATGCGGCTGCCAGGTAGGGCGCTCTGAGTCTCCGGGCGGCTGGTTTCCCCGTCGCTGTCCCCCCTCGGGCCATCAGAGAGCCATGCTCTCTCACCACCTGCTCCCAGGGGCAGTCGCCCTCGGGTCCTGGTATCATGGTCTCGTCTCCCGAACAGCTGAGTTTCCCCACCCCCAGACACGGCAAGCGGGGGAACGGATTTGACTTATCCCTCTGCTCTGGCCACAGAAAGCTTTAGGGCCAAATTTCAGTTCCTTGTAGCGCACGCACAGGACTAAGGATTGAGTTCCGGGGATCGGCGGCCCTCCTGGCTGCACCCTCTGTTCCCTCCTCTAACTGCAGCTTGTTTGCTCTCTCCTGCGGTGTATTCTGTGCACAATTTCAGACCTTTCTTTGGAGAAGGAGGATGTGCACGTCATAGGAAACCTTACTTGTTCTTTGCAGCCTCTCCATGTGACTGACACGCACCTGCATTTCACCAGTAAAAAACCCGATCCTCACACATCTTGAGGGATTTCCTCGGGGTCATGGAGACCTAGAGCGTGTGTCCTGACCTCTGGAGCCGTGCTCCCCCTGGGCCCGTAAGCAGCTTGCTGGACGGGCCTGGGGTTAGGAGGGGGCAGCCTGACATGAAGGACTGATTTTATGACCCTCTTCTGAATGCGCCCAACGCTTTTCAGGGCTTGAAGTGCCGTTTCCAGGCGCGTCTCCAGGGCCCCTCCCTCCTCCACTCAGATGCTGCCTCCCAGCTCTTTCCCTGGAGATCATCCCCAGGGCTGTACCCAGAGAGCAGGACAAGTGGCCTCTGACCTCAGGGTTTTCTATTCCTCAGGCTCTGTGTGTGTGTGTGTGTGTGTGTGTCAGGCCTGTAAGTTCATCCGTTCCCTCAGGCTCTGCGGGGGTGTGTGTGTGTGTGTGTGTGTGTGTGTGTGTGTGTGTGTGAGGCCTGTAAGTTCATCTGTTCCCTCCCAGCTTCTCATCTTTAACTCCTGCTCTGGGGAATCCCTTCCAGATGAGTGCGTGTGTCTGTGTGTTGGTGGGTGAGTGCGTGTGTCTGTGTGTTGGTGGGTGAGTACGTGTGTCTGTGTGTTGGTGGATGAGTGCGTGTGTCTGTGTGTTGGTGGATGAGTGCGTGTGTCTGTGTGTTGGTGGGGGGAGGGGACTCTGCCCCATGCCTCCATCCCTCAGCTTTCAAAACAACAAGTTCATTGCTGGTGGACCCACCTCATCCCTCCTCTTAAGGCAGTGAGCACAGAAGGGCCTCTACGGTCAGAAGGGGTGGGGCAGGGTGTCAAATAGGAGAAAGGGGCATCAGAGAGGAAATACCAATTAACATTTTAAATATTCTCCACCACTCTCACATCTCAATTTCAAAAGAGAAAAACTTCACAGAGTCCACTGTCCTTACCTTCATATCTGTTGGGCAAAGCTTGGACCAGGGCACTTCATGAGCCACTGGCCACCTCCAGATCGGCTGACCTTGGGTAAGGGACCCACCCTGGTCCCTTCAGCTGTAGCCAAAGGTGTGGAATCCAGGGAATCTATATGGTGACTTGCGCTCAAGAAACTGCCTAGAAACCAACAGTGGAGGGACCCCAGGGTGGGGCAGGCGTGGCCCTGCCTGTTAGCTGCAGAGGGATGCTCACTGTCACCTGTCCTTTCCCTCCTCCAGGACCCTGCACGCACAAGGGAAGTTACCTAAAGGTAAGGCCTGTCCCTCCTGTAAAAGGTCACCGTTACCATCCCTCTAAGGTGAAACTGGTAAATATACAGAGAGCTGCCCTCAGCCAGGCGGGGCAGGGCGGGGGTGGGGGGACGCAGGCCCACACTCTCCTGACTCAGCTCAGCGTGCCTGTCACGGCGGGTCCCCAGGTCTCGAAATCAGGTTGTATCCACTGGGAAGTATCCTCCGGATGTGAGGGAGGAGCGTGTAGTCGGGGTTCTCCAGAGAAACAGAACCAAACAGGACACACAGATAGATAGCTATGGTGGTATATGCACTTATATATATATATATAAAACAAGGAATTGGCTCACACAATTACGGAGGCCGAGAAATCTCGGGATCCGCCGTCGGCAAGCCGGGGGCCCAGGAGAGCTGGGGCGTCACTCAGCCTGAGTCCAGAGGCCTGAGAACAGGGGAGCCAATAGTGTAAATCTCAGTCTCGGGGCAGAAGACCGATGTCCTGCTCTGCAGTCAGACAGACAGGAATGGATTCTCCCTTCCTCCGCCTTCTGTTCTGTCCGGGCCCTCAATGGATTGGGTGAGGCCCACCCATGCTGGGGAAGCCTTCTGCTTTACCAAGTCATCCAATTCAAACATGAAACACAGACACACCCAGAAACAACGTTTAGCCAAGTATCTGAGCACCCAGGACCCAGTCGGGTTGACACAGGAAGTTAACCTCCTCCGCAGGCCTTGCCCCTCACCTGCCTGGTTTCTCCCTGGCCAGGTCTGTTCCGCCTCTGGTATCCTTTCAGGATGTCCACCGAAACTCACACCCATCCCCCAGTTAACTGGCCAGGCTGTGGGTGACGCATGGGTGCTGGACGGGTCTGAAACTCTTCCCAACTCACAGGAAGGCGTCTGACCCGCTTGGCCAGTTTCTGTGCGACACCCCCTAACCTCCCTGAGCTGGTTTCTGTCATGATGTGCACCCTCACAGGAAAGCCCTGGGGATGGAATGATCGCCTTTCTGGCTGGCGGTGCCACGGGGGCTTCAGAACATGACCCTAGTGTGTTTGATCCTTGTATCAACCCTGGGAAACAGGCCAGTCCCACACTCATGACCAACACCATCATACAGATGGGGAAACTGAGGCTCAGAGAGGTGAAAGGACTTCCCCAAGCCCGTCAGTTCTTTAGTGACGAGCAGGAACCAGGTCTCTGGCCTCCCAGGACAGAAGTCCTATCTGCATCCCCTCTCCCTGGGCCTCGATCCCAGCCTCTAGCAGCCGACCCTTCCCTGCTGGGGGCACAGAGCAGGTAGAGGGCGGCCGTCAGGTGTTCTGGGGCCCTTTCACCCTTCTTATCTGTGAGAATGATGGGCAAAGAGCAGCTCTGCTGACACTGCCCTGCCCTGAGCCCAGAGCAAGGGGTGGGCACCCAGGAAGATCTGCCTGAAGCAACAAGTCTCCGCTCTGCCCGCCCCCCAGGGTGCTTGGTGCTCACGCTTCAGTCTGTGAACCTGCTGCGCAAGTACCTGTCACTGCTGGACCTGCCCTGCTCCCTGCTGTGTGCCCGCGATGCCCTCTTCGTGCTCAGCCGCCGAGAGGCGGCCCAGGCCCAGGTGAGGACTGCCCCGCCACCCCTGTGCTCCCCCCCCCAGGTCTGCGCCCCGTCCCTGGCTCTTCAAAGCCCCTCACCGAGGTCTTCCACAGCATTTCTGTCCCCAGAGCTGGCCCGCAGCCAGACCCTGGGAGCCGCAGACCAGGGACTTGCATATTTTATTCTGATTATAGAAATAACATGTGCTGGAAAAAAGGCAATTAACAATACAGGCTCAGTGTAGAAAATCTGGAAATACAGAAAAGAGAAACCCAGTGCCTGCAAGCCCACCCCTCAGGGGTAGCCACTCTTGACAGTATATACGCCCTCCATAAAGAGTATTCACAAAAAAAAAAAAAAAAAAAGAGTATTCACGCACAGGCATTTAGAGCGGGGGCCACAGAGCCTGCTTATTTGAAACCTACTTTAGCAACATCACAACCATTTTCTCCAGGGTTATTAGGTGTTCACCTTGTAATGTCTGCCTGTGTTCCATGGCATGGGCGCACCATAAAATAGGTCACACACCCCTTATGGTTGGACATCTCGATTTACCGGTTTTTCCCTGCTACACGTGGACCAGTGCTCCCAGCTTGAGCCAAGAGGAACTCAGACCTGCCAGGAGCCTCTGTGAAGAGCCACTGGGGCTGACCACGGGTTGCCGGCTGAGGAGTCAGGCCCAGCGAGGCCCTCCTGGTGAAAACTCTTGGTGGTCGGTGGGGCAGGTGGTCTGAGAAGGCTGCTGAGGAGTTCTAGCCTTGACCCTTTCCATTTCTGCTATCCAAGTGGAAAGGTTCAAAGGCTAGAGCCCATGTTGAGCCACTGAATGACACAGGTGTGTAAACGGCTATCATTTTCTGGGAAGCAACAGTAGTAAATATCAGAAGTCTTCTCAGAAGTTGTACTTACCTTTTGAAGTTCTTGATACGTTAAGTAGACACAAGCGGGTTGCAGAGCAATATATCAATAAATCTATACTTTCTCTGACCCACTAATTTTTATTTCCAGAATTTTATCCTAAAGAAATAAAGTTGTGTCCAGAGACTGATGTACAAGAATGTTCACTAGTATAATTTATGAGGCCAAAAAAAGGAGCTAAAATTATTTAGCAGGTGAATGATATGGTACTATATAATCAGAAAAATCATAGTTTTGAAACACACGTAGTGAAAATGTTCCAAAAGTAGGGAGGAAATAGAAACAATTCAGATATTTTACAGTATTCCTTTGAAAATTCTGAACGAAAAGTAATAGGAAGAAAAGCTTGTAAAAAACCAAACTGGCCATAAATATATAATTACTGTAAGCGCCCATCTTATTGAGTGGGTGCTGCAGCCACTGAAAGACGAGGGAATCTACAAAACTGGCCACCTGGGCAGCAGGATGTGGGAAGCCCCTGAGACTCGGAATCTCTCACAAGTAGACAAGTGTGTTTGGACCACAGAGTTCCTATCTTCCCTCAACGTTTTTCTAAAATGAACCTTTCATTCTTACTATGGTCTTCAAAACTGAAACATTTTTCTGTGAGTTCACACATCCATTTTGTTTCTGAAAGTCATCTTTATTTAAAAATTTTAGTTGTACTTCCTGTTGAAACCATGCTATGTAATATTTTGCCTGAATATGGTGATAATTCTCTTTATCAACTTAAAACTTGCAGTCATCACAGGGGTGTTTACATCCCTAAAGCCACGGATGTTCCAATAGTGAATATAAAATGAGTTTTTTACGTAAAGGTTTGCAATGATATTAGCTTAGATTATAAGCATTAATTATGGTACTTAGAGAAAAACAGGAACCATTTATATAGGTTGCATCTAGTTAAATCAGTTGTTATGATCTATTCTGTTTAAAGACTGAGCTACACTAGATCTGATTAACAGGATAACGTTTCCCCCACTGTATGGCAAGGAGAGCCAGTACATATGGGTACTATTCCTTTCCTTCTTCTTCTAAGAGTGACTGTAATTACCCAGCTTGGCTAATAGGAGTCTGGGCACAAAACAGCCCTATACGAGTTATATATGCAGGGTAGTGGAGCCAGGGATTAAGAATGTAGGCTCCACAGTCAACCAGAGGGCTCTGGGTTTAATCTCAGCTTTACTCCCTACTTGCTATTTGAGACTGATGAACCAGTTTCCTCATCGGTTAAAAAAAGCAATAATAATAGTCCTTTACCCACAGGGCTGTTACACTGAGGTAGTGCTCGGCTGCATCAACACCCTCTGCTGTCATCACACCGGGTATCAGGAGACGGGCGGGGGAGGCCAGTCCAGAGGGGTTCGAAGGGCACAGCAGAAGCCAGATCAGGCCATAGCTTGCAGTATGTGGGTGGGAGGAGGCCTGAAGGAGAGGAAGCAGAGTGAAAACAACAAACCACTGGCGCCAGCACTCACGACCGGTCCTCTGATTCTTCCAGAGGGCCATGTCCTGCCACCGCAGCCAGCTGCTCTGGTTCCGCCACCTCTATGTGCTCTTCTCCCGGTACATGAGAATCAACTCTCTGCACTTCCTCTGAGCCGGGAAGGGCTCTCAGACCCAAGGAACAGAGAGAAAAATGGCCAGGGAGCCCAGGGTGTGTCTGGAGCGGCTCATCTCCCTGAGACAAGGAGATCCCAGCATAAGACTGCGTCCCGGGCCCGTCTCCTCCAAGCTGCCCAGCCTCTAAGGAAAGGGAGGCCCTGCAGGCCACCGGGCTGTCCAGAATTGAGCTTCTTCCTCTGGGGAGCAAATCCACAACCGCCGGAACACACACCACCCGAGGACAACAGCCACCCTGCTGGCTTCTCAAGCTCTTGTGCAAGACAGTTTACATAATGCACAGTGTATGTCAACCCCCTAACACAGACACGCAATTGTCGTAAATGAATATAAAGTGCTCTGAAATCCCTTCTTAAATGCAATGTATTTTTACGTTGTTTCCAAAGCAGGCTCATCAGACATAAACACACACAAAAGAATGGTCTAGGGCTTCCTTGGTGGCGCAGTGGTTAGGAATCCGCCTGCCAATGCAGGGGACGCGGGTTCGAGCCCTGGTCCGGGAAGATCCCACGTGCCGCGGAGCAACTAAGTCCGTGCGCCACAACTACTGAGCCTGCGCTCTGGAGCCCATGCGTCTAGAGCCCGTGCTCCGCAACAAGAGAAGCCACCGCAATGAGAAGCCCGCGCACCGCAGCAAAAAGTAGCCCCCGCTCGCCTCAACTAGAGAAAAGCCCAGTGCAGCAACAAAGACCCAGTGCAGACAAATTAATTAATTAAATAAATTAATTTTAAAAAAGAAGAATGGTCTATACTGAATTAGTTCAACCATAATTCCTTGGATTTATCTTTGTGGCCTATATATCAGATTTGAATCTAGGGAAGACATGTCCGTTTAATGGCGTACAATCAAATATCTCACTATCAGTCTTTTGGGAGAAGCAGGAAATAGGAAGAGAGATCTGGAGCTTAACACTCAGGAACCTATGTCCTAAAATGGTGCTACAAATAAAAGGGCAGCAAGGGGTCAGGCTTGGAAGCTGTTCCGAGTCCAGCTGGTGGTCCAGGAAGTGGCCCAAAGAGGGGAAGCTCCAATTCAGAAAGAGAGAAGACAAACGTGCCGTTACTGGCAACAGAATGGATAGGACAGCCACAAAAATGCAAGAGACTGAGAAAACTATAGGAGATGGTACGCACAGTCCAGGACAACAAAACTGAAAATCGAAAGGAAATGGATGACTTCCGAGTACACGTTGGACCACCGCCAGACCCTACCGTAATGTCACAGATAGGGTCCAAACACTTCAATCCCATAAAACGCAGGGTTGCATCGCTGCAAGATGAGTGACAACCAGTTTTCTTTTTTTTTTTTTTTTTTTTTTTTTTTTTGCGGTACGCGGGCCTCTCACTGCCGCGGCCCCTCCCGCTGCGGAGCACAGGCTCCGGACGCGCAGCCTCAGCGGCCATGGCTCACGGGCCCAGCCGCTCCGCGGCATGTGGGATCCTCCCGGACTGGGGCACGAACCCTGTCCCCTGCATCGGCAGGCGGACTCTCAACCACTGCGCCACCAGGGAGGCCCCAACCAGTTTTTTTAATCAGCATCAAGCTAGTGCACCCAAGACCTGAAGGAGGTCAGCGTTCCTGGGCAGGTGGCTGTCCTGCTTCCTTGGCCGAGTCTAGGAGTGAGGGAGGGACACCTGTGCAGCAAGATGCCCGGGACCAAATGCATGGCAGCAGGGGGGAGAGGCAGAGGAGCCAGGCTCTGCAAGGGGCTGGACCCCAATGGACGGAGGCTGGCGTAGTGGCTGTCTCCGTCCACTGGAGAGCTGCACACTGCTGCTTTTGTTGAGCCCTTGCAAAGTAAAAAAATGCTCTCCTTAAACTGAGAGAGTCCCATCTGGGGGTCGCCTCCAAACCCCCTTCCACACCCACCCCCCCACTACAGCTTTGGCCACCCACATTTGAGAATAGGAACTAGGGAAGAAGAACTGGATTCTATCCAATGGTGGGCACCTTATTAATGGGACTTTACATGACTACAATTGACTTAAAAAGTGAAAGGGAACAGACCCAATAACCACAGAAGAAATTAGAAAGGTAATTATAACAGATTTTTTAAAGATTCCTAGTCTAGATGGTTTTGCAGCTATCTAAAAATAATTCCAATTTTATTTAGAGCATAAAACAGAAAAGTACTCCAATTCACAGACAACAAAACATGAAATAGCACCAAAAAAAAAAAACCCTGAAATTTTATTTGTGAATACAGATGCAAAAATGTAAAAGGAAATATTAGCAAACTGAATCCAGCAGTGCATCAAAAGAATTACGACTCCATGACCAAGCAGGGTATTATTCCAGAGTGTAAGAATGGTTCCACTCTGGGAAATCCATCAACATAATTCATTACATCAACAAATTAAGAAGAAAAACCATATTCTACACATAGGCACCGAAAGATAACAAAATTCAGTCACTATTCCTAATAACAACCTTCAAGAAAAATAGGAAAAAAGAATACAACGTAAATATAATAAAGACTATTTACCAAAATCTAGCACCTAAAACCCAGTGGACAAGGTAGAAAGGTAAGCTGCCATCATCGTGATCATCAAGGTTGTTCTGAAGGGTGAAGCTGACGAAGTAGGACAGAACAAGAAAATAACTGATATAAGTATTAGAAGAGACAGCTACGTTTAGAAACCCAAGAGATGTCCATAAAATCTACTAAAATAAATGAGGGAATCTGGTAAGGCAGCTGGATAATAGATATCTCTACAAAAATCAACAGACTGTCTTCAATTGGCAATAATGTGACAGAAATGAAAATGGGGGGAAAAATCCCATTCTCATCAACTTCAAGAACTATAAAATACCTAGGAATAAGCTCAACATAAAAGATATAAGATCTGTCTAAATTTTTTTTTTTTTTTTTTGCGGTACGCGGGCCTCTCACTGTTGCGGCCTCTCCCGTGGCGGAGCACAGGCTCCGGACGCGCAGGCTCAGCGGCCATGGCTCACGGGCCCAGCCGCTCCACAGCATGTGAGATCTTCCCAGACCGGGGCATGAACCCGGGTCCCCTGCATGGGCAGGCGGACTCTCAACCACTGCGCCACCAGGGAAGCCCCGATCTGTCTGAATTTTATAATCACTATTAAAATTCCAGCTATCTTTTTTGCAGAAACTGACAAATTGATCCTAAAACAATATGGAATTGCAAGAGCCTCAGAAGCCAAACCATCTTAAAAAAAGAACCAAGTTGTAAGACTCACATGTCCCAATTTTAAAAACTACTACAAAGACCTAAATTTAAGAGCTAAAACTATAGAACTCTTAGAAGAAAACACAAATGTTAATCTTTGTGACCTTGGATTAGGCAACAGTTTCTTAAATATGATACCAACAGCACAAGCAACAAAAGAAAAAATAGAAACCTTTGTACATCAAAGGACACTATCAAGAAAGTGAAATGGAGGCTTCCCTGGTGGCACAGTGGTTAAGAGTCCATCTGCCAATGCAGGGGACACGGGTTCGAGCCCTGGTCCGGGAAGATCCCACGTGTCACGGAGCAACGAAGCCTGTGTGCCACAACTATTGAGCCGGGGCTCTAGAGAGCCTGCAAGCCACAACTACTGAGCCTGCGCGCCTAGAGCCTGAGCTCCGCAACAAGAGAAGACACCGCAATGAGAAGCCTGCTCACAGCAACGAAGAGTAGCCCCCGCTCACTGCAACTAGAGAAAGCCCACGTGCAGCAGCGAAGACCCAACGCAGCCAAAAATAAATAAAAAAAATAAATTAATTAATTTTTTTAAAAAAGTGAAATGGGAAAAAGTATTGGCAAATCAAATATCTGATAAGGACCTAGTATCCAGAATATATAAACAACTCAACAACAAAAAGACAACCTAATTAAAAGATGGGCAAAGGACCTGAATATACATTTATCCAAGATTTTCAAACGGCCAATGAGCACAAGAACATCATTAGTCATTAGGAAATGTCTATCAAAACCACAATGAGGGGACTTCCCTGTTGGTCCAGTGGTACAGAATCTGCCTTCCAATGCAGGGGACACGGGTTTGATCCCTGGTTGGGGAACTAAGATCCCACATGTGGCGGGGCAACTAAGCCTGCATGCCACAACTAGAGAAGAGAAAAGCCGCACGCCACAAATAGAGAGAAGCCCGCGCGCCACAACAAGAGATCCCGCGAGCCACAACTAAGACCCGGCACAGCCAAAAAACAAAAACAAAACAAAAAAATGCAATGAGATACTATTTCACACCCAGTAGAAAGGCAGTGATTAAAACAAACTAACACAGACAATAACAAGTGTTGGTGAGCATATGGAGAAATGGAACCCTCGAACATGACTGGTGGGAATGTAAAATGGTGCAGCTGCTGTGGAGAACAGTTTCGTTCTTCCTCAGTAACTTAAAGATTTACCATCAGACCCAGCAATTCCACTCCTAGGTATACACCCAAGAAAACTGAAAACATGTCTGTACAAAAACTTGTGCACGAGTGTTCGTAGCAGCATTATTCATAACAGCCAAAAAGTGGAAACAACCCAAATGTCCATCAACTGATGAAAAGATAAATATGGCATTTTGTGTATTATTCAGCCATAAAAAGAAATGAAGTGTTTGACACATGCTATAGCGAGGATGAACTCTGAAAAACATTATGCTCAGTGAAATAAGCTGGGCACAAAAGGCCATCTACTGTACAAATCCACTTATATAAAATGTCCAGAACGGGCAAATCCACAGAGACAGAAAGTAGATTGGTGTTTTCCGGGGGGTGGGGAAAAGGAGTGATTGATGAGGAGTGTGGGGATTCTTTGGGGGACGTGCAGTGTTCTGTATTTGGCAGTGGTGAAGGCTGGACAGACTTGTGAATATATAAAAATCGCTGAATTCTACGCATTAAAAGGTACATTTTATGGTGCATGAATTCTATCTCAATTCAAGAAATAATACTGCATTAAAATGTTCTAGCTTACTCTAAGGATACGCACGTGATAAAGCTGGCACTGCTCTCTGAGCCTGGTGATACTCACCTTACCTGCTAGCCTAGTAAATCCTGCAGAGTACAAATCTTATTTGTACGTTAACCCAGTTTTAGTGCTTACTGCTTTTCTTTTAAATATAGTTTTTAAAAGTTAAAAAAAGGGCTTCCCTGGTGGTGCAGTGGTTGAGAGTCCGCCTGCCGATGCAGGGGACACGGGTTCGTGCCCCGATCCGGGAAGATCCCACATGCCGCTGAGTGGCTGGGCCCATGAGCCATGGCCGCTGAGCCATGGCCCTGCCGCTGAGTGGCTGGGCCCATGAGCCATGGCCCTGCGTGTCCGGAGCCTGTGCTCCACAACGGGAGAGGCCACAACAGTGAGAGGCCCACGTACCACAAAAAAAAAAAAAAAAAAAAAAAAGTTAAAAAAAAATTTAATGCACGACATAAAACAAGCCCTGAATAAATGGAGAACTGTACCACGTTCCCTGATAGAGATTTAATATAAAATCCTTACAGGGCTTCCCTGGTGGCGCAGTGGTTGAGAGTCCGCCTGCTGATGCAGGGGACACGGGTTCGTGCCCTGGTCCGGGAAGATCCCACATGCCGCGGAGCGGCTGGGCCGGTGTGCCATGGCCGCTGAGCCTGTGCTCCACAACGGGAGAGGCCACAACAGTGAAAGGCCCACGTATAGGAAAAAAAAAAAAAAAAAACCTTACAAAGTTAATAAATAAACTGAAAAGCACCAAATATATATGGTATATACAAGTTCCAATTTCTAAACTTATATATTTACATGTTATATTCATCAATTCCCATTCTTACAGAGTTAACATATACATTTAATGTAGTTGCAGACAGAAACTCAATAGATTATCTCTGGACTTGGATAAAATTATTTTTGAAATATATTAGAAGAGATGTCCAAGGATAGCCAAAATATAAATACTAAAAACAATGCAGATATGGGACCTGCCTTTCTATACATTAAAACTTATAAACCCATGGCAACCAAAACAGTATGATACAAGCAAAGGAGTACACAGATGTTGGACAGAAGAGAAAATCCAGAAACAGATCCATATTATATGAGAGCTACTGTACAGTAGAGGGGGCATTTTAACTCAGTGGAGAAACATTGAATAAATTGTTTCAGGATGGCTGGTCAGGCATTTGTAAGAAAACAAAGACTCCATACTTTATACCAAGTACAGAAACACACTGTACATGAATTACAGATTTATACATAAAAATCAAAACAATTAAAATATTGTTTAAGAAACTTGGGAGACTCTAAATGCATATATACCTTGGAATGGGGCAGCCCTTACAAAGCCAGGCTGGAAACTCATAAAAGGAGTAAAGGAAAAAAACAGATATTTCACAGGTTTCTGAAATTAACAGATATCACACATGTGTTAATAGCCCAAATATATAAAGATTGATAAGAAAACATCCCAAAAGAAAAATGGATTGAGGATGGAAAATTCATGAAAGAGGAAATCTAAACGGCCATTAAACAGGAAAAACTATTCAACCTCTGTAGTGCCTACAAATTAAGGCAAAGATGAATATCTATTTTTCACTGAAGATGGTGACTGGATTAAAGTAGGAGTTTTCCAGGGAAGAAAATGAAGAAGGTAGAGGACATGAACAGGTCTGCCCCCTCCCTCCCTCTCGTTCTCTCTCTCCCTCTCGTTCTCTCCCTCTCATTCTCTCTCTCTCTCTCTCTCTCTCACAAACACACACACACGAAATAAATGTGAAAAAAATCCCACTACTAACTAAAGGAACACAGATTATATGAAAATGCCATTTTCACTTATCTAATTTGCAAAGATGTCTATCAATAGTAACGCCCAGTGTTCTGTAGGTGAGGGAATGGACACATATATGCTGCTGGGGCAAACAGAAGATGGTGGAATCTTCTGGAAATCAGTACGTCAGAAATCTTTAAAATGTACATATCCCTGGACTCCACGTGCACTTATCCTTGGGAAGTAGAAACTCGTACAAAGATGCACAGACAGTTGTTTGATGTGCAGCACTGATCAGAGGGAGAACAGAATCAAGCGGCTACGGCAATGATCTCCCGACTTCTGAGTTTTCAATAATGTATACATTCTAAGTGCACATTCTAAGTGTAAAGGATAAATAGGAGTTCTAACGTTTTCTTCCCACCCATAATGGACCCTCTTGAGCACTTCCTAGAGGGAGCACACCTCACGCTGGAGACCACCCGACCAGCCTATCGTGTAAAGTCAGTGACTCCTGAGAAAAGTGAGCCAGTCAAACTGTGTGGAGGGACGGACAGGACAGGACCTTCACGCTCTTGGGCCCACAAGAGGTCGGGTAGCAGAAACATGGTTCTGGTTTGATCAGAGTGTTAAGGTCTTGGTCAAGTTTGAATCCTACAGGTACCCCTGCCAGGGGCTCCCATCCCTCGTGGACAGTATTACCAGGAAAATCTACATGAAGTGTAGTCAACTTCAGTAATTAAAAGCTGGATAACACGGGGTCTGACCCAGTGCCCCTGGGGGAAGGTCTTGAGGAGTTTGGGAGCGGTGAGGTCTTCAAGGGAAGGGATCCCAGTGATCCATAGGGTTCATCAGAGTCTATGAGCGCGGAATTGCTGAGGGTCATTCCTCCCGCCGACCTAGGTCTACTCCGTATGGATGATCACGGTGGCAGCCTTGCTGCCTGAAAGGAAGCCACCAGGAACAGCAGACACGTGCTCTCCCGGAAGCCGTCTGCCAGCCTGGGCCCCGAGCAACGGCTGTGTCCCAGCGCCAGGGCTGCTCTCCCCGCCCGAGGGGAGCAACAGAGGGCGAGCTAGGGGTCCACAGACCGTCCCCGAGCACCTCCTCAGTCACAAAAGCAGCACCGGTCCGTGACCCGGGCCTTAAAGGGGTGAGGGTTGATTTCAGGAAAGAAAGAATCCTGGGGGAATCCCAGCGCTTGGATTTCCACCCACCACAGCTAGTTGAACTTGTCTTTTGGAAGTTCCTGCCATGTTTAGGACTGTTGCCTTCCTTTATTGATTCAGAAGATGTACAACAAAGCTGTAACACAGATGCCTTCAGATTCCTCCACGGGGCGCGTGTGGGACTGTCACGTGAGAGGCATTTTCCTGGCCGCGACCAAAAGGAAGCGACAGGTGCCAGGCTGCTACCGATAGCATCTAATGTTCCAAGGCACAGTCTTAGCCAGAGCTCCTTCTAGCCAGCATCACACTCTTGCCTTCTCTGAGCCCCAAGCATGTGGGAAAATACCAACATCTAAGATGACAGACAGCTCAGGAGGATGAAGCCGGGAGTCTCCAGCCGGGGGCCCGCCAGGTGACCTCACTGCCGAGGGGTGCTTCCAGGAGGCTGGCTTAGAAAGTCACCAGAAACTCAACAAGTAGCCAGGTAAAATGTAACATACCAAAGACAACAGCATTCCTCCCCACCAGCAATAACCAACTGCAAAGTGGAGAAGAGATCCCGTTCACAAGGACGGCCAAAAACCATAAGACATCCAGGAATAAACCTAACACAGAATGTGCCATCTACACGGCTGCCACATGGAGAATAGCAGGAAGCTTGACAGAGGAGCAGAGAGGAACAAAACCAACTGGTGAGATATCGCACTTTCCCAGAGGATAAAACTGAGTATTGTAAAGAAGCCTGTCCCCTCCCCCCCCACAATTAATTTATAAGCTCAGCACGCTCTCAATCAATATCCGAACAGGATTTTATACGGCACTCGATACACTAATTCTAAAATTCATCTGGAAGACAAAATAATCAAAAAGAATAATGAGGAAGATTTATTCTACCAGGTTTTTTAAAGCACATCATTAAACTTTAGGGATTTTAAATGCTTTGGTAACTGTGGGACTATAGAAAAATAAATTAAAAAAAAAAAAAAACTCGTGTCCAGAAACAACCTCATCTTGAACATACATTTTAAATCAGTAAGGAATGGATGGATTAGTCAGTGGAAGGGCCAATGCAGTGGTTATCCATTTTGAGGGTGGGGAGCTGAACCCCAAACTCATACCACAGACAAAAATTAAAAATGAAAACCACTGGGGAGGGGAAAGGGTGAGTTTTGACAGGGCGAGAGAGAGTCATGGACATATACACACTAACAAACGTAGTAAGGTAGATAGCTAGGGGGAAGCAGCCGCAAGGCACAGGGATATTAGCTCGGGGCTTTGTGACAGCCTGGAGGGGTGGGATGGGGAGAGTGGGAGGGAGGGAGACACAAGAGGGAAGACATATGGGAACATATGTATATGTATAGCTGATTCACTTTGTTATAAAGCAGAAACTAACACACCATTGTAAAGCAATTATACCCCAATAAAGATGTTTAGAAAAAAAAAAAAAATGAAAACCACTCAGAAAAAAAAAAAATCCAGACAGATTAAAGAGCTATATTTTAAAACAAAACCAAAAAGGCACCAAAAAACTATGAGAAAGTAGGAGAAAATCTAGTTTATAAGCTCGATAGGAAGGTATTCCCAAACAAGATATAAATCACAAAAGCCAGGAAGCAGAAAAGTCAGAATGCCATAAAGGAAAAAAAAAGAAAAGAAAAGACTGATGAATTTGAGCGCTTCAAAATCTAAAACCCGAATAAACAGAGTTAGAACAGTGACAAACTGTAAAAGAATATTTGCAAAATTCATCACAGGATTTATATCCTGAACATACAAAGCACCAAAAATTAATTTTAAAAATAGTATCTGAAACACATTATTTACTAATATTTTTAACATGTGGATGGAAAAAAAAATAGCCCCCCCGCCCCCAAAAATGGGCAAAGGATGTGATCAAGGAACTTACAGGACAGGAAATAAAAATATAAAAGATGCTCCAAAAACATAAAAGATGCTCAAACTCATGGTTATCAGGAAAATGGAAACATAAAGAAATGAAACTGTTTCACCCAACAGATTGGTCAGAAGTAAAAAGACCGATAACATCAGGTGTTGGTGAGGGCACTGCTATTTACAGGGTTGATGGACCTTTTAGGGGCTGGTATATACTTTCTGAGGGAAACTGAGCATTTTTAATGTTTAAAATATGCATATCTTCAACCTAGCAATTCATCTTCTATAGCCTCAAATAATACACATGTACAAAGAGGCCTGTAAAAGGATGCTCACTACCAACATTGATTGTAAAGCAGAAACTGGAAACCCTAATTTCCATAAAAAAAAAAAGTTAAATAGACTAGACCCATACTCTGCAAATCTATGTAATAGCCAATAATGAGGATTTGTATGTTGACATGAGATCAAGATGTTAACAAACAAAAATGCAAGTTGCAGAACAAAACGTACAGAATGCCATTTATGTTTTTAAAGAGACACAAAGGACTTCCCTGGTGGCGCAGTGGTTAAGAATCCACCTGCCCAAGAACATACAGTGGAGAAAAGACACCCTCTTCAATAAGTGGTGCTAGGAAAACCAGACAGCTGCATGTAAAAGAATGAAATTAGGGCTTCCCTGGTGGCGCAGTGGTTGGGAGTCCGCCTGCCGATGCAGGGGACACGGGTTCGTGCCCCGGTCTGGGAAGATCCCACATGCCGCGGAGCGGATAGGCCCGTGAGCCATGGCCGCTGGGTCTGCGCGTCCGGAGCCTGTGCTCTGCAACGGGAGAGGCCACAACAGTGAGAGGCCCACGTACCGGAAAAAAAAAAAAAGAATGAAATTAGAACACTCCCTTAACACCATACACAAAAATACACCCAAAATGGATTAAAGACCTAAATGTAAGGCCAGACACTATCAAACTCTTAGAGGAAAACAGGCAGAACACTCTATGACATAAATCTCAGCAAGATCCTTTTTGACCCACCTCCTAAAGAAATGGAAATAAAAACAAAAATAAACAAATGGGACCTAATGAAACTTCAAAGCTTTTGCACAGCAAAGGAAACCATAAACAAGACCAAAAGACAACCCTCAGAATGGGAGAAAATATTTGCAAAAGAAGCAACTGACAAAGGATTAATCTCCAAAATGTACAAGCATCTCATGCAGCTCAATATCAAAAAAACAAACAACCCAATCCAAAAATGGGTAGAAGACCTAAACAGACATTTCTCCAATGAAGACCTACAGATGGACAAGAAGCACATGAAAAGATGCTCAACATCACTAATTATTAGAGAAATGCAAATCAAAACTACAATGAGGTATCACCTCACACCAGTTAGAATGGGCATCGTCAGAAAATCTACAAACAACAAATGTTGGAGAGGGTGTGGAGAAAAGGGAACCCTCTTGCACTGTTGGTGGGAATGTAAATTGATACAGCCATTATGGGGAACAGTATGGAATTTCCTTAAAAAACTAAAAACAGAACTACCATATGATCCAGCAACCCCACTACTGGGCCTATACCCAGAGAAAACCATAATTCAAAAAGACACATGCACCCCAATGTTCATTGCAGCACTATTTACAATAGCCAGGTGATGGAAGCAACCTAAATGCCCATCGACAAATGAATGGATAAAGAAGTTATGGTACATATATACAATGGAATATTACTCAGCCATATAAAGGAACGAAATTGAGCCATTTGTTGAGACGTGGACAGATCTAGAGACTGTCATACAGAGTGAAGTAAGTCAGAAAGAGAAAAACAAATATTGTATATTAACACATCTATGTGGAACCTAGAAAAATGGTACAGATGAGCTGGTTTGCAGGGCAGAAGTTGAGACACAGATGTAGAGAACAAACATATGGACACCAAGGTGGGAAAGCAGCGGGGGGGTGGGGATGGTGGTGTGCTGAATTGGGCGATTGGGATTGACATGTATACACTGATGTGTATAAAACTGATGATTAATAAGAACCTGCAGTATAAAAAAACAAACAAATAAAACAACTAATACTAAACTTTCTTTGGGTTACTTGTATGGAAATACGTAAATATAAATGTTTCAGACATTACATGAAATTCCTAAAAATCTCATGTTCTGGTATAATGTTATAAGTCATAATTCTAGTTATTACTTTAAAATGTGTATCTCAGAAATAACTAAATATCCTTGTCAACTGCATTATTATGAACTTTCATCAAATCTTTAACCGTGGTCATTTTTAAGGCTTTTGTCATTTACAGACAGTTCTGGGTGTACTCTGATGCTTTTGCAAATATGTTCCTATAAAAGGGTTTCATCATCAAGGAATTCATGGAAAAGACTCTGACAAGTACAGGTTTCTGGTAACTGACTTTACTGCTGAACTGAATGAATACGCATTTTCAGAACTCTAACAGAAAACTGATGAACTCATAAAAGCGCTAACAAAAGATCAAGATGAAAAAAATTAATTACATGGGACTGAGTGAACTGATGAGGATGACTATAATTTTTGTGACTTTCTGTTTGAATAAAACAAAAAAAAATCCCACAAGGACTCAGAGGCAAAAAATATACAAATCAATTTTCACTGCAAAGTAAAGGAGCTGTTACAGTGGAGGATTCCTGGACTGAATGTCAATATTATGACATAGTGTGAGTGTGTTTTGTGTTTGGTAATTGCAATCATTGTTGCTTTTGTTGTGGTCACCCATTTACAATGCTTGGTGTCAGTTTATCTCTTGTAAAAATAAAATACAGTGTGTGTGTGTGAAGAAAAAAAAGAGTCATGTACCACAATGTTCACTGCAGCACTATTTACAATAGCCAGGACATGGAAGCAACCTAAGTGTCCATCGACAGATGAATGGATAAAGAAGATGTGGCACATATATACAATGGAATATTACTCAGCCATAAAAAGAAACGAAATTGAGTTATTTGTAGTGAGGTGGATGGACCTAGAGTCTGTCATACTGAGTGAAGTAAGTCAGAAAAGAGAAAAACAAATAACAACAAATATTGTATGCTAACACACATATTTGGAATCTAAAAAACAAGCAAAAAAAAAAGGTCATGAAGAACCTAGGGGCAAGATGGGAATAAAGACGCAGACCTACTAGGGAATGGACTTGAGGATACAGGGAGGGGGAAGGGTAATCTGGGACAAAGTGAGAGAGAGGCATGGACATATATACACTACCAAACGTAAGGTAGATAGCTAGTGGGAAGTAGCCGCATAGCACAGGGAGATCAGCCTGGTGCTTTGTGACCACCTAGAGGGGTGGGATAGGGAGGGTGGGAGGGAGAGACGCCCTCAAGAGGGAAGAGATATGGAGATATATGTATATGTATAGCTGATTCACTTTGTTATAAAGCAGAAACTAACACAGCATTGTAAAGCAATTATACTCCAATAAAGATGTTAAAAAAAAAAAAGAGAGAAAAGGCAGTCCACCAAAAAAAAAAAAAAAGTCCGCCTGCCAAAGCAGGGACACGGGTTGGAGCCCTGGTCCAGGAAGATCCCACATGCCGCGGAGCATCTAAGCCCGTGCGCCACAACTACTGAGCCTGCGCTCTAGAGCCTGTGCTCCACAACAGGAGAGGCCACCACAGTGAGGCCCGCGCACCACAACGAAGAGCAGCCCCTGCTCGCTGCAACTAGAGAAAGCCTGTGCACAGCAACAAAGACCCAACGCAGCCAAAAGTAAATAAATAGATAAATTTTAAAAATAAAATAGTATTAAAGAGACACAAAACTATGTGTTTTATATATCGCTGCAAGAGGGAAGGCAGGTCAGAGGGGACATTCACTACACCAGGATATACTCGTTTCACCCATACAACTTTTTACCAGCTCCTTCCAAACGGCTGTCAGCTGGCATGGTGACCACACGGAAATCCAGTGTGTCTGTATTTCCTCCCCCCACCCCTTTTTCTGGTCTATCCTATGTCCCAGATCATTTCATGATTCAGTTTCCTAAAGCAAAGAGCAATTATTTATTAGGCGTTTGCCTTTATGTATATACCCAGCACTTCGTAATGGAAGAATGCTTTAGGAAGGCATCTTGTAATAAAAAGCACTGATTATAACAGGAAGTGACATGAGACACAGAGGGTGGGGACAGGGAACCAGTCAAAAGGCTTCCCAACGCCTGTAAGGTAAAGACCCAGGACTGTCCACAGTCGGCTTCGACGTATTTTTCTGACCCACTGCTTCTTCCCACCACAAGCCTCCAGAGTGACCTGGCTTTAGCCTGTGCCCGGACCTCTGTCCACAGCTACTTCTCTTCCCAAATCTTGCTTCCTTTAAAAATACAGGCTCAAAGGGTTATTTATGAGTAGAGGGGCTCAGTTTTGGAAAATGAAGAGCTGTGGAAATCGGTGACACAAAGAAAACGTAATCAACACTGCTAAGCTGTGTGCTAAAGATGGTGAAGATGGTCAAGTTTATGTTATGTGTATTTTACCACAACTGGGACAAAAAAGAAAAAGAAATCAGAAGCTGATTTACCTCTCAAAAAAAAAAAAAGCCTCCAATCACACTCCCCGCAAGTCTCCCACGACCAGCCTTTCATTCTCTTCCCAGCTCGGTGGCCCGTGACGCGTTTCTAACAGCCCCTAAGTTTGCCTCCTGACCCCTCCCTCCCGACGTGGCTGCAGGCGCCAGAACAGTGCTCAGTAAACACCTGCCGCTCGGTGACTGGCCTCAGCGGCAAAATCAACGTACAGAGAAAATGATAAACCGCAGTAACTGCTTTAATGTTAAAAATATTTATTTTTCTAAAAGATCACACAAAAGTCGGGAAGAGATAGAAGGGTGTCAGCTAGCCTATGTCAAAATCTGAGCCGAGGGAGGACAAGAGCTGCCTGAAGACACTGGCGCCGGAGCCGCCTGCGGAGATGGGGGCGGCCACGGGCCCTCCTGCGGGAGGGGGCAGGGGCTCACTCCTTAGACATGCTCTTGATGGTCTTGTGCTCCTTCATGGCCTTCTCCCAGTCGCTGCCGTTGAACTCCTCAACCACCACGCTGCGCACGGTACCCTCGTCCAGGCAGTGGGGGGCGATCCCTACAGGGAAGCCAGGGGGGCGTGAGACCCGGCAGCAGGCTGGCTCTCAGACCAACCCAGCCCGCAGGTGTCGCAGGAAGTGGGCTCTACGAGGGGCCCTGCGCCCCTGCTGCTGGCCCACTCCCCCCATCTCTGAGATGGGGGCCAGGGACTCGCGGCTGGACCTCACTCAGTACCAAGCTGGGAGGACAAAGGCGGGGGAGGCCTCGAGCCCAGAACCACCTCCGCCTGGCAGCCTGGAGGTTTCACAGGCCTGGTCCAGGGCTCAGAGGGGCAGCTTTCTGAGCAATAAACACCTCCCCATCCGTACAGGAAGGTCAGCAGGAAAGACTCTCCATGTGACAGATGAGGAGGAAACGGGAGCTGCTACGGGGAGAACGGAGTGGGGGGGAAGGGGGGAGGCAGGGTGATGTCACGCGCTCGGCCCGCCCCGCCCCCCACCCACCAGGCTCGAGGCTGTCGCAGCCGCCCCACTGCAGCTCTGGAGGCTGCGTCTCTGCGGGGCCGGGATCCCAGGAGCATCCTCCACGGCTACGTCCCACCCGATTCGCACGGCGGCTGGTGTCATTCTCGACAACTGTCTAAGGTGGGATGCTCTGCCCCCAGATCTAAGTAGGACCCGAAGACGGGCTTGGGGTTTCTGTGCTTGTGTTTGAACAAACCCAGTTTTTTTTACTGGCATCATCCCTGCCCCTCACTCTTGCCTCCCTCACTCCTTCCCCCGCCCCCAGGCCCCCGGCCTCTCTCTACCCTCCACCGTCAGCCCCAGCAAAGTCCAGCTCCCTCAGCGGCAGGAAATGCGGGTCAGGATCCGGATGGTCTCGGAAGGGCCAGGGCCAGGAGAGAGCTCTGCTGGTGAGCCCCGTTCCTCACACACGTGTGAGGGGCCTGGCGAGGCAGGAGGCAGCCTGTGACACCAGAGCGCCCTCCCCAAGCTTCCCATCCGCGTGGCCGCAGGGCGTCGGTGCCCTGAGCTTGGCCCCCTTCACTCACCGAAGCCTCCGGGGTTGGAGCGGGGAGAATAAAAGCTCTGGACGCCGCACCTCTTACAGAAGGTGTGCTGCGCCTTGTGGGTGTTGAAGGTGTATGTGGTGATGCTCTCGGCTCCCTGAGGGACACAGACAAGGAGCTTCAGTTGTTGTTTACAAAGACAAATCGTCTAAAAGGCTCAATGGGGAAACCCAACTCACCAGGCTCCCGGAGTCACGTCCAACCCGAGGTCGGGGCCCCAACTGCACGGCCCAGAGACCCGTCAGCCTGGAGTGTGACAGCTGAGGGCTTCTCCCTAGTCAGCTGCACACAGAACACCCCGGCCTCGAGCTTGCCCTGCATCCCCGGCCTAAACCGGGCGACTGGGTCCCCGTGTCCCCAAACTCAAGGTCCTAAGAACACACTCACTGGACTCAAATTCATCTACAAAGGACCAAGTAGGAAAGAACATCTGCCAGACGTCACAGGCTAATTTCCTTAATGGAGAACACAAACGGGAAACTGGGCAGAGGATGTGAACAGACAGTTCAGAGGAATGGGGAAAACACATCTCTCTTTAACCTGTGAAATATCCACACTCACAAACTGCAATGAGGTAGTTTTCACTCGGGGCAAATGCGGCGAGCCGCTTCTGACCAGCAGAATGACGAATCACCACACGCTAGATTCTTCTCGCATCACACTTTATTGGAGTACAGCTTGGTTTCGGGCGGATGGAAGGAAGACCCCGTACGCTCGAGCCTGTCTGCTTATATAAGGGCTTAAGGACTCGTGTAAGTCCCTGATTCGTCCGTATGGTTATCGCATTTCGCAAGCCGGACTTTGGATAGGCCACTGCTTCAAAACCTGATTAGCATATTAGGTGCATACGCCCTAGCGGCATACTTAGTGCATGCGTAATGGCTATCCGGCCGCGCCCTACATCTCCCCCTTTTTTCTTTTCGACCATTGCAGCGGACATTGACCTGTACCAGCGCTCATACCGGGGTATGTACACGGTGTACCGGTAGTTTCCGCTTGCATTCGCAGACACCCTCCTGCGTGCAATGCTCGCAATCGAACTGCAGGGTGCAAGGGCTGTCTTCACGTGGCATGGGCTCCTCATGGAGGTGCAATGGTAACGAGACCTCTCCGTGCAGAGGCAGCCCCTAGGGCCGATCCCCTATAGAGGTGCAATGGCGGCAAGGCCCCTCTGTGCAAGGGCGATCATATGTTTTTTAGGGTGGAGAGCCAGGCTGCGGGGGACTCGCCTTCACTGATGGCCACAAGCGCCTGAGTGAGCATTATCCTATCTCGCCGGGTTCGAATGCCAATACGACAGACCAACCAGAGACACAACACTATCCCAAACAAACAGCAGGCTGCGAACAGTCCCACACCCACCCATTCCTTAAAAAAGGAAAATGCTCTAGCTAGCCATGCGGTAAATTCTCCAAGAGTCACTGGATCCACTCTGGTTGCATTCAGCTGCAGGATATTCAACTTCTGCTTAAATATCATCTTCTCCGCCTCGCGGGACCAATTTCCCTTTAGGAATTCTCCAATCTGCTTGCTCTTATTCAGAGCATCCAATCTGTGCTTAGTGGCCTAGCACAAGCCGCATTCATCTCACAGCTAGTGGAATACAATACTGGGAGAATGGTACTTTGAGAATGAACGGGGATGGGGACTGGCCAGGTTCGGCTAATTCCCCAAAACGTCTTGATCTCCGCCTTGAGCAGGGGGAAGCTCATCAACAGTATCCAGTCCAGTGTCACTCCTTGAGCGCTCCACATCGTTCTTGGGATTATCTTCCACGACTCTTGTTAACCTTGTCGGGACCCAAATCGGATCTTGATCCTAAGACCAGACTTCTCTGGGTACGAATGTACACTTTGGCGGTTCCCGAACCGCAGCGCCAGGGGGGGGCGCTAGCAATAAAAGCGGAAGTCTGAGTACATGTTAAAGCTTTTGATTTAGCAGAAGCACAAAATGGCGGACGAGCACCCGCAGAGGCACAAAATGGCGGACGAGCACATGGGGAACTGCCATATCGTCCTCTTTCATATTCGGCAGCTGCTTCTTCCAGATCCGCCTCCTCCTTGGGATTCAACTCATCTAAACTGGACTACTTAACGGCGGTTCACTCCGTGTGTCGAGTTCTGAATCGGTCCTCCATGCGGGGCGCGCAGGTTCCCGGGTTTTGGCACCACTTGCGGCGAGCTGCTTCTGACCAGCAGAATGACGAATCACCACACGCTAGATTCTTCTCGCATCACACTTTATTGGAGTACAGCTTGGTTTCGGGCGGATGGAAGGAAGACCCCGTACGCTCGAGCCTGTCTGCTTATATAAGGGCTTAAGGACTCGTGTAAGTCCCTGATTCGTCCGTATGGTTATCGCATTTCGCAAGCCGGACTTTGGATAGGCCACTGCTTCAAAACCTGATTAGCATATTAGGTGCATACGCCCTAGCGGCATACTTAGTGCATGCGTAATGGCTATCCGGCCGCGCCCTACAGGCAAAAATTAAAAAGTGAGCTATAATATCAAAAAACAAACAACCCAATCCAAAAATGGGCAGAAAAAGACATTTCTCCAAAGAAGATATACAGATGGCCAACAAACACATGAAAAGATGCTCAACATCACTAATCATTAGAGAAATGCAAATCAAAACTGCAATGAGGTATCACCTCACACCAGTCAGAGTGGGCATCATCAGAAAATCTACTAACAGCAAATGCTGGAGAGGGTGTGGAGAAAAGGGAACCCTCTTGCACTGTTGGTGGGAATGTAAATTGATACAGCCACCATGGAGAACAGTATGGAGGTTCCTTAAAAAACTACAAATAGAACTACCGTACGACCCAGCAATCCCACTACTGGGCATATACCCTGAGAAAACCATAATTCAAAAAGAGTCACGTACCACAATGTTCACTGCAGCTCTATTTACAACAGCCAGGACATGGAAGCAACCTAAACACCCATCGACAGACGAATGGATAAAGAAGACATGGCACATATATATGATGGAATATTACTCAGCCACAAAAAGAAACGAAATTGAGTTATTTGTAGTGAAGTGTATGGACCCAGAGTCTGTCATACAGAGTGAAGTCAGAAAGAGAGAAACAAATACCGTATGCTAACACATATATATGGAATCTAAAAAAAAAAAAAGGTTCTGATGAACCTAGGGGCAGAACAGGAATAAAGACACAGACGTAGAGAATGGACTTGAGGACACGGGGAGGGGGAAGGGTAACCTGGGACGAAGTCAGAGAGTGACATGGACATATATACACTACCAGATATAAAATAGATAGCTAGTGGGAAGCAGCCGCATAGCACAGGGAGATCAGCTCAGTGCTTTGTGACCACCTAGAGGGGTGTGACAGGGAGGGTGGGAGGGCGGGAGTCACAAGAGGGAGGGGATATGGGGATATACGTATGCATATAGCTGATTCACTTTGTTGTACAGCAGAAACTAACACCACATGGTAAAGCAATTATACTCCAATAAAGATGTAAAAAAAAAAAAACACCTTAACAGAAGCCTAAGATATACGCGTATTATAGGTAATTGAAAGTTATAGTTAATTTGAGGGCTAATACAATTTTTACGTCCAAAAAAAAAAACAGCAAGCTAACGATACTGCATGTGTAGAGAAACACTCACTCGGATATGAGTCACAGGAATGTAAATCCATAAATTTGGTAACAGCTACTAAAATTTTTAAATGCACATATTGTTTAACACAGCAATTCCACTTCTAGAAATGTATCCTGCAATTAAAATTCCGTATTTTATCCAATGAGCTGTATGTAGATGTTAATGCAGCATTTGTAAAAGCTAAACGTTAGAAACTCTGAAACTGTCCATCAACAGAAGACTGGTTAGAGCAATCACGGACGGGCATAAATATGGAATCTCAGCAAGTTTTGGAAAAAATAAGGCAGTTCTACTTACAAATACTACTAGGGAACAATCTCCAAGGTTACAAAGTTAAGTGCAAAGGCAAGGTTTAAAACAATTTGTGTAGCATACTAACATTCCTATTTTTAAAAAGCATACATACATCCTGGCATGTGCCAGGAAATAACCAAGAAAGAAATAACCAAGAAAGCAGCAGCTTCTCTCCAGGGAGACACTGGGGGGCTGAAGGGTCAGAGCTTTTTATGGGTCTTCCCCGGCCACCACGGGAGACAGGCCCTCAGAGCTGCATCGAAAGACTGTTCCCAGGGGGGCCTCTTCTCACCCCACAGGGAGGCCGCAAAGAACAGCCAAGGGGTCCCAAACCTTGCAGAGTTATCTGGGCATACGCTTTCCCCCAGGAAACCCTCGGGAGGCCTGAGAAGCCAGCTCACAGCCTCCTGGACCTCATTCAGCACGAGGGCCCACCGGTGACACACAGACCCCGTCCCATAGTGTCCACACGTCCACCTGCCTGACCCCCACCCTGCTGGCCGCTACAGCGCGTGGTCCATCGTCATGACGCTGCTATACACTCACCCTCCCTGCTCGCTTCTTCCGTCTTCCTGCCCAATGAGAAATCACCAGTGTCCCCCACGTGGCAAGTCTAACGTTTACTTCTCCTGACCCCCGGACTCTTGCCCCTCTGAACCTGCCCCGCCCTGCAGGCTCTTCCTCCCTCCCCACCGGCCACCCTTCTCAGGCCCCTCCGCTCCGCTCCCTGTACGTGCTGGGTCCTGGGCCCCCGCGTGTTGGACTGCACCGTCTGCCCAGCTGCCCTCACCCCACGACTCCAGACACACACGTGTGCGGCTGCCCACCCCCTGGCTCCGCCTCTGTCACCGCTCACAACGCTTCACCCCAACCTTCTCAAGAATCGGATGTGAGTCCAGCACCTTCCGCGCTGGCTTCTCCCCCAGGACCTGGCATCTCCAGGCGGCCAGCTGCTCGGAGGCCCAACCTCCTTCTCCGCTCTTCACACCCCGTCCTTCCTCTCGAGCAGCGGCTCTCAGCGCATGGTCCCAGGACCAGCCGCGTCACCGTCACCTGAGAACTTGCGAGAAACGTCCATCTTGTGCCCACCCCGCCCCGCAAGACCTGCACAGTCAGGAGGGGGCCCAGCGATTTGTCTAACGAGCCCTCCGGTGGCCATGCACAACCTGGACTCCGAGAACCACCTGCTCCAAAACACACCTCCATTGACCACTGTCTGCCCGTCCCCATGACTGCCACCCTCTCCCGGCTGCCCCCGGCCTCCGTACTCACCTCCTCCCCATCCGCTCTGCACGCGACGGCCACCGCGCGCTTTTCAAAGACTGAAGCACATGTCGTCCCCGCCCCGCTTAAAACCCTCCCCAGGGTTCACTCTCCAGAGGACAAAACCCGTCTCCTCATCCACTCCGGCCTCTCTCCAGCCCCAGCTCGGTCCGCTGGTTCACCTCCACCCTGCGGCCACGAGGGCCACCGTGCAGCTCCTCGGACACGCCAAGCGGTCCCCCGGCGCCATGCCCGCCCCGTGCCCAGGACCCCCATGCCTCGGCATTGAAGCGCCAGAGGGGCCTGCCCTAGCCGCCGAGACTCGCCACCGGCCAGCCTCTGTCACGCTGCCCCGCTCCGACCCTCCACTGGGCACTTCCGGGCCTCGTCCCGTTCCTCTGTCTCCCCCATGAGGTGTGAGGTCCCAGACGACAAGGGCCCTGTCTGCCACGACAGCTGCGGGGTTTCAGTGGAACGCAGCCTGGCACACAGCAGCTGCCCCATAAACACTGCTGAATCAAGGAAGGAGGTTTGTACTTAAAGAACAAACGGAAAACTGCTCTCTCCTTCACCAGGCCGGGCGGAAGAAGAGAGCCAGCTCGAGACGCCAGGGCGGCCGGAGAAGCAGGCCCACGGCGGTGGGATGGCGGGGGCGCTGCCAACTCCGAAGCCGTGAGATCCCGGCCGGCCGCCCGCGTGTCTTCGGGAGCCGCCTGTCTTGGGGGGCTGGGGCCACATCCTCCAGCTAGCACCCGAGGGGGGCTCGCGGGAAAGGCGAGGGCAGGTCAGCTGCCCGCCGGCGCTCCCACCCCGACCAGACACCCACCCCAGGATCGAGGGCAGACACAGACAAGGAGCCACCCCGGCCTGAAGTGTCTGGAATTAAATCTCAGCTTTTCCTCCCAGACACTCACCGAGGGGCCACTGCATGCCGAGGCCCCAAGGCCAGGAGATCAGACTCGACCAAAGGTGGTTCCGGGAAGCCCTCCCGACAGGCACTGCGCATGATGCCCAAGGCGAGGCGTCTGTCGGGCCCGGGGCGGGGCAATGGGAGCAGAGGACAGGCCAGAGCCCCGCCCCCCCCACCCAGGGAGCAAAGCCTGCGGAAGCCTTTTTTAAACCGGAGATTTTACTTCCAGAAGAATTGATCCAAAGACATAATGTCTAAACTGTCAAAGATTTATACACAGGGAGGTTTACGACAGCACCGCACTCAACCTAGAAATTCAAACGTAGAAGGTCGCTCGTGGTACATTCATGCAACGAAATATGCTACAGACACAGCAAGAAGCCTATAAGTAAACTACGAAACAGTTGTAGGCGTGGGGAGAGGCCAGGGGCATGAGGGCCAGTGGAGGGGAGGCCTTTCACCGTGTATGTATCTACTCTGTACTTTGCAAATCTGGTACCAAGCACAGAAAACTCCCCCAAATACTAAAGTTAAAAATCTTTTCAATCATTTATTTTTCATCGGGAAATGATAAAAGTCAGTTATAAAGCAGATAAAAAGGTAAAATTCTACCTTGATAAAAGCACACGATTTATTTAGATGTATTCATCCATGTCCAAAATAACATGCAAGGATATTCAGCAGAACACAACCAGTGGTTACCTTTGATTGACAGGATTTGGGTGATCTTATTTATTTTTGATTCTCTGTGTTTGTACATGTTTCCACTGTAATATCAAATATATATCCAAAAATACTGGGTTGGCCAAAAAGTTCGTTTGGCTTTTTCCATAACATCTCACAGAAACACTCAAACAAACTTTTTGGCCAACCCAATATAAAGGGGGGAATGACAGCTGGGTGACAGGGGAAAGCATACGGCCCGGGAGGCCCCCTGCGCCTGGCACCCTGTAAGCCCCACTCACGGCACTCACCTTGAGGAGCTTGAAGCGAGAGGCGGGAACAATGAAGTGTCTATTCTGCTTCTTCTTGCAAATACTGCAGCTACAGAAAGACAAGAGCAGACCTCGGACTGTGAACGACCACCTGCACCCTCTGAGTTCCCCCCGGGGCCCAACCTGCCCCGTCCCAGGAGCCAGCTGACCCTTGAGGTGAAGCCCCTTGCAGCGCCATCCCAGGAAGGGCAGCTGGTGCAGGAGGGCCAGCAGCCTGGGGCCTCTGCTCTGTGTGTGCAGGAGGGCCCACGGGTCCCACAGCCAGCAGTGCAGGCCACGCACCCCTCAGGAAACCAGGACCCGGAGAACCACGCTCCTGCCGCCCACCCTTGGTTTACTACGGTGAAGGGAACTGCTGGATTCTGGAGACAGTAGAAAACAAGCAGCAGGCAGAGCTACGACCTTCTGCCCCTGGGGTATCCTCACCAGAAACGGATAAGGAAGCTTAGGTTTCCCTCTGTCCTCATCTGCAAATCACAGAAAGCCCAGCTCCACGTCAAACAGGTCCTCAGAATCATATCCTCAGAATTAAATATAAGTCTCCCCCCCCCCCCGTTTTAGTCCACCTTTTAAAAAACTCTAATTTCGTATAAAATCCTCTAACTTATTCCAGGGGCTGCTTCTTCAATCTGGACCGCACTGTTTAGCAGCAGGGTCAGCTCCCCGTGGGAGGAATCCCACGGTATTTATTTATTTATTCTTCACATGTACCTCAGGCACCACAGCACCAAGGGGCAAAAGGACTGGATGCTGTTGCATAACCAGTTACACACCAACTAAAGTCAGAGCCTGGAGACCCTGTTCTATCACAAGGCCTGGGAGGTGCTGACAGCAGGCGCTCCACCGATCCTGGCAGCACTGCCTGCCTCACCTGGAGCAACGGGGCCAGGTGGCCTGGGGCATGGCAAGCTTCCAGGTGCGTACGCCCTGACCTCACCTCACCTCACCCAACTCCCGAAGACTCTGCTCAAGGCCTTTCATTCAGTGCCCAGCCGCAAGGTCTCTGGGGAAGCACTCCCACCGCCAGCCCCCAGCCCCTGCACCGGTGTCTCTGGGGCACTCTGCTGGGCACAAGTCAAGGGCCCTGCTCCATATCCCCTGGGGCTGTGCTGCAGGACTGAGCTGTGTCACACACAGCAGGCTGTTATTTTTAGCCTCCCCCAGTCTTTAAAACCTTTTTCATTAATGAAAACATCTAACACAACTTCTAACGTCTAAGCAACTTGGGAAGAGAAAGCACTCACTTGCAGTCAAAGATGTGCAGGTCTGCCGAGGCCCAGACTTCAAAGCGAACCGCCCCACAGTGGCAGCCTCCTGTGTGTTTCACCAGGCCCTGGTATTCACTGAAGGGAACACAAATCAGGAAGATGAGGGTTTCTGAATAGTCAGGCCATGGTTGAAAGAAAGAAGCAAGATGGGACAGAAGTCTTTACGGGACAACCAGATGCGTTCCTGCTTCTGAGGAGGCACTGTCAGTTTTATAAAAGGATTCAGTACCTTCTTTGTATGTGAGCTCTTTTTTCCACTTCTATTTTGTTAAATTGTAAAATAAAGCATTCCAAAGTATGGAAAAAAGAGAATTGGGTGGAGGATCCTAATCCAGCCACCCGAACGTTTTTATTTACATGGCAAATACTTATTAAGATTTTTTACAAGCGAGGCACTGGGGAGAAGGCAGTAAACAAGATACAGCAGATGTGGTCCTGGCCATAGGAGCCACAAACAAATTAACTGAATATTTACATGACTTGTGATAAAGGCGTACAGGCCGCCATGAAAAAGAGAGGAGACCTGACGAGTCCGGAGAAAGTTAACAAAAGGCTCCTGTAATTCTGCTGTATTCTCCTCCGGTATTTTGCATATACGTGGTTTTTTACAGAGCTATCCGTACACATTACGTACAACTTGAATCTTTTTAAAACTTATAAGTCAGGCCCTTCGTTGAACATTAAGATTTGATAAATATCATCCAGCTGCTTTCCAAAAGGGCTGAACACTCTTATCAGTAATGATTGAAAAAACATTTCACTGAACCTTCTCAAGCAATAATTACAGGAAAAATAGCTCGCTGCAGTCTTATTTTGCATTTATTTGGTTACCAAGACTGAATGCTTTCTCACGTTTCTGTACAAGTTGACTCCGTTAATTTGATATATTTTTTTCTGCAGACACAAATAATGCTTATGGCAAAAAACGCAAACATTACAACATTTGATAATGTAAAAAATGAAAGTCTCATAAGTCCTAACACCCAGAGGGATCCACAGTTAACTGTTTGCTCTATGTTCCTGAGATTATTTTCCGTACAATAATGTTTTAACAATAACATAGACTATTGTTTAATATATTTTTAATTTACTGAGTTTTGGTTTTTTAACCAATGTATGTAACTTTCGCTAATCTGATAAGTTAAAAAAAATCTCACCCTTTCATGTCAACATTTTAAAATCTTTTTCTTGGCCATTTATCAGTTTGTTTTAAAGTACAAATTCAAACTTTCGTTCTACGTTTCTGACATCTTTATATTCCCCACACTGAGCAGTAGCTGGCACACCTTAGCTCAAAAACACTGAATGATGATGTATACTGAAAAATGTTCAGCCTATAGTCCAAGATGATGAACCAAAAAGTGAAGCACACGGAAAACCCAATATTCCATCTCTGAGAAGACTCGTCCTAATGAAGAGAACTTCTTACAGAACAAGGACAAAGGAACATCTTTGCTCAAGAAAAGGAGTAATCCTCAGGTTGCTATGCAATTGTTAGGTTGCTTTGTTTTCTCTTGGGTTTTCTAGCATAAGACGACTGATTCTGAGATATTTAGGGCGCTAAACTACTCGGTAGCACAACTGCGCTACGGGGCAGGGACCCCGTCTGGAGACGACGAGGCGCCCCCCAGGGCTAACAGCTCACTGCGAGCTCCACGGACCCTCCGAAGTCCTCCTCCGGCCTCCGGGGAGCCGGGGGTCCGCGCCCCGCGGCGGCAAACCCGGGGGACGCGGAGCCCCGGCCCTCGGGCCCCCGCGGCGGTTCCGAACCCGAGCGGCCCGCGCGCTCCTCCCCGCCGCCCGGCTCCGCGCAGTAACAGGGGCCACCGGCCTCCCGGGCGGCTCCGAACTGTCCCAGCGCCTCTCACCCCGGCCCTGCCCCCCACAGCCGCTCTCCAAACACACGTGCGCAAACACAAAAGCAGCTCGGGGACCGGAGAGCCGGGCCGACCCTCTTCGCGGGAAGGCCGCCGCCTTGGCGCGCGGCGCTGGCCGAGCGGGGAGGCCTTTGTCCGGCCGGTGCACGGCTCGGGCGCCGCGGGGACGTTAACAGGCGCCGGCCCGGCCGCGCCGCACTCACTAGGTGTCCAGCAGCAGCTTGGCGGCGCCCTCGAAGCTGAGCCTCTGCCGCTTCTGGAACGTCTCCCAGCGCTCCCGCTGCTCGCCCAGGTCCAGCTCGGACGCCGAGGGCGCCGCGGGCGCAGGCGGGGGCAGCGGCGGCTCCGGCGGCGGCTCTCCGGCGCCCGCCTCCTGCGCCCGAGGCGACGATTGCGGCCGCCGCTTGGCCGACGGCTGCCTCGCCGCCGCCCGGCTCCCGCCCCCTGCCTGGCCCGCGGGCCTCCGTGCGCGGTCGGCGCCGGGGGCCGAGGCGGCGGCCGCGGGGGCCCTGGAGGCCCCGGACCGCTTCTGCCCGCGTGGCTTGGCCGCCGCGCCGCTCCTCGCCCGCCGCATGGCTCCCGCACCCTTGGTGCGCAGGCCTCTTCGCCGCGCGTTCCCGCTCCGCCGCGCGCCCGCTGTGCCCCGCGCGCGCCCGCCGCCCGCGCGCCCGCTGCCCCGTCTGCGCAGGGGGGCGCTGCGACCGCCTGCCCCGCCCGGCCCCGGCCCCGGCCCCCTCCCCGACCCGCTCCTGGCCAGAGCTCAGCGCACCCACCCCGCCCGCCCGCCGCGGGGCCCACACCTGCGTCGCTCTAGCCGGCAGGCCCTGTGGAACCGCGCCTCTGGCCTCGGCTCCCGACACGCGGAGCCTGTTTGCACCTGCCGAGGCGCCTCCGGGGTCCTTGAACCCCGAGGGCTTCTTCCTGCCTTCCTGGGTCACCCTGAATTCACAGCCACATCCCAGCAGGGGCCCCGGGGCAACTTCATCTCCAAGATGAGGACAGCACCTTACTGGCAGGAGCCATCGCGTGCCTGAATGAGCTAATCAATGTGGGTAAATGGCCAAGCACCTGCAACTGCAGGACAGGTAGCAGCCGAAATCAGAGTTCTTAAACTTGGGCTTTCCTGCCAGATTATAAAACAGGGTCTTCAGGATCTCGATGGTCAACGGATTTTTTTCAATTTAATAAATGAACTCCGCACCAAATCCAATTATTATGGTTTTGTTGAACACAGCACCAAAGTTTAAACACAAAATCACGAGAACCACTGATGGAACCCAAGTCTTTTGCAAACCTATTTTGTTGCTCTATTTTATTCATATCTTAAAAGAAATACCATTTTCATTTACTCATTTTTCTTTTTTGTGTTCTACTTCCTTAATATCAACTTTCCTCTTTGTTAATTCTGTTTTATCATTAGTTTGATAGTTTATTGAATTAAATACATAGTTCCTTTATTTTTAGTATTTTTGTTAATAAAATATTAATGACTATAAATTTTCCTGAGTATAGCTTTAGCTGTATGTATTAGGGTTCCATTGGAGGTGTAGTTTACATACAGCCAAAGGCACATAGTTTTGTCTTCTACTGTTTTATTGAATACTTTTAAAAATTGAGATGGGAAATTCCCTGGCGGTCCAGTGATTAGGGCTCCCCGCTTTCACTGCGGAGGGTGCGGGTTAAATCCCCGGTCGGGGAATTAAGAAGCCGAAAGCCACGTGGCCTGGCAAAAACAAAATTCATTAAAAAAAAGTGAGACGAAACAGATATAACATAAACTTAAACATTTTAAGGTGTACAATTCAGCAGTACTTGCTGCATTCACAATGCTATACGGTCACCACCTCTACCTAGTTTCAAACTCTTCTACTGTTTTTAATATTATATTTATGCCTCATTGGTAAATAGAAAATTCAATGAGTTAAACGTTGTGTAGATTTCCCTCAGCAGATAACTGACATTTTACTAAATGATTTTTTTTTTTAAACAAGAGTAGCTAAAAGATACTCCATCTGTTTCACCTTTTTCTTCTGCTGCCACCTTTGGGTCGGTTTATGACTCCACTCGGGGTAAATTTCAAATAAATCTGATTTAACTTTTTAGTAAGTTTGTTTAAAAACTTTTTTACAGTAGGTATTAGATAGAAGAAAGGAAGATGAAGTAATTGACATGGCTAAAGTGCCATTTTGTGAGGTGTTTTTAGTTTTTTACTTTTAGTGTTTTTTTGAAGTATAGTTGATTTACAATGTTAGTTTCTGGTGTACAGCAGAGTGATTCAGTTATACATATATATATATTCTTTTTCATATTCTTTTCCATTATGGTTATCACAGGGTATTGAATACAGTTCTCTGTGCTCTACAGTAGGACCTTGTTATTTAACCATCCTATATATAGTAGTTTGCATCTGCTAATCCCAAACTCCCAATCCAACACTGCCTGCCCCCCTCCCCCTTGGCAACCACAGGTCTGCTCTCTCTGTCTGTGCATCTGTCTCTTTCATAAATAAGTTCATTTATGTCATATTTTAGATGCCACATATAAGTGGTATCATATGGTATCTGTCTTTCTCTTTCTGACTTAATTCACTTAGTATGATAATCTCTAGGTCCATCCATGTTGCTGCAAATGGCATTATTTCATTCTTTTATGGCTGAGTAGTATTCCATTGTATATATATATGTACCACATCTGTATTCATTCATCTGTTGATGGACATTTTAGGTTGTTTCCATGTCTTGGCTATTGTGAATAGTGCTATGAACAGAGGGGGTGCAAGTAGCTTTTTGAATTATAGTTTTGTCCAGATATATGCCCAGGAGTGGGATTGCTGGATCACATGGCATCTCTACTTTTAGTTTTTTGAGGAACCTCCATACTGTTTTCCACAGTGGCTGCACCAACTTACATTCCCACCAAAAGGAGGGTTCCCTTTTCCCACACCCTCTCCAGCATTTGTTATTTTTAGACTTATTTTTAGACTTTTTAATGATGGCCGTTCTTTTACTTTTTTTTTTAAGATAGATTTTATTTATTTATTTATTTTTGGCTGCGTTGGGTCTTCGTTGCTGCATGGGCTTTCTCTAACTGTGGCGAGCGGAGGCTACTCTTTGTTGCAGTGCATGGGCTTCTCGTTGCGGTGGCTTCTCTTCTGCGGAGCACGGGCTCTAGGTGCGCAGGCTTCAGTAGTTGTGGTGCATGGGCTCAGTAGTTGTGGCATGTGTGCTTAGTTGCTACACGGCATGTGGGATCTTCCTGGACCAGGGCTCGAACCCGTGTCCCCTGCATTGGCAGGCAGATTCTTAACCACTACGCCACCAGGGAAGTCCCTGTATATCTTCTTTGTAAAATGCCTATTGACAGGCACTAAATTGGCTTCTTTGATGTATAGGAGTTCTTTATGTCTGGATATGAGTTCTGAGCCAGACATATATTATCTAAAATGTATTCTCTGAGTCGTGGCTTTCCTTTTCACTTTAATATCTTTGGATGAGTAGAAATTTTTTATTTTGGGTATTTTCTTCTGAGAAAATTCAACTTGTGAGTTACTTATTTTATGGTTAGAGTTTTTCGTGTCAGGTTTAAAAAAAATCTTTGTCTACCCCAAAGCTCACGATTTTCTCCTATCTTTTCTTCTAGAACCTTTACAGATTTAGCTTTTTTTAAAAAAATATTTATTTATTTGGCTGCACAGGTCTTAGTTGCCACACGTGCGATCTTCATTGCCATGTACGGGATCTTCTTTTTTTTTTTTTTTAGTTGCGGCATGTGGACTCTTAGTTGCAGCATGTGGGATCTAGTTCCCTGACCAGAAATCAAACCTGGGCCCCCTGCATTGGGAGCACACAGTCTTAACCACTGGACCACCAGGGAAGTCCCCACAGTTTTAGCTTTCATACGTAAGTGTATGATCCAACTCAAATTAATTTTGCATATAGTGTGAGGTAGACACCAGGTGGTTGTTGTTTTTTCCTCCATATTGAAATCCTGTGGCCTATGTCTCAATCCTCTATTCTGTTCTATTGAGCACAAAAAAAATCTGCTTGATACTCTACGTTATCAACCATATTCCTATGAAAATCCCTCAGTTCCTCCAATTTAATATTCCTAACTTCATTCCTTTAATTTTCATTCTTTCACTACTGCTCTTCTGAGAGCTAGACCAACTAATATTTTTCATATTATTCTAGTTACTCCTTGATTGAATCAAATCAACTTCATTCATTCCTAGAGTCAGACTGTTCCAAGAACATACCTTTTTAATCGCCTTTTTGGGTTTTGGGCGTGCAATAACTTTGTTTTCTCCACCTCAAGCCAACTTAATGGTATAATATCCTTAAAATAAAACTCTGGGGACTTCCCTGGTTGTCCAGTGGTTAAGACTCCACGCTCCCAATGCAAGGGGCGCAGGTTTGATCCTTGGTCGGGGAACTAAGATCCCACATGCTGCACGGTGGAGCCAAAATAAAATAAAACCCTGGCACAGGGCTTCCCTGGTGGCGCAGTGGTTGAGAGTTCGCCTGCCGATGCAGAGAACGCGGGTTCGTGCCCAGGTCCGGGAGGATCCCACGTGCCGCGGAGCGGCTGGGCCCGTGAGCCATGGCCGCTGAGCCTGCGCGTCCGGAGCCTGTGCTGCGCAACGGGAGAGGCCGCAGCGGTGAGAGGCCCGCGTAATGCTAAAAACAGATTGCTGTCCCTGAAAAGAAGGCTGAAGTGATAATTTAACTATGGCTGATCTTCAGGGACTTTTATATAAGGGATACTGACTAGTCATGATACATCTCCACTAAAGAATGAACAAATAAAAACCAATTTTAACTGCAAAAAAAAAATCATTATTTTTTGTGGCTGAATAGTATTCTATTTTATATATATCCCATCTTATTTACAGAGTTCTTTATAGTGTTCTGCTTATGTTTTCTTCTAGGAGTTTTATGGATTCCAATCTTACATTTAGGTCTTCAATCCATTTTGAGTTTATTGTTCTATATGCTGTGAGAAAATGTTCTAATGTCATTCTTTTACATGTAGCTGTCCAGTTTTCCCAGCAACACTTATTGAAGAGACTGTCTTTTTCCCACTGTATATTCTTGCCTCCTTTGTCATAGATTAATTGACCATAAGTACATGGATTTATTTCTGGGCTCTCATGTTTTTCATTTTTAAATTGGGCTAAACCGTGCACACACTGAAGTGTTTTCACATATACGCATACCTTTGTAACCACCACCCAGACCAAAACAGAGAACATTTCCAGCATCTCAGAAGGGTCCTTTGTCTCCCCTCCCAATCAGTGCACCCAAGGATTACCACTACTCTTGCTTTATCACCATGATTCTGAACTACATATAAATGCATTCATACAATATGTACCCGTGTGTATAACTTCTTTTACTCAACGTTATGTCTGTGAGTTTCATCCATGTTGTTGTATGAATCCATGATTTGTTCATTTTCATTGTTGTGCAGTATTCCAATATATGAATATACCACAATTTATTTATTCTTTCTACTGTTGAAGGACATTTAGAGTGTTTCCAGGTTGGGGCTATTATAATAAGGCTGCTATGATTTTTTTTTAAACAACCATTTTATCTTTCTGACGATCTCATGGGACAAGAATTCAGGAAGGACTTGGCTGGACAGTTCTTGCTTGGAGTCTCTTGCACAATTCACTGGGATGTCTGCTAAGGCCACAGTCACCTGAAGGCTCACCAGGCTGGATGTCAAAGATGGCTTCACTCACATGCTGCAACTGATGCTGGCTGATGGCTGGGAGATCAACTGAGCTGTCACCTGGAGCACTTACCCATAGCCTCAACATATGGCTTGGGCTTCCTTACAACATGGTGGCCTCAGAGAATTCAGATGTTTTTATATTTGGCAGCTCAGAGTTCCAAAAGGGAGAGACCTAGTGTTCAGGGTGGAAATTTTACCAGGATTTTTTTTTTTTTGTATTTTTATACCAAAAAAAAAAAAAAAGCCTGCTGGGATATTGGGCTGTAGTTCCATTGAATGTGTAGACAAACATGGAGAGAAATGACATCTTAAAAATATTGTCTTCCACAAAACTGCAAAGCTGAAGTAATCAAAACAGCATGGTATTGGCACAAAAGCAGACATATGGATCAACAGAACAGAATAGAGAGCCCAGAAATAAACCCACACAGTCAATTAATCTTCGACAAAGGAGGCAAGAATATGGACTGGAAAAGAGTCTCTTCAACAAGCACTGTTGGGAAAGTTGGACAGCCACATGTAAATCAATGATGTTAGAATGCACCCTCACACCACACACAAAAATAAACTCAAAATGGCTTAAAGACTTAAATATAAGACAAAACACCATAAAACTCCTAGAAGAAAGCATAGGCAAAACATTCTCTGACATAAATCATACCAATGTTTTCTCAGGTCAGTCTCCCAAGGTAATAGAAACAAAAGCAAAAATAAACAAACGGGACCTAATCAAACTTACAAGCTTCTGTACAGCAACGGAAACCATAAACAAAACAAAAAGACAACCTACGGAATGGGAGAAAATATTTGCAGATGATGCGACTGACAAGGGCTTAATTTCCGAAATATACAAATAGCTCATACAACTCAACAACAACAAAAAAACCAAACAACCTAATCAAAAAATGGGCAGAAGACCTAAATAGTCATTTCTCTAAAGAAGACATACAGATGGCTAAGAGGCACATGACAAGATGCTCAGCATCGCTAATTATTAGAGAAATGTAAATCAAAACTACAATGACGGGACTTCCCTGGTGGTGCAGTGGTTAAGAATCCACCTGCCAATGCAGGGGACATGGGTTCGACCCCTGGTCCGGGAAGATCCCACATGCCGCAGAGCAACTAAGCCCATGCACCACAACTACTGAGCCTGAGCTCTAGAGCCTGCGAGTCACAACTACTGAGCCCGTATGCCACAACTACTGAAGCCCGAGCGCCTAGAGCCCGTGCTCCGCAACAAGAGAAACCACGGCAATGAGAAGCCCGCACATCGCAACAAAGAGTAGCCCCCGCTCGCCGCAACTAGAGAAAGCCTGCGCGCAGCAACGAAGACCCAACGTGGCCAAAAGATAAATAAATTAATTTAAAAAACCCCACTACAATGAGGTATCACCTCACACTGGTCAGAATGGCCATCATTAAAAACTCTACAAATAACAAATGCGGAGAGGGTGTGGAGAAAAGGGAACCCTCCTACACTGTTGGTGGGAATGTAAGTTGGTGTAGCCACTATGGAAAACAGTATGGAGGTTCTTCAAAAAACTAAAAATAGAGATGCCATGTGATCCAGCAATCCCACTCCTGGGCATATATCCAGACAAAACTATAATTCAAAAAGATACATGCACCACTACTTTCATAGCAGCACTATTTACAATAGCCAAGACATGGAAACAACCTAAATGTCCATTGACAGATGAATGGATAAGGAAGATGTGGTACATATATATAATACTACTCGGCCATAAGAAAGAATGAAATAATGGATGGAAGTAGAGATTATCATACTAAGTGAAGTAAGTCAGACAGAGAAGACAAATATCATACGATATTGCTTATATGTGGAATCTAAAATATGACACAAATGAACCTATCTACAAAACAGAAACAGACTCACAGACATAGAGAACAGACTCGTGGTCACAAGGAGGGGTGCGGGGGAGAGGGATGGACTGGGAGTTTGGGGTTGGTAGATGCAAGCTATTATATACAGGATGGATAAACAACAAGGTCCTACTGTATAGCACAGGGAACTATATTCAATATCTCGTAATAAACCAGAATGGAAAAGAATCTAAAAAAGAATGTATACATATGTATAACTGAATCATTTTGCTATACACCCAAAACTAACACAACACTGTAAATCAACTATTCGTCACTTAAAAAAAAAAAAGAAATGTAGCCCTGCTGACACCTTGATTTTTAAAAAAATATTTATTTGGCTGCGCTGGGTCTTAGTTGTGGCACGCGGGGTCTTTAGTTGCGGCATGCAGACTCTTAGTTGTTAGGGCATGTGAACTCTTAGTTGCGGCATATGGGATCTAGTTCCCTGACCAGGGATCAAACCCGGGCCTCCTGCATTGGGAGTGTGGAGTCTTAACCAACTGGACCACCAGGGAAAGCCCTGACACCTTCATTTTATCCAGTGATCTGTGTTGAATCTCTGATCTCCAGAACTGGAAGGTAATAAATTTGTGCTGTTTTCAGCCATTTAAAAAAAAAAAAAAAAAATATATATATATATATATATATATATATACACACATATATATATAGTCTTCCAATCCGCAAATATATCTCTCCATTTATGAAATCTTATTTAATTTCTCTCAGCAATTATAAACTTAATATGTCTTTTGTTAAATTTATTCCTATTTTGCTGCTATTATAAACGGTATTTTAAAATTTCATTTTCCAACTGTTTGCTGCTAGTATATAGAAACAATTATTTTTTTGTATATTGACCTTGTATCCACTGACGTTGCTAAATTCACTAATTTTCCCAATAATTTTGATTTCCTCTTAGACCTGAGAGACTGTTTCTTAATTTCCAAACGAAAATTTAAAAAATCTTTTTGTGGTTGATTTCTAACTGTATTGGGCTATAGCTAAAGTTTCTGAATTATAGAATCTCTTGTTATTTTCGAATTTATTATCCTTTTCTTTGTGGCATATAATTGATTTCTATTGACATGAAGGGTATATATATTCTCTGTAGATTCGAAATTTCTCTTTGTGTCATAATATAAAAGCCCACCTGTGAAAATCAAAAATATACATACTTGTACCTAGAGTAGTCAAAATCGTAGAGACAGAAAGTAGAATGGTGGTTCTAGGAGATGGAGAGTAATTGTTTAATAAGTACCAAGTTTCACTTTGGGAAGATGAAAAAAGTTCTGGAGGTGGATGGTGGTGATGGTTGTAGAACAATGTGAATGTACTTAATGCCATGGAACTGTACACTTTAAAATGGCTAAAATGGTACATCTTATGTATATTTTACCACAATTTTTTTTCTTTTTTTTGGTCATGCTACACGACTTGAGGGATCTTAGTTCCCTGACCAGGGATTGAACCCAGGCCCCAGCAGTGAAACTGCGGAGTCCTAACCACTGGCTCGCCAGGGAATTCCCTTTACCATATTTTTTTCTTTTTAATGTAAGTGGGCTTTTTTGGTTCTAGTCTAGCCCCTAAAACCAACATGACAAGGTCTCTGGTGACCCCAGTTGTGGAGAAACACGTCCAGCGTGTAATGTGCTGGCAGAAAGAGGACAGGTAACACTCAACTTTAAAGGGAAAACACAAAAACCCCTGGCAAATCTGTACAGGATTTTAGGAATCTGAAAATAGTACAGTGTGTTCGATTTGCTTTTTTATAAAGCATAAGTTCCCATGATTTCGGCCAGAAGTGCTAGAAGTATAGAAGCATAAGAGAGTAAATAACATTGCCCTCCAAAGGCAAACGTGCTTTTCAGATACGGTTTGCCTGTGCTTGAGACTGAAGGGGCCTGGCTGTTTTAGCTCGAGGGAGTGTGCAGAATCCGTACTGGCCACCAGGGGGCAGGAGTCCCTGTGTCGTGCAGACCAGGTAGGCACAGGCTCGGGGAGTTAGTGCCCACTGTCAAAGGCATCATTTTGTACCCGCAGGCGTGCGGGAGGCTACCTGCAAGCTTTCCAGCTACCTGCAGATGGGGAAAGCACCCGAGACAGGTTCGGGTGGCGTCCTTCTCAACCACAGGAGGGGTAACCAAATCTCTCAGCTCCTGGGTCAGGCCTATTGCGCTCCTTGCTGGCATTGATATCAACACCTACATCCCTCCCTCCTACGAACATGCCAGGGGTGACTTTTCTTTTCTGAGCATACGCAGGGCCACCACTAACTTTTGTGCCGATTCGAACAAGAAGACTCTTCCTTCCGGGCACACAAGCTGGCAGGCACAGGGCTTGGCGAGCTGACTGATGCTGCTGGGTTAGAGAAAGCTCCCCTCCTTCCGGGCAGCCCCACGCGGTGGCCCTGGGACGGTCCTAAGTACCAGGCACTGTGCCGAGAGGCACTTCGGCACAGGGCAGGCACGGTTGGCGTGCACATTATTCTGCTGTGGACACTGAGGGTGTAAGTAACTCAGGCTCACAGGGCCAGCAGGCGGTAGAGCTCCCGCCAGCGAGGAGGGCCATGACCTTGGCGGCCCTAAAGTCCCTCCCACGTCCCCTGCGCCCGCGGAGTCCCAGCCGCCGCACAGGCTCGCCGAAGAGCTCCCTGCTTCCACAACCCCCGCCTCCCCGTCTGCTCCCTCACAGCAGCAAGAGGCATTTTTTCAGCTCCTTATTTTTGTTTTGTTTTTCTTTCTTCTTTTTCGAGGAAGCAGCTGTTTCTCCCTTAACTTACTGGGTTTCACATGGTACCGAAACTCCCGCCCGGACACCCCTCAGGGCCCCGCTGTGCCGAGTCAGCGCCTCCCGGGCGGGGCAGGTGGCGGGCAGCCCTCCAGCGCCCAGGGGTGCAGTGGGCATGTCTGGCTGCCCATAAATACCTTTCCAAAAATACGGCCCAGCTTTCTCTAGGTAAACAGGCTGAGCTGCAGCAGTCCCCGGGCCTAGCACCGGAGGAACCTGCTCCGAGGGCAGGGGCCCCGCGCCCGCACCTGCACCCACACCTGCCCGCAGTCCCGCCCCAGGGCGCGGCTTCCTCCTGACTGTGGTGCCCGCGCCCGTGCTGCAGTAGCTCCTTGTCGTTAGAGGAACTGCCGTACATAATGCAAACGTTCAGCTCGAATAATATTAATTAAAAAGAGTGCCCAATAGCCATTTCGCGGATGTTGCCAACGTCCTCCTCCCTGCTCCCAAAGAGGTAACCGCAGTCCTGACTCTTGCGCTAATCTTTATCACACGTGTGTATGTACATCTAAAGAGGATGCTATTCAGTCTCGTCTGTTCTTGAGTTCTATGTAAGTGGAATAATACTGCATGCATTTTGCTGAGACTGGTCTTCTGTGATTCATCCCTGTTGACACGTGTAGCTGGAGTTGATATATGTTCAGTGTTGCTTACTATTCGTCATATGAACATCCCACAATGTCCATTTCACCGTTGATAGAGAAACATGTTTAGTCTTTGCTATTGTGAACGTTCTTGTTCATATCCCCTGGGGCAGGTATGCAAGGGATTCTCTAGGATAGAGTGTTTAAAAATCTTTTAAGACAACTTGATTATGAGTACATGCCAAAGTTTTATTATAGTCTTGCTGTAAGAACAAAAAGGTCTCTGATGGACCAAGCCGAAGATTTCTGTCTTGGTAGAAACACTGTAAGGGGGAAGAATGACTAGGCAATTTATTTATCTAGTTTCTCGCCTTGTGGGATCTTAGTTCCCTGACCAGGGATTGAACCCAGGCCCTTGGCAGTGAAAGGTCAGAGTCCTAACCACTGGATCGCCTGGGAAGTCCCTTTTTTTTTTTTCCGGGGTTTTTTTGTTTTGTTTTGGGGTTTTTTTTTTTGTTTGTCTGTTTGTTTTGACTAGGCAATTTAAAGGAAAAACTTCCTCTACTCTCCATACTTCATTACTTCTGACACCAGATGTCTGAGGGAGTCTTTTACCAAGTAATTCTCCAACACCGGCTGGGTGTCCTGTAATTTAACTCACACTGATATCACCTGCCTGCAGCCCACAGGTTAAGGGCTCAGTCCTACAAGACAGTCCCCTTCCCTCCCCACTTCAGACACCACTTCCAAGTTCAGGTTGTCACCTGTGCTTCTGACCCACTGGCTATAAAGCCGAGGTTCCCATGACCTCCTTCCTCCTGGGGTTTGATTAATTTGCTCAATCGGTTCACAGAACTCAAGAAAACGGTTTACTCACTAGATCGCTGGTTGATTAGAAAGGATGTAAAATCTCAGGAGCAGCCAGGTGGAACAGATGCGCAGGGCAGGGCGTGTGGGAAGGGGTGCAGACCTCGATTCCTCTCTGGGACCGCTCTTCCAGCCACTCTTCCCACCTCCGCTGTTCACCAGCCAGAAGCTCCCCAAACGCCACACTTTAGAGAGTTTTATGGAGGCTTCGTTACGTAGGCATGATCAGTAAAATCAGTGGTCGCTGATGATTAATTCAACCTCCAGCCCCTCTCCCCTCCCCCAAGGTGGGGGAGTACGGCTGTAACTTCCAACCTTCTAATCACACGGTTGATTCCCGTGACAATCAGCCCCCAAGGTTAAGGCCTTTCCAAAAGTCGCTCCGTTAACACAAGCTCTGGGAATTTTAAAAGGGGCTTGTTATGAATAACAAGACATCTCTATCACTCTGATCACTTAGAAAATTCCTAGGGTTTTAGGAGCTCTGTGGTAGGAATGGGGATTAAGCCCAATTTCTTAGAAATCACATCATCACAGTAATCACTGCTCCAGCATCACAGTAATACAATCAGTTAGATTGTGTACGAAAGAAAAGTCTAATTAAAGATCTTTAGACTCTTGATTGATAGCTGACAGTCGATTTAATATATGGATATCTAGTGTCTCAGAAGAGATCTTAATATGATTATGATCTGTCATAAAACTGCTTAAATATTTTATTAGCAATGCTAATAAAATTTGTGAATTATGTCACCCCACATAATTTGTGAATTCACAAAATTTGTGAATTATGTCACCCCACAGGCCAGGTTAAGGACAAATTTTCTTCTATAATAATTGAAGTGATATAGCTGGGTCTAGGATATACACTTCCTCAATTTTGTTTTCCAAAGGGGTTGTAACAATTTAAACTCTCACCACAGCAGATACTGTCTTTTTTTTTTTAAGATTTTTTTTTTGGTGGGGGGATGTGGACCATTTTTAAAGTCTTTATTGAATTTGTTACAATATTGCTTCTGTTTTATGTTTTGGTGTTTTGGCCATGAGGCATGTGGGATCTTAGCTCCCTGACCAGGGATCGAACCCACACGCCCTACGTTGGAAGGTGAAGTCTTAACCACTGGACCACCAGGGAAGTCCCTATTGTCTGACTTTTTAATCTTTGCACATCTGGAAGTTATGACGTGGTATCTCATCATGGTTTTAATTTGTTTATTCCTGATCTGGTTGAGCAACTTCGTATGTTTATTCCATCCTATTTCCTCTTCTATGTTCTTTATGTATTCCAGATCTGTGCTATCCAATATGGTAGCCACTAGTCATATGTGACTACAATTAAAATTAAATACAATTTAAAACTGAATTTCTCAGTCTCATTTGCCGTAGTTCAAGTGTTCAGTAGCTACGTGTAGTCAGTGGCTAGTGGATGGTGCAAATATAGAATATTCCCATCATTGCAGAATGCTATTGGACAGCCCCATGCTAGATACCGATCCTTGTGAATTATGTGTTGCAAGGCTCTTCCTCAAGTTTATGGCCAGTCTTCTTGCTGTCTTTTTTGCACTTTTTTTTTTTTTGGCTGCCGCAGCATGTGGGATCTTAGTTCCCCAACCAGGGATCAAGCCCATGCCTCCTACATTGGAAGCACAAGTCTTAATCACTGGACTGCCAGGGAAGTCCCTTCGCTGTCTTTATTAGGTATGTTGATGAACAGAAGTCCCAATTTTAATGTAGTTGAACTTATGAAAGATTTACCAAAGCTCTTCACCTTGGTCATAAAGATATTTGCCTAGATTTCCTTCTAAAAAATATAAAGTTTTCCCTTTCACAGTTAAGGCCTAAATTCACCCATAATTTAATTTTGGGTGCAGTGTAGAATAGGAGTCTATTTTCATTTTTTCCAATAGTCCCTTCTTTACCCAATGTATTTATACTAGGCTTTTATATATGCACAGCTCTTTCTCTGAGCTCCTAGTCTGTCTCACTGATCCTGAGCCAATCACATTGTATTAGTTATTATAACTTTAAAACCTAATAAAGGCTTGAGGGACTTCCCTGGTGGCACACTGGATAAGACTCTGTGCTCCCAGTGCAGGGGGCCCGGGTTCGATCCCTGGTCAGGGAACTAGATCCCACATGCCGCAACTAAGAGTTCTCATGGCGCAACTAAGACCTGGCGCAACCAAATTTTTAAAAAAATGTAATAAAGCCTTGATATCTTGGTTCTTCAGGAATGTCTTGACTGTTCTTGGCCCTTTGCACATCCATATAAATTTTATTTATTTATTTATTTATTTTTGGCTGTGCTGAGTGGCATGTGGGATCTTAGTTCCCCAGCCAGGGATCGACCCCCACCCCCTGTAGTGGACACGTGGAGTCTTAACCACTGGACCACCTGGGAAGTCCCCATATGAATTTTAGATTCGCTTTTCAAGTCCCCATAAAATCCTGTTATAATTTTGATTGGAGATGCATTAAATCTACAGATTGATTTGGGGAAAAAAACCCAAACAAACCTGATACCTATGTGCTAGGTACTGTTCATGGCCCTGGGGATGCAACAGTGAACAAGACAGACTGGGGGCTTCGCATCAAAATTAGGATAAAATCCAAACTCTTCACCACCACCAATAAACCAATCCACACAACCACCCCCAGCTCGTTGCCCCAGCTCGTTGCCCACCACTCCCTCTCCCTCTGAGCTCCAGTCACACCTTCCTTGGCACCCCTGGACCTCAACAAGCATTCTCTGGCTGTGTTTTCGCTAGAAACTACCCACCGCCACCACTCTCTGCCCCTTATTTGCATGACGGGTTCCTTCACCTTAAGCAGGTGTTTGCTCAAATAACCACCTTTTCCAAGAGGCCATCGTGCTGTGTAAAAGAGCTGTTGCATGTCTCTCTAACCCTTGCTTTATCCCTCAGCCCTCATCACTACCTAACACATTAAAGATGGTTTGGTTTTGTTGTCTACCTCCCTACTAGAAACTAAGCTCCTTGACCAGGAACTCCATCTGTCTTGTTTACTGTTATGTCCTCAGGGCCTTGACCGATGCCCAGAACATAGTAAGCACTCAGTAAATTTGCTGAATGAATCAAAGTAGCAAGATCGGACAAACGATCTGGACGCTTCGGAAAAATCCCAGGCAAGCTCTCTGAGTTGCGACATGTGGCTACAGCTATCCTAAGTTCTAGAAATATCTGGATAATGCTTATCAATTAAAAACAAAAAACTGGCCACAATCCCTCAAGATTTCCCAGGGAGGATATAGTATTTCATCACCTAATGATTTTTAGAGTCTTATCTGCAAATATGTTATCCATCATCCTTCTACATGTGGGCTTGGGCAGACTGATTTTAATTAATTCCAATTTATCAGTGTTTTCTTTTATGGATTACACTTGTGATGTCATAATTAAGAAGCCTTTACCTAACAGGGTCACACACACAATTTTTTTTTTCATTTGGAAGATTTCTAGTTTTTCATTACATTTAGTTCTCTGTGCCATCTTGAGTTAATTTGCGTGTATGGTGTAAGATTTATTTTGCATATGGATATCCAATTGCTCCAACACCATTTATTTAAAACTATCCTTTCCCCATTGAATTTCCTTGGTGCCTTTAGAGAAAATCATTTGTTAACAAACGGGAAGATCTGTTTCTGGACTCTCTGTTATGTTGATCCTTATACCAGCACCACACTGTCTTTATTATGTCTTTACGGTAGATGTGAAATTGGCTAAGTACTCCAACTTTGTTCATTATTTTCCCAAAGAATAGCTTTGGCTATTCTAGGTCCTTTCTGTTTCCACATAAATTTTAGGATCAGGTCATCAATACTATTTTTAAAAGCCTGCTGGGATTTCAGTGGTGACTGCATTGACGCTATAGATCTACTTGGGGAGAACTGCCATCTTAACGGCATGGAGCACTTCAATCCATAAACACGCTATGGGGGGCTTCCCTGACGGTCCAGTGGTTAAGACTCCGTGCTTCCAATGCAAGGGGTGTGTGTGTGAGCTAAGATCCCACATGCCACGTGGCGTGGCCAAAAAAGAAAAAAAAACACGGTATGTTTCTCCATTTGGGAAAATTAATCAGTTCTTTTTCTCTTATTCCAGCTTGTTTAGCGGCTGGTTTATTGGGCCATAACTTTCTGTTTTCAGTAAATGTGTAATAATGAACGTTTGGTTTTGTTATTAAAAAAACAAGACACTCAAAGCAGGTGAGAGCTTTCTTTTCCTCTGGAAACACCTTGTTTCTTGGTGCCTGGGGTTTCTCTGGAGCCATCCTGAGGCCTGAACCCCAACTCTTCCCCTTGGTGGCCGGACCTCTTCATGTTCCTGGAGCCTTCCCTGGGATTCCTGTGGGCCCTGCTTCTCTATCCCACATTAATTCAGTCAGTCTCAGGACTGTGGACAGAGTGCTTTAAACCCTTCTTTCCTCCATTACACCCCAAATATCTATCCACCTGACGTGTTCACTTTTCTTTCTGTTCTGGGATGTACTCGGGAGTTGGAAGCAGGGCAGGTCCTCCCAGTGAGCCAGATGAGGGCGTGGCTGCTGAAACCAGAAGCAGACATGTGTCCTTGGAGCAAAGGGACTGACTCTGCGCCAGATGACTCTGCACGTCCCTGCTGACGTCCACTGGGGTCTGGGGGGCAACATTCGTGCACTGGAGGCCTCATCCAGGCACAGCCCCGGAGCCCCACGGCCTCCTGTGGGCCCGGACATTGACCCATTCGGTCTGGGAGGGAGCATGACAGCCCGCAGATGCCCACTGAGCGCCTGCTGTGTGCCAGGCATCGCTCTGGGTACCATGATAAGACAGAGTCTCTGGCCTCCTGGGGCTTCCAATGTATGGGGGGTAAAAAATGAATGAGCCGGGCTTCCCTGGTGGCGCAGTGGTTGAGAACCTGCCTGCCAATGCAGGGGACACGGGTTCGAGCCCTGGTCTGGGAAGATCCCACATGCCACGGAGCAACTGGGCCCGTGAGCCACAATTCCTGAGCCTGCGCGTCCGGAGCCTGTGCTCTGCAACAAGAGAGACCGCGATAGCGAGAGGCCCGCGCACCGCGATGAAGAGTGGCCCCCGCTCGCCTCAACTAGAGAAAGCCCTCGCACAGAAACGAAGACCCAACACAGCCATAAATAAATAAATAAATAAATAAATAAATAAATAAAAAATGAATGAGCCGAGCAAGTTCAGGCATCGATAAGTGTGCTGCAGGCAACAAAAGAATATTCGTGTAGTATGACAGCGTGGTCAGAGGAGGCCTCTCTGAGGAGCGGACTCCTGAGTTGACACCTGAATGATGAGAAAAAAAGGAAGAGCAGTCCAAGCAGAAAGACGGGCACCAGCCCGAGACCAGCGCGGGCCTGGCGAGTCTGGGAGACGGAAGGAAGGCCGTCACGGCGGGACTGAAGTGACTGAGGGGCGGATCACAGGGGCAGAGCGGCAACGGAGGCCACGGCAAGGACTCTGGATCTTCTTTGGGAACAACAGGAAGCAGAGGAGTGACACGCAGTGAGTGAGCTGCTGGATTCTCCAGCAGTGGAACGCGCCCGGTCTACACTGCACTGTGCTCGGCTTGGAGCCGGGAGGCCCGGACGCAGAAGAAGCAGCAGAAGAGCCATCTTCTACCCAGCGAGGGAATCCAACAATGGTGAGATGCGGAGGCCTCCCGACAAACGGCAAAACCTCCGAGCCTCGGCAGCTCACGTGGGTATCGGGCTGCACGGGAGCGTGTGTCTGAGCAGGAGGTCTGGCATCCTGGTGAATCCAACTCCAGAGTCCGCCCAGGAGGAACTCGCCCACCCCTGCCGGCTGGGGTTGAGCATGGCCTTTACATCACCCGCGCTTCTTATAAGCGCCTCTGTACAGTGTTTCTCACACAGCGTGAGTTATTTATCGACATGTTTTCTATTCCACTGGATGATGAATACTTCAGGACAGACACGGAGCTGTTCAGCTCTGCCGTGTGCTGGGGGCGCAGACGACTGGCCTGGTGAGATAAGTGGGTGGGGTGCAACTGAGGACAGCCCTGAGTACCTAAGGACATTTGGGTTTGCTCCAGGACCAATTCTTTGCTGCCACATCTTTGGCCAAGACTGTTCTTGAGACACAGCAGTGATGGTGGATTGACCAGAGGGCGTGTGGCCTCTATCTGTCCAGATACGTTTTCCCTGAAAAACATCTGAGATTTTGGACAACTGGGCTGGACCCTCGCTGAACAGCTGGGCACAAGTCTGTATCAAGGGCCAGCATAGGATGTAGCCGTAGTGAAATTCTTTTTTTCTTTCCAGTTTATATATAATTGACAAGTAACATTATGTAAGTACAAGATATATAGCGTGATGATTTAGGATGATTAAATTAAGATGATTTAGGATCTAATCTCTTAGCAACTTTCAAGTGTACAATACAGTATTAACTATAGTCACCACGCTCTACATTAGATTCCCAGAAGTTATTCATCTTATTATACTGAAACTGTTTTTTTTTTTTTTTTGGCCGCACCTCGCGGCATGTGAGATCTTAGTTCCCCGACCAGGTATCAAACCCGCACCCCTTGCATTGGAAGTGCGGAGTTTTAACCACTGGACCGCCAGGGAAGTCCCTGTAGTAAAATTCTTGATTCTCTCTCCCAGAGGGATGCAATGGAAGGTTTTATCCATTCATCACAGGGCATACTCTTCCTTAGAACCTAGAGAAGACATTTTTTGCAGGAAACATGGTGTTTCTCTTGAATCCATTTGTCTGTGTCTTAGGGACAGTGTGATAAATGCCTAATCATGTTTCCCTCTTTGCTTTGGCCACTACTAGGTAGTTTAGCAGTAAATCTGCAGACTATTTCTAATAACCCTAAAGGACCACTAGAGAAAATCAGCCTCAGGTTTAAGACTTTGGAGTCAGGCCACCTGGGTTGAAATCTCACTTCTGCCACCTCTCAGCTGTGTGACTGTGGGCCACTCATCTTTTTTCTTCCCAAGTATTTATGAAATGGGCATAATCACATTATTTACTTTGGGAAGTTATTTTGGTGTAAAGATGAAAGGATACAACGCTAAGCATGTGGCCTGGCACAGCAATCAGCATAAATGTAACCATTTTCACTTTAACCTAAGCAGTTCTGTGTGGCCATATTCCTCTTACCTTCAGTATTTTCTGGTCCCTAAGAAAGCACACACACACACACACACACACACACGCACACACACACACACACACACACAGACAACTTCTACTTCAGAATTGCATAAGCTGATTACTGTTATTATTATTTTTTTATTTTTCGGTACGCAGGCCTCTCACTGCTGTGGCCTCTCTCATTGTGGAGCACAGGCTCCGGACACGCAGGCCCAGCGGCCACGGCTCACGGGCCCAGCCGCTCCGCGGCACGTGGGATCCCTCCGGACCGGGGCACGAACCCGCGTCCCCTGCATCGGCAGGCGGACTCTCAACCACTGCGCCACCAGGGAAGCCCTGTTATTATTATTTTTAATCTGCTATTCATAGCCTACAGACAAGAGTCTTTGGAAAAGTTGCCATGAGAATTAAATCTGCATCTGGGAGGCTCTTCCTCTCAACACCGTGTAGCAAGGGAGCATAACTTATATGCCCAACAGGATGGGAAAACACGGAAAAGATACGTGTCCTGCTTGAGGCATTCATTACTGAGGGTGACCCTTGGCCGCTACAGGTTCATTACTATTAGTGTCTTCTGATACAGCCTCTGACAACACGTCTGCTTAGATTCAAAGGGCAGCACTTAATTCCAAGGTAATTAAAGAATCTGTGCTTTAGCTTCCGTTTGAGGTCAAACAAATTCAAACAGAGGGGATCTATTAGGGTAACACTAATGTCTGGTACATTAACGTAATTTAAGAGGTCTCAAACTGGGTAAGTGTATCTTTATATTTTATCAAAGGAGACTGATATTTATTGTTAAAAACTATTTTTTCTTAATTTTTATTGCTGAAGTCAGTTTAACTTCTTGAGGTACCTCCATGCTCATCAAGGGTTTACCTGAGCTCTCAGGGGACTGCTTTGCCAGATGTTTATCTAATGTAACTTTTTTATACCTTTATTGAAGTGTACCTGATGCACAAGAAGTTGTACCTAATTGGAGTATGCAAATTGTTAAGTTACGATAGATGCTTGTACCCATGAAGTCATCATCAAAATCAAGATAATAAAGTTTCCTCACCCCGCCCCCAAAGTTTCTCCGGCCTCTTATCATCCATCCCACCTCATCCCTTCTCCCTGCCCCATCTCAAAGTGACCACTGATCTGCTCTCTCACTCTATAGATTAGTTTGCGTTTTCTACAATTTGATGTGGGATGGAATCCTACAGTTTGTACCCTTTCTGGCCCGGCTTCTTTCATTCAGTGTAACTATTTTGAGATTCAGCCATGTTGCTATGTGTATCAATAGTTCATTTCTTTTCACTGCTGAGTAGTGCTCCACTGTATGGATGTAGTTACACTTTATCACAAGGACTTACTGTGCATGTAATTGATTGTGTGTCTCTCTCTCCACACTGGCTGGAGAAAAAAACTACCAAAATCCTAAATCTACGGCCCACCTCTCGCAAAAGGATAGGCTTCAAAGCCAGCACTTTCTAATCTCTCCCTAAGTTCATTTTCTCTTTCTTCCTCTCCTTTTGTTATAAGTTCCCCACCCGTTCATCTTTCTTTCATTTTATCTTGTTACACTATAAACATTTAAGTTTAAGTCAGTCATCTTGGTCCTTTCCGGAAACGGGCCAATTATGAGTAAACAATGCTCTGTTTTCATTCGATTTTATTGGCTCTTCCCTGCCACTTTCTTTAGGGATGCTGGATTTTGTTGACTTGCTCTACTTGTAGATGCCCATCATCTCCTGCTTGACCATCGGCCACCATCTCTGGAGTGCTGGTCTCTAATCTCATCCGCCTTCTATCCACCTGCTACAGTGTCACCGAGTTATCATTCTACAGTAGGAATCTGATCACGTCATTCCCATGCAGAACACCTGCAGGAAGAATCTAAAGTCCTCAGCATGGCAAGGCAGGTCCCTCATTCGTCATTCATTCTTTCAACAAATATTTACTGAGTGCTGATTATGTACGAGGCTCTATGCTAGCTGGCTAAGTGTGGAGGTATGGTGATAAACCAGAGGAACATGGTCTGTACCTCACTCACGGACTTTACACTCCAGTGGAGGAAGTGAATAAAGAGATAACCACGTATGCAATATAATTATGGATTGGTGAAACATGAAATCGTTTTGAAAGAAATAACCAAGATGATGCAACTGAGTCGCGGCGGGAGGAATGGATGTCAGAGAAGGCCTTTATGAAGAGGTGACGTTTACATTGCGGAAAAGGAAAGACAGAAGTGGCCATGGAAGAGTTGTGGGCAAAGGAAACACCAAGTGCAAAGGTCCAGAAGTGGGAAACAGCTGGGATAGCCAGGACAGCTGGAGGTAGTGAAGTTGCTGGGGAGTTGACCTCTGCCTGCTTCTCCAGCCTGTTTCCCACCTGAAGCCCCTGAAGCCCAGGCACCCACTATTTCTTGTTTTTGTTTTTTTTTTTGCGGTACGCGGGCCTCTCACTGTTGTGGTCCCTCCCATTGCGGAGCACGGGCTCTGGACGCGCAGGCTCAGTGGCCACGGCTCACGGGCCCAGCCGCTCCGCGGCATGTGGGATCTTCCCGGACCGGGGCACGAACCCGTGTCCCCTGCATCGGCAGGCGGACTCCCGGCACCCACTATTTCTTCATTACACCACCTTCTCACTTTTTACCTGCTCCCCTCTCTCTGGACAATCCTTCCTCCTCCTGTGACTGGGCTTCTAGATAATACCTTAGTCGTAACGTTCGGGTTCTCCTGCTACCCTCCTCCAGGCAGCTGGACTGCTCCTTCCTCCTCTGTGCCCCCAGAGAAGTCCAAGGACTTCTCCTTGTTTATACAGCTAACGTTTACCGAGTGCCTCCTATGTGCCAGAAACTGTTCGAAGCACTCTCCCTGTAGAAACTAACCTTGCAAGGCAGGTTCCTTCAACCCGCAAAAAGTCTCTGAGCTAGGTATTATTACTATCCCCACCATATGGATGAAGAAACTGAGGCCCAGAGAAGTTAAGTAATTCACCCACAGTCACACAATGAGCAAATGGTAGAGTCAGGATCTCAACCCAGTCCAGTCTGTACTTTAACCGCTAAGCCCTTTCTGCCTTTTAAGATTGATAACGGTAGCTACCATGTATCAAGCACGCCCTACATGCTCAGCCCTATGTATGATTAACTCACTGAATCCTCCAACAACTCTTTAAGGGAACTACTCTCAGAATCACAACGACCCCTTACTGGTGCTGAGACCATGACCCCCTTGGGCGGGGCGCATGTCCTACCCTAGTCAGCAACCCCAAGGCCTCCCATGCCCAGAAGCTGCTGGACCCATGTCTGCCGGATGAGTGATAAACCAGTCACCTAGTCTTTCTCTCGGCTCACATTTAAACTTCAAGAGTCCACGGTGCCCAGACACAGTTGCCTGGAGGAGATTATGATAATAGGTTAGAAATATGTTGCTGTAAATACACAGCAATGAGAACTGATTGATATGAAGGCTGACTTGATATGTATGTTTGCTGCATTTTGAACGTGAGATAAGGAAATTCCGTTATGTATCAGAGACTGTATTAAGTATCAGAAGATGTACTAGCCAACCCTATGACAGCAAAACAGGGGCAAAGGGCTGCTTTCAAGACAGATCCCGTAATAAATCTCATCTATGTTTAAATGTGACACAGCCAACCAAAATAACACATCAACTTAAAAAACCATCTGTGTCTTTTGTCTAGCTATTCTGTTCTTTCACTTGACAGCAAATATTAAACACAATAAAAAAAAGTTTAAAATGTGGGCTTCCCTGGTGGTGCAGTGGTTGAGAGTCCGCCTGCCGATGCAGGGGACACAGGTTCGTGCCCCGGTCCGGGAGCCATGGCCGCTGGGCCTGCGCGTCCGGAGCCTGTGCTCTGCGGCGGGAGAGGCCACAGCAGTGAGAGGCCCGGGTACCGCAAAAAAGTTTAAAATGTCACTTAAATCCTAGAATCAGTTCTGGACCCTGAAATACAAATTGGGAAACAGTCCATGGTAATCAGAAAAAGAAATGAAGAATAACTCCTTGAAGTCTAAGGGATTGGTGTTAAGATTAATTTATTTATCCAAGGATATAATAGCAACTATTGCCTAGTCATTTCTGGATACCTAATACAATTTTCTAACAGAATGAGAAATTGATACACTAAGCCTCAGTTTCTTGGTTCATTGACTAAGTTTGAGAATTCCCTAAAAAGGTATTGGAAAAAAAAGAAAATACCAGTCTTTCCAAGGGCAGCTCTCTTTTTTCCTTGGCAAAGGAAACCAAGCAAAAAGGCAAAGAGAAAGGTGTGGAAATGACATTTTCTCAGCAACAAGTGCCAAGCGATTTGCCTAGATTTAAGACTCACCACAATCTGACAAGCTAGGAAGACACCTAGTCCACAATTTTTCTTTACAGATAGGGAAGTTAAAGGTTAAAAGTGGTGAGGGCCTTCCCTGGTGGTCCAGTGGTTAAGACTCTGCGATCCCAATGTAGGGCGCCCAGGTTCAATCCCTGGTCAGGGAACTAGATCCCACATGCATGCCGCAGCTAAGATCCTGAGTGCCTCAACTAAGACCCGGCGCAGACAAATAAATAAATAAATATATTTTTTAAAAAGTGGCGAGTAGGGCTTCCCTGGTGGCGCAGTGGTTGAGAGTCCGCCTGCCGATGCAAGGGACACGGGTTCGTGCCCTGGTCCGGGAGGATCCCACGTGCCACGGAGCGGCTGGGCCCGTGAGCCATGGCCGCTGAGCCTGCGCGTCCGGAGCCTGTGCTCCACAACGGGAGAGGCCACAACAGTGAGAGGCCCACGTATCGCGAAAAAAAAAAAAAAAGTGGCGAGTAAAATAAACATAGTCATAGGACTGGTGTGAAATCAAGCTGGGAATCTGACACAGTTGCGTTTGATTCCAAATCTCATGCTCTTGTTGCTGCAGCACACTGCCTTAGGTTCCTACAAGGATTTACTGACAAATCTGACATAATTACCAAATTTTTAAATTAAAAATAAATCACCAGTTACTTGTAGTGAGGTGGATGGACCTAGAGTCTGTTACACAGAGTGAAGTAAGTCAGAAAGAGAAAAACAAATACCGTATGCTAACACATATATATGGAATTTAAGAAAAAAAAATGTCATGAAGAACCAAGGGGTAAGACAGGAATAAAGACACAGACCTACTAGAGAATGGACTTGAGGATATGGGGAGGGGGAAGGGTAAGCTGTGACAAAGCGAGAGAGAGGCATGGACGTATATACACTACCAAACATAAGGTAGATAGCTAGTGGGAAGCAGCTGCATAGCACAGGGAGATCAGCTTTGTGCTTTGTGACCACCTAGACGGGTGGGATAGGGAGGGTGGGAGGGAGGGAGGGAGACACAAGAGGGAAGAGATATGGGAACATGTGTATATGTATGGCTGATTCGCTTTGTTATGGAGCAGAAACTAACATACCATTGTCAAGCAGTTATACTCCAATAAAGATGTAAAAAATAAAATAAAAGTGGTGAGGGCCTTCCCTGGTGGTCCAGTGGTTAAGACTCTGCGATCCCAATGCAGGGGGCCCAGGTTCAATCCCTGGTCAGGGAACTAGACCCCACATGCATGCCGCAGCTAAGATCCTGAGTGCCTCAACTAAGACCCGGTGCAGACAAATAAATAAATAAATATATTTTTTAAAAAGTGGCGAGTAAAATACACATAGTCATAGGACTGGTGTGAAATCAAGCTGGGAATCTGACACAGTCGTGTCTGATTCCAAATCTCATGCTCTTGTTGCTGCAGCACACTGCCTTAGGTTCCTAAAAGGATTTACTGACAAATCTGACATAATTACCAAATTTTTAAATTAAAAATAAATCACCAGTTATTTGTAGTGAGGTGGATGGACCTAGAGTCTGTCATACAGAGTGAAGTAAGTCAGAAAGAGAAAAACAAATGCCGTATGCTAACACATATATATAGAATCTAAAAAAAAAAAAAAGGTTCTGATGAACCCAGAGGCAGGACAGGAATAAAGATGCAGACGTAGGGAATGGACTTGAGGATATGGGGAGGGGGAAGGGTAAGCTGGGACGAAGTGAGAGAGTGGCATGGACATATATACACTACCAAACGTAAAATAGATAGCTAGTGGGATGCAGCCGCATAGCACAGGGAGATGAGCTCGGTGCTTTGTAACCAACCAGAGGGGTGGCATAGGGAGGGTGGGAGGGAGATGCAAGAGGGAGGGGATATGGGGATATATGCATACGTACAGCTGATTCACTTTGTTATACAGCAGAAACTAACACACCATTGTAAAGCAATTATACTCCAATAAAGATGTTAAATAAATAAATCACCAGGGGCTTCTCTGGTGGTTCAGTGGTTAAGAATCTGCCTGCCAATGCAGGGGACACAGGTTCAAGCCCTGGTCCGGGAAGATCCCACATGTCGCGGAGCAACTAAGCCCGTGTGCCACAACTACCGAGCCTACGTGCCACAACTACTGAAGCCCTCGCACCTAGAGCTAGTGCTCTGCAACAAGAGAAGCCACTACAATGAGAAGCCCACACACCCCAACAAAGAGTAGCCCCCGCTCGCCACAACTAGAGAAAGCCCGTGCACAGCAACGAAGACCAAACACAGCCAAAAATTTTTTAAATAAGTAAATAAAATAAATTTTTAAAAAATAATAAATAAATAAATCACCAAACACTGCAAAGGCAATTTGTTTGTAGGAGCTAACCCAACATTTCTTTGCATCCTCACACCCTCCATCAGCAGCTACAAGTCACCTTTCACTGCCTCATACAGGTGTTCCCAAGAGGCTCCTTCGATCCTCACACCAACGGACCTCTTGTGGCCAAATCTACCAGATGTCAGACCTGCCTCAGGGGTGTCTCCCTCCCTATAGTCAAAACCCATCTGAAAACAAATAGGTTCATATTTATAAAGTAAACTGAAGGGGACTTTTTAAATCTTGTTTTCTAAAAAAAAGTCTTCCCATCAGGTTAGCAAAATTTTAAGAGGCTGCCAATCCTAAGTTCTGCTGAAGCTACAGAACTGTGGGAACTGTCCTACACTGCCGGAGGGAGTGTAAGTTAGTACAATCACTTGGAGAGCACTTTGGCAAAGTTTAGTAGAGTTTAAGATACATCCCACAATCCTATTCCTAGGTATATTTCCTAGAGACATTTTCACACATCCATACAAGAATATACATGAATGCTTTCATCGTTGGTGGGAATGTAAAGTGGTGCAGCTGCTATGGAAAACAGTATGGTAGTTTCTCAAACAATTAAAAACAGAATTACCATGTGATCCAGCAACTGCACTTCTGGGTAGATACCCAGAAGATTTGAAAGCAGGGCCCCTCAAACAGATATTTGTACACCATGTTCATAGCAGCATTATTCACAACAGCCAAAAGATAGAAACAACCCAGGAGTCCATCAACAGATGAATGGATAAACAAAATGTGGTACAGGGACTTCCCTGGTGGTCCAGAGGGTAAGACTCCATGCTCCCAGGGGGCCCAGGTTCGATCCCTGTCGGGGAACTAGATCCCACATGCATGCCACAACTAAGAGTTTGCACGCCACAACTAAAAAAAAATAATAATAATAATCCCACAGGCCACAATGCCTGGCACAGCCTAGATAAATAAATAAATAAATAAATATATATACACACATATATTTTTTTTTGTGGTACGCGGGCCCCTCACTGTTGTGGCCTCTCCCGTTGCGGAGCACAGGCTCCGGACGCGCAGGCTCAGCAGCCACGGCTCACGGGCCCAGCCGCTCCGCGGCGTGTGGGATCTTCCCGGTCCGGGGCACGAACCTGCGTCCCCTGCATCGGCAGGCGGACTCTCAACCACTGCACCACCAGGGAAGCCCCTATATATATATATTTTTTTAATGTGGTACATATATAGAGTGGAATACTATTCAAGTTTTAAAAGGAAGGAAATTCTGACATATGCTACAGCATGATGAACCTCAAGGACATTATGCTAAGTGAAATAATCCCGACACAAAAGAACAAATACTGTATGATTCCAGTTACATGCGGTACCTAGAGTAGGAAAATTCATAGGAACAGAAGGTAGAATGGTGGTTGCCAGGGACCAGGGGCAGGAGGGAATGGGGAGTTATTGTTTATTAGGTACAGTTTCAGTTTTGCAAGATGAAAAGAGTTCTGGAGATGGATGGTGGTGATGGCTGTTCAATAATGTGAATGTACTTAATGAACTGTGTACATAAAATGGTTAAGATGGAAATTTTATGTGTCTTTTACCACAGTTCTTAAAAATAAAACAAAAGTAAAATAAAATTTTAAAATGCTTTTAGCAAAAAAAAAAAAAAAATGCTTTTAGCAGCTTTGTTTGTAACTGTGAAAAGTAGGAATACCCTAATGTTAAACTGTGATATGTTCACATAGCAGAATACTATATAGCAGCTAAAGCAGTTGAACTAGATTTATCAACACAGCTAAATCACAAAAACAATATTAAAAAAGGGAAGTTGTAGAATGATATGTAGAGTATGACATCATTTACATAAAGTCTAAAAACAGGTGTCGTAATCCATTCAGTCTGCTCTAATAGAATATCACAGACTGCGTGGCTTATAAACAACAGAAATGTATCTCTCACAGTTCTGGAGGCTGGGAAGTCCAACATTAAGGTGCTGGCAGATTCAGTGTCTGGTGAAGGCCCACTTTCTGTGTCCCCACATGGGGCAAAGGGGCTCTTTAGGATCTTTTATAAGGGCACTAACCCCATTTCTGAGGGCTCTGCTCTCATGGCCTAATCACTCCCAAAGGCCCCACTTCCAAATATCCTCATGTTGGGGATTAGGTTTCAACACATGAATTCTGGGGGGTCACAGTCAATCTATACCAACATGTAATATTTACGGAAACATCAATTTATATTATTAGTCTTAAAAGGTTCCTGGGGTTGATAAACATCGAACTCAGCACTGTGTTACCTTCAGGAAGAGAAAGAAAGAATTGTTATTGGAAAGGGAATAGTTTAAAAAACCAACAACTAACATAGATCCATACAAGTCCAGCCAACTGAGTTTTGACAAAGGTGCAAAAGTAATTCAATGGAGGAAAGATAGTGGAAATTCCATGGAGAAACTGGAAGAATTGGACATCCAAAAGTGAAAACATGAACCTCAACTTAAACCTCAAAATGAATAATAGATTTACATGTAGAAAAGATACAGGAGAATGGGACTTCCCTGGTGGTCCAGTGGTTAGAACTCCATGCATAGGATCCGGCCTGCCATGCCTCTCGGCCAAAACAACAACAGTACCAACAACAAACAAGTCTATGCTAAACCAATAAGGAAAATAATTAAAAAAAAAAAAACAACAAACACAGAAGGAAATCTTTGGGATCTAGGGCTGGGTGAAGAGCTCTTAGACATGACACCAAAAGCACAATCCATTAAAGAAAGAAAAGAAACAGTAAATTGGACTTCATCAAAATTTTTAAATTTTGCTCTGTGAAAGATGCTGTTAAGAGGAAAAAAACAGAGAACTGGGGAACTGCAGGCCTTAGAAGGTTTACAGAGCAGATGCAAACAAGGTAGAAAGACAGCTAGACAAGCAAGAGGTTGGGCCCTGAGAGTTGAATACTGGGGTTTAAGAAAGCACAGTTCAGTCAGTTTCCGGTGATGTCAAGGTTCATTGCTTAGGTAAAATGGAGGTGATTGTGGAAGAGATCAGGTAAGCATGATATAAGATAGGGTGTTGAGACGTCATCAAAATAACAAACTTATATTTCAAAAGACACCATCAAGAAAGTGAAAAGACAGGACTTCCCTAGCGGTCCAGTGGTTAAGAGTCCACGCTTCCAATGCAAGGGGCACGGGTTCAATCCCTGGTTGGGGAACTAAGATTCCACATGCTGTGTGGCGTGGCCAAAAAAAAAAAAAAAAGTTAAAAGACAACTTATAGAATGGAGGAAAATATCTGTATTTTCTTCTAAGAATTTGTGAATTTATATCTAGAACACTAGAACTCTCAAAACTCAACAGTAAAAGGGCAAACAATCCAATTACAAAATGGGCAAAAGACATGAACAGACATTTTAGCAAAAACGATATCCACATGGCAAATAAGCACATGAAAATATGTTTAACATCATCAATCATTAGGGAAATGCAAATTAAATCTATGATGAAATATCACTACACAAGTATTAGGTAGCTAAAATAAAAAATAGTGACCATACCAAATGCTGTAAGGATGCAAAGAAACTGCATCTCCCAGACACTGGGGGTGGGAGAGTAAATAATACAGCCCCTCTGGAAAATAGCTTAGCAGTTTCTTAAAAACCTAACCATATACATACCATATAACCCAGCAATTACAGTAGTGAGCATTCAACCCAGGGAAATGAAAACATATGTTCACACAAAAAAGTACATGGGGCTTCCCTGGTGGCACAGTGGTTGGGGGTCTGCCTGCCGATGCAGGGGACACGGGTTCGTGCCCCGGTCTGGGAAGATCCCACATGCCGCGGAGCGGCTGGGCCCGTGAGCCATGGCCGCTGAGCCTGCGTGTCCAGAGCCTGTGCTCCGCAACGGGAGAGGCCACAACAGTGAGAGGCCCGCGTACCAAAAAAAAAAAAAAAAAAATGTACATGAATGATCATAGAAGCTTGTGTTAAAAAGGAGACAAGGGACTTCCCTAGCGGTCCACTGGTTAAGACTCCACACTTCCACTGCAGCGGGTGTGGGTTCAATCGCTGGTCAGGGAAGTGAAATCCCGCATACCATGCAGTGTGGCCAAAAATAAAAAATTTAAAAGGAGACAAAATGTCCCAAATGGAGTCACTCGTGTTAGGCCCCAGGGCAGCAAACCAAGACTTAATACCTAACCCAACTGCAGTTCCAAGCTTCCCCCGGAATGTGACCTTTAACCAGACAACCTGGAAATGTCCTAGTTAGCACTAGGAGGTAATCCGTGGGTACACCCCTTCCCTTCCCCTTAGGAGGGCATCCTCGCCCAAAACAAGGTACTCTTTGCTAATTCTTTCCTTTATTTCTGCTTCCTCTCTGGCTTTAAAAACCTCTCCTTGGGACTTCCCTGGCGGTCCAATGGTTAAGACTCAGCACTTCCACTGCAGGGGGCACGGGTCTGATCCCTGGTCTGGGAACTAAGGTCCCCCATGCCGCGCGGCGGGTGGCCAAAAAAATAAAAACCTTTCCTTTTCTGCAGCTCTACAGAGCTCCTTTCTATTGCTAGGTGTGATACTGCCTGATTCACAAATTGTTGAATAAAGCCATTACTCAGTTGAATTTTCGTTGCTTAAGCCTTGTAATAGCCAAAAATTGGAAGCATCCCAAAAGTCCATCTGTAGGTGAATGATTAAACCAACTGTGGGACACATACAACAGAATGCTACTCAGCAACAAAAAGGAATGAACTATGAATATATATTCAACAATTTGGATGAATTTTAGACAAAAGCTAATGTCAAAAAGTTACACATCGTACGATTCCATTTACGTAACATTCTCAAAATGACAAAATTATCCAGGTGCAGAACAGATTAATGATTGCCTGGGCTTCGGGGTAAGTGGTGGGAGAAGCTTGTGACCAACCATAAAGCGGTATCAAGAGGTTATCCTCATGGTGATGGAAACAGCTCTGTATCTTGACCGTGGTGGGGGTGACATGAATCTACTACCCATGTGATAAAACTGCACACAACTATGCACACACACAAAAGCGCACGTAAAACTGCAAAAGTCTGAATAAAGGTCTGTGCGTTGCACCAGTGTTAATTTCTCGGTTTTGATATTGTACTACAGTTGTGTAAGATGTTATCACTGGGGGAAAATGGGTGAAGGGTACATTGAGACTTCTCTGCTATTTTTGCGACTTCCTGTGAATCTGTAATTATTTTAAAGTAAAAAATAAATCATTAAGGAAATGCAAATCGAAGTCACAAGGAGATATCATCTTACACCCGTGAGGACAGCCACCCTTTTGGGTTTTTTTTAAGTAACAAATGTTGAGGAAGTGGACCAATCGTGGCTGTGCCTTTTTGGGTGGGCATGTAAAATGGTGCAACGGCTGTGGAAAACAGTATGGAGGCTCCTCGAAAACTTTAAAATTTTGTCACATTAAGATCCAGCAGGGCTTCCCTGGTGGCGCAGTGGTTGAGAGTCCGCCTGCCAATGCGGGGTACACGGGTTCGTGCTCCGGTCCGGGAGGATCCCACATGCCACGGAGCGGCTGGGCCCGTGATTCATGGCCGCTGAGCCTGCGCGTCCAGAGCCTGTGCTCCGCGGTGGGAGAGGTCACAGCAGTGAGAGGCCTGCGTACCGCAAAAAAAAAAAAAAAGATCCAGCAATCCCACCTCCGGGTGTCTGTCCACAAGAACTAAAAGCTGGGTCTTAAAAAGAGATATCTGCACACACGTGTGCATCGCAGCAGTTCATTATTCATAACAGCCAAGAGGTGAAAGCAATCCAATATATCCATAGACAGATGAATGGATAGACAAAATGTGTTCTATACACACAATGGAATACTAGTCAGCCTTAAAAAAGAAGGAAATTTTGTCACACGCACGGATGAACCTTGAAGACATATGTTAAGTGAAATCAGCCAGTCCAAAAATGACTAATACTGGGACTTCCCTGGTGGCACAATGGTTAAGAATCCGCCTGCCAGTGCAGGGGACACGGGTTGGAGCCCTAGTCCGGGAAGATCCCACGTGCCGCGGAGCAACTAAGCCCGTGTGCCACAACTACTGAGCCTGCGCTCTAGAGCCCACGAGCCACAACTACTGAAGCCCGCACTCCTAGAGCCCGTGCTCTGCAACAAGAGAAGCCACTGCAACGAGAAGCCCGCGCACCGCAACGAAGAGTAGCCCTCGCTCGCCGCAACCAGAGAAAGCAACAAAGACCCAACGCAGCCAAAAATAATAAACTAAATAAATTTTTATATTACAAAAAAAGCTGAAGCAAAATAGCAAAATGTTAAGATTTAATAAAGTTGGGTGGTGGTTATATGGTGTTTATTATATTACCTCCAACTTTCACATATGTATGGAATATTTCACAGTAAAAACATTTTTGAGTACCTATTTTTAAATGGACAGGTTTTTGTAATTTTGAGGCCCAGTGTAAAGACAATTTAGAATTTTGCTCTGTGTTCATTTGGGCATTCAATATCAAAGTTTCTAAGTCGGTGGTAAGAAATTAGGAATTAGTCTCATAATTCTGTCGAGATAAATTGCCAAACAAGGAAATGACAAACCACAGACTAACTCCATACTTTAAATATCAGCTGATAATGTCAAGAAAACAATTGTGAATTTATAATTGGAAACATAGTTTTCTCACAGATTTTTATTAAAAGACATCTAGCTAAGTAAAACATCACTTTGAATCTCAGAATCAAATCCTCTTCGTTTTTTCAAAGGAACTGCCTAGGCAAAAACTATCTGCCTATGGATGTTAAATAAGTACTGTCTTTCTGTTTTGTATTTTAAGTGTCTAAGGCTGTCACAGTTGTTTGTTTGGGTTTTTTTTTCCCAGTTGAACAAAAGGGAAACTGCACTTCACTGAACAAACATTTATTGAGCACAATACCAAGTATTGTGCTAGATTTCCAAATTCCTGATTTGGGGGATTTTGCCCATCTAGTCTTTAATTTGTTTACCAATTACTTTTTGCAATTTATCACCGGAAATGATGCTATTATTAAAAGTTTTATTTATAAACAGGCCGTAAAAAATTCATCTTGTTTTTATTATACAAGGAAGGCACAGGCCTCCTTTCTGAAAACAGTTTGCTATGTTGAGCTTACCAAATGCCCTTCGGTAAAACATTAAACCAAGAAGCTGTATAACTAACTTATTTCTGGCAACTGCTAGAATTCCCAGCCAAGTCATCATATCAAACCATGAGATCTCCATTCTAGATCATTCTACCAATTCACATGTATGACTCAGGAGGAACTGCGATTTGGTGAAACAAGCTCAGACTACTCCCTGTCAGCTTAACGAAAATGAAAATGTATACTTTGCTCAATAAACATTTTATCAACTACCTCCCAATCCAAACGATCTTAAAGAAACTTTATTTCCATCTCCTATTACCCCTGTCAGTAGATCTTACCAAGTTTTAAATAATTCAGAGCTGTCTAGGCGTTAACGCATAGACCTGTCACAGCTCCACCGACATAGTCTTAATGTTAAGCTTAGAGATGTCATTTAATGACTAACGACCTTTTCTAAGTGATAGCTAGCCAGTTGGTACTCATGTGCACATCGTTACACCGCCTCTTAGGGAGGCTGCTATTACGTGACAAACAGCCGCTCACGTGTTTGTTTACGCCTCCACCTGCATGACTTAGACGCGGGGCTGCGGGGCTGCGGGGCTGCGGGGCTCCGGATCCAAACACGCCTGCCTTACTCATGTTCCTTGGGTTATCTCCCTGCGGACGAGCGGCCATAACCCCAGTGCGCGGAAACCAGTCCGAGCTGGTTAGGCCCACCTTTACGGTCGCGTGCACAACCAACACATTGATGGGACACTAAAAATACTAGCTATTTCTCGTACATGGATTCTGTCTCTCCAAGTGGGTTTTCGACTCCCTAATCCACATTCCCTCTTTCCCCACCAGAGTCTGGACAAACTGCTAGGAGGGAAAGGGATGTGCAGTTTTGGTCGTTGCACGGCCGCCGGGTCACATGGAGGGTGATGGGGCGGGGAGAGCGGGGCCTCCATGATGCGGAAGAGGGAGGGAGCCTTCGCAGTGTGCGTTGGGTGGGGATCCGCGGTGGGGGGATGGGGAGCGGGGGAGGCCTCGCCGTGGGAGAGGCTGGGGGGAGGGGTGCTCCGCGATGAGAGAGCTCGGGAGAAACCTCCACGGCATGGGGTGGGAGAGGGGGGCTCCGCGGTGGAGGAAGGGTCGGGGGAGAAAGCGGGGCTCAGCAGAGAGTCCACCGACAGAGTCTAGATTTCGTCTCCTCAGAGCACGACCAAAGCACCCTAACTGTAAAGCGTGACTAAAGCTCCGCAACGCTGATCCAGACAAGAACAAAAATAAAAACAGGCCAGTGTGAGGGGGGCTTATGCTTCAGAGCAGACACCGGGAAAAACTACTGCGGCCCCCGCCGCCCAGCGCCTGGGCACCTCCAGAGCAGGACCGGGAGCCCTTCTCAGGAAAGTCGCCGCGGAGCCCGCTGTGCTCCAACCAAAGCCCTGAAAACACCACATTTATGGGGCCGGGGCCTTGGAAGAAGGAGCGAAGGGCCCCTCCCCCACCCCCGGCCGGAAGTACGCTTCTCTCCCGAAGGCGCCCCTCTGCCGCGCACGCGCACTCAGTTACTAAGCAACGTCGGTGCCTAACCACTCCAGCCAGAGCCCAGCAACAGCCGAGCCGCCGTGTTCTCCACCAATCAGCGCCGGCCTCGCCTCACACGCCTCACCAATCAGCGCCGGCGCCGCAAGGAAGTTTCCAGAGCTTTCGAGGAAGGTCCCCTTAACTCGAATTCATCCGCCCGATAATTTTCCTACCTTTTCCGAAAGGAGGAGAAGGATCACCTGGAAGAGAGGTGAGCTGACTTGTTAGGATCCTTTGCTCGGCTCTAAGCAATTTAGGGCTCAGGCGAAGGGCCTAACTGCGTCGCGGGAGGTGGGGGCCGAGCGAACTACTTTCAGCGGCGCACGGACACGGCGCCTACGTAAGAGTGATAAGTGACGCAACAGACGTTGCATAAATTTCGGCCCTGCCGAACCGGAGCGTTCAGAGGCGACTGGCATTGTTGGGACCTGCTGCGTTGGGGGTAGAGGTGACTCGGCGTCTTTGAATTCGCAGCATTTTCGGATTCGCTCACAGGTACTGGCCCACGGCTTGCGAGTGCCGGGAGAACTGGAGAGGGGGGCGTCCGTGAGGGTGAGCGGGCGGGGGCTCGGAGGCCGCGGGGAGGGGTGGGGGAGGGGAGGCGAGGTGACGCGGCGCCGGCCTTTCCGGAAGAGCGGGCCTTGTTTACGGGTTGGGAGCGGGGCGGTTGGTGCGCGAGCCCGCAGAGGCCAACGGATACTTAACCGATGGAGATTTCATTCTGTCTTTTCGTGGCGGGGAAGGTGGGAGAGAGGTAGTCGGCTGGGGCTTCTGGAAAGGTTTTAATTTGAATCCCGACGTGGAGAAGGTATCGCACCGTACTTCCGTCTAACCGGATTTTTATTTTAATGCCGCCATGATACTAGGTTTGGGGGAAATTGGGGCGGGGGCATTTTAACGAAATATCTGTAGCAGTTAAGGGAGAGAGAATGGATGTTAATCTCAGAAAGCACTTTTGATTCTCCCATCCCGTTTGGTTGCCGTCTTGACTAAGGAATTTTGTGTTCAGTGACTAACTTAACGGTTAGTCTAGTAATTGGGGGAGGTTTGTGAGTCATTAACGCAGTTAAGAATAATAAACTGTTCGTTGTAAAGAATTGATTACCTGTGAAAGCAGTAAAAAATCCTGAGGTGAAACACTTTTACTTTGTAGGTCAAAATGCAGATCTTCGTGAAGACCCTGACCGGCAAGACCATCACCCTGGAGGTGGAGCCCAGTGACACCATCGAGAACGTGAAGGCCAAGATCCAGGATAAGGAAGGCATCCCCCCTGACCAGCAGAGGCTCATTTTTGCAGGCAAACAGCTGGAAGATGGCCGCACTCTCTCTGATTACAACATCCAGAAGGAGTCGACCCTGCACCTGGTCCTCCGTCTGAGGGGTGGTATGCAGATCTTCGTGAAGACCCTGACCGGCAAGACCATCACCCTGGAGGTGGAGCCCAGTGACACCATCGAGAATGTGAAGGCCAAGATCCAGGATAAGGAAGGCATCCCCCCTGACCAGCAGAGGCTCATCTTTGCAGGCAAACAGCTGGAAGATGGCCGCACTCTCTCTGATTACAACATCCAGAAAGAGTCGACCCTGCACCTGGTCCTCCGTCTGAGGGGTGGTATGCAGATCTTCGTGAAGACCCTGACTGGCAAGACCATCACCCTGGAGGTGGAGCCCAGTGACACCATCGAGAACGTGAAGGCCAAGATCCAGGATAAGGAAGGCATCCCCCCTGACCAGCAGAGGCTCATCTTCGCAGGCAAACAGCTGGAAGATGGCCGCACTCTCTCTGATTACAACATCCAGAAGGAGTCGACCCTGCACCTGGTCCTCCGTCTGAGGGGTGGTATGCAGATCTTCGTGAAGACCCTGACCGGCAAGACCATCACCCTGGAGGTGGAGCCCAGTGACACCATCGAGAACGTGAAGGCCAAGATCCAGGATAAGGAAGGCATCCCCCCTGACCAGCAGAGGCTCATCTTTGCAGGCAAACAGCTGGAAGATGGCCGCACTCTCTCTGATTACAACATCCAGAAGGAGTCGACTCTGCACCTGGTCCTCCGTCTGAGGGGTGGCTGTTAATTATTCAGTCTTGCATTCATAATGCCCAGTAATGGCATCACCCTGCATTCTAGCTATTTGCCCCAATTTAAGATAGTTTCAGTAGTAGCTGAACTTGTTCAAAATGTTAATAAAGGTTTTGTTGCATGGTAGCGCATTTGGTGTCTGTTGTCCTGAAATTATGTAGTGATGGTGGGGACTCCTAACTGGTTAAAGTGGTGTTCAAAGAAGGCATTTAACTTGAGGTGGTCAATATGACCAAAATTAAGTCACTTGACTTTGATAAACATTGGGTGTGCCAAGGTGTAGGGACTTTTGTCCTTTGTTCAAGATCATTTACAAGTTAGGATTCTGGTGTCATTAAAACAATTTCAAAGTGTAAGAATTTAAAACTATTGAATATGGAGGCATATTGAGAGAAAGCAAACTTGCCTGTGTGCCTCCACCTCAGATGGTGGTCCAGGCTGCTCAGTTGTGCTTTCAGTATCATTATTTGTTGACTATCCTTGTGCATTTTTTTTTCTTTCTAGTGCATTACATTTAAGTGCTCAGCCTTAGATAATGATATAGAACCCTAATTCTGCTTTATGTGAACTGAGCCAAGAACCAAGTGGAGCCCTAGTCAACAAAGGTGGAGAGACAAATTGCTTGAAAGAATTCCTGAGTTAAAAGGGTATACTAGGGCTTCCCTGGTGGCTCAGTGGTTGAGAATCTGCCTGCTAGTGCAGAGGACAAGGGTTTGAGCCCTGGTCTGGGAAGATCCCACATGCCGCGGAGCATCCGGGCCCGTGAGCCACAACTACTAAGCCTGCGCGTCTGGAGCCTGTGCTCCACAACAAGAGAGGCCACGATAGGCCCGCGCACCGCGATGAAGAGTGGCCCCCGCTTGCCACAACTAGAGAAAGCCCTCGCACAGAAACGATGACCCAGCACAGCAAAAATAAACTCCTACCCCCAACATCTTCTAAAAAAACAAAAAAAGGGTATACTAACCTAAGGCAACTTGCTGACTTGGGTGTGTTAGGCAGCAAATTAAGGTGGTTCCTAACATAACTGGTTCCTGATGACTAACAGCTTTGCCTCACTGTAAGGGTAAGATTGCTCCAGTAAAAGAGATTCTCTAATTCAGGTCATGGTAAGAATCTTGTCTAAGCCCTACACAAGCAGTTTTTGTGCTGCCGTACCAATAACACTAGGCACTATGTTTCCAATACTGATAGAAAACCGAGAGAGTAAGAATCTGGGCACAAGGTACTCTTTTTTAATTTATTTTTTTACAATACTTTTAAGTTCTCAACCTCTTCCCCCTTCACAGTCGACTCGCTATAATGTAACTTCAGTGGACGTTCTCAACTTGGTACAAAGCAGTGGTGAGGGGAGGGACGTGCAAGTAAGGGGGAGGAGTTGGAAGCCCTCCTGGTTATCTCAATTTTGCACTATGCTAGGGAAATAGCTCTTCTGGTACTAAAGATGGTGTAACAAGAGCAATGTTAGGGGTAAGAATCACTCAGGCGTGTTACAAAAATGTAGAAAGCCAAGCATGTCTAGAAATACACCTTTGATAACTCCAGGTTTACCTGAGAAGTGCTTGGTGCATAGTTTTAGGAACTCTGCCCTAGCAGTAGCTTTTCTTAAACTTCTGTCCTAGGAATACTAAATTGGAATACTTACCTGGTTTTCTTGGTAAAGTTAGACTCTGGAGGTAGCTCTTAATTTTAGACTGTTAATGCTTCAACTGCTTGGAGTGGTAAAAACTTGGGCCAGAAAGGGGGGAAACTGCTTATATTAAACCTTTTTTTTTTTTTTTTTTTTAATTTTTTTGCGGTATGTGGGCCTCTCACTGTTGGGGCCTCTCACTGTCGTGGCCTCTCCCGTCGCGGAGCACAGGCTCCGGATGCACAGCCTCAGCGGCCATGGCCCACGGGCCCAGCCGCTCCACGGCATGTGGGATCTTCCCGGACCGGGGCACGAACCCGCGTCCCCTGATTCGGATGGGCCTTCCCTGGTGGCGCAGTGGTTGAGAGTCTGCCTGCCGATGCAGGGGACGCGGGTTCGTGCCCCGGTCCGGGAAGATCCCACATGCCGCGGAGCGGCTGGGCCCGTGAGCCATGGCCGCTGAGCCTGCGTGTCCGGAGCCAGTGCTCCGCAACGGGAGAGGCCACAGCAGTGAGAGGCCCGCGTACCGCAAAAAAAAAAGTGGTAATGAAACATCAAGCCTTTAAAAAGCCTTCCTTAGACTTAAGGGAACACATTATATTCACTGTCAGATTGGAAGGTTATATCCTTCCCAGTCACAGTGTTTTGACTTGCTCAAGGCCTGGTTTTTGTTCCAGGCAAACCAAGGACTGGAATCCAAGTGTCAACTCTGACGTAGCTCAGAAAATTCATTAAGTTTTATTAGGTTCCTTGCCCCTCAAACTGCTGCTTGCAGGACGGGTGTTTTGCTGAATATTTAATAATTTAGGCCTTTTGCAGTAAAGCTGGGTTTTGAGGATTAAAAGTTCTTTCCTACGTTACACTTAATAAACCTGAAAAATTATTTCACCTGAGTAAGTGAAGACTAGTGCTGATTTGGGCGATAGGACTCGCACAATTGTGTTGGCCTTTCTCCCAAATCACTGACTTGACAGGCTCGCAGGTCTGCAGTCCTGTGAATCCCTTGAGTAAGGTTTCAGCTGTTGCCCTAATTCTCTCAGGATCTCTTCCTATCTGTAGGGATCCCTTAAGGTATTCATGGATCTCAACAAACTCACTCTACACACCTGAAATCTGTGGATCTCAGGAAACTCACTCTACACACCTGAAGTCTGAGCAAGGAAAAGTCTCTCTAAATGCGTTGGTCTTCAACAACCTGTGCTATCAGTTGGTTTTGGAAGTCGGTTTTTCACTCTTGGCCTCAAACCTTGCTCTACACTGAATTAAACAGGCCAATTGTGGTTTGTGGTTCCAGCTGACTCTTGCTGACTGAGGGGTCAGCAATGCAGTGGGGAAATGTGATTAGGAGTGAAACTTTGGGATGACCTAGAAAGGGATGGGAGAGTTCATAAAGATTTGTTCACGTATCTCAAGCCAAGAGAGTTCTCAGTCCTATCACCTACTCATCTCAACGTTCCTTGTCCAGTTAGCTTCTCATCCAACTGTCAGGAATATAGTTCTCAAGTCCAATGTTGGTCCAAATGTTAAAGAGCCCATGGGAAGGAAGATACACGTATATTCCGTTACAGCCCATGGTGCAAATACTTCACCTGCCCTTCCTTTAAGGGAATGTCTCCCTGGACCTCTCCACCCCTTATAAAACCTCAGAAACAATAACACAGAGGGATGCTTATGGGACCTTTGTGACTTGTTAGGCTGGTGTCCAAAGTATATGTGGGTCGGTCTTGCAAATTATTTTAAACGTAATCTTGGACCTGTGCTATCTCAGGAAAGCAGATTCCCTGTGTTGCCCAGAACTGCTTGTACTGTACATCATTACGTGCCCTGAGAGGCCAGAGTTTGCACAAGCTGCCACTCAACCACGCCCACTTGTAATCTTCACTGTTTCCCTTTTACTTAGGAAGTGGATAAAAAGAGTTTCTGCTAATATATTTCTTGTTCCCTTTCCTGAAAGAATGCTCACACGTGTGTGCAAAGATGTGTTAAAAGAATACTTGCTTGGTACACTGAAAGCAGTGGTCCCAGGGGCTGGTCTGTAGCCTGCTGCCACCACAAGATAAGTTTTTGCCAGTTCTCAGTGAAATGAAAAATATAAAAACGGCACAGTGGATTTTACATAAAATTAGGTCTATTCAATTTAAAAGATCATATGCCCTCAGTGTAAAAACGTCTAATGTAATGGTTCAGAGTGTTGCTCTGGAGACAGGACTACTTGAGTTCATATGTGGCTGCACCACTTACTGGCTTGTAACCTTGGGCAACTCATTTATCCTGTCAGTACATCAGATTCCTTACCTATAAAAATGGGGTAGTTATACCTATCAGAGTAGTTATGAGGATCACATGTGAAGTACTTAAAACAATGGAAAAACTTGCCTAGTGCTGACAACGCTACTGTAATGACAAAATTGGGAATAAGCTAATCGCCCATCAAAGGGGAGCGGTTAAATGATGATAATGCAGTAGTTCAACAGAATGAAGGAGATAGGAACTCACAGAACACCATTCAAGGCAGTGAAAAATGCTAGAGAAAAAGGTGTGCGCGTGGGCACAAGCACGGAGATGGGTGGGCCCGTGTGTGTGGCTTCAGGAGAGGAAAGGGGGGATTGTGAAGGGAGATGTATTTCAGCTTCTTTATCGCCACCCCCAGGCTTTCAAGAGGACTGAAGTCACTGACAACACAGCACCAGCAGTGTTCACAACAAGCGGGCCCCGTCCAAGGGCCAGTCATTCCGCCCTGAAGTCAGGCCGCACTCCCAAACTGCACAGAGTAGACTTATTTTGCACCGGTCTCTGTTTAATTTTCCATGGAAACTACATCTCACGAGACTTTCCGAACCTCACCAAGATTACTGAACCTCAACAAGCTTCATTTTATTTTTTTTTTATTTTATTTATTTATTTTTATTTTTGGCTGCGTTAGGTCTTCATTGTTGTGCATGGGCTTTCTCTAGTTGCGTTGAGCGGGGGCTACTCTTCGCTGTGGTGCGCGGGCTTCTCACTGCGGTGGCTTCTCTTGTTGTGGAGCACGGGCTCTAGGCGCGCGGGCTTCAGTAGTTGGGGCGCTCGGGCTTAGTTACTCTGCAGCATGTGGGATCTTCCCGGACCAGAGCTCGAACCGGTGTCCCCTGCATTGGCAGGTGGATTCTTAACCACTGCGCCACCAGGGAAGTCCATCACAAGCTTCATTTTAGATACACTCTGCTCATTCCTCAAATAATCCGAAGGGGCAAGTCATGGCTCTTTCAATCAGGCCCAGCCAACACCAAGTGGAAGCTTGAAGATAAATGTTGATTTTTGGGAAAGGATCTTGCACTTAGTGCAACGATACTAACTGGGAAATAAGTTTTGAGATTTAACTTTTTTTTTTTTTTTTTTTGTGGTACGCGGGCCTCTCACTGCCGTGGCCCCTCCCGGTGCGGAGCACAGGCTCCGGATGCGCAGGCTCAGTGGCCATGGCTCACGGGCCCAGCCGCTCCGCGGCATGCGGGATCCTCCCGGACCGGAGCACGAACCCGCGTCCCCTGCATCGGCAGGCGGACCCTCAACCACTGCACCACCAGGGAAGCCTTTTTTCATACTTTCTTGATCCCATCACCATCCTTATCTCCCCCTCTTTTTCGTGGCCATCAGAAGCTGAGTGTCACTCTCCAGCTAGTAGGTCTGCCAACGCCTATAATTTACTCTAGCACATACTCCTCTAACCATGTTAACACCAGCACTCCTCTTAAGGAACACCTTTACCTTCACAAGTTTCTGATATCAGTGTTTCCCAAACTCTGTCCTCCAAACATTACAACCACTGTGAAAGGATGCTGTGGTCACAGGAGCTCAGGAAGTTGTCTGTTACTTCCCCCTTGGAGACCATCTTGAAGACTCCAAGAAGTTCTGCCTTAAAGGAACCAGTTTAATGTGGTTCAACCCAGTGTGTTCCAATTTCACTTTTTTTTTTTTTCCACTTAACTTTTCAATCGGGTAACATCCTTCACACTTTGAGAAACCTTGTTAGAGACATGACCTCTCCCATCTCCCTACCCAGCACTGCTGATTTTGCTTGGTTTCCTGGCCTCTGCAGGGCAGAAGCATTGCTGGCCTCAGGGAGTGTCACAAACTGGGTCTGGATATTCTGCTACTAAAAGAGAGCAACACAGGGGCTTCCCTGGTGGCGCAGTGGTTAAGAATCCGCCTGCCAATGCAGGGGACACGGGTCCGAGCCCTGGTCCGGGAGGATCCCACATGCCGCAAAGCTCCTAAGCCTGTGTGCCACAACTACTGAGCCTGCACTCTGAAGCCCGCGAGCCACAACTACTGAGCACATGTGCCACAACTACTGAAGCCTGTGCACCTAGAGCCCGTGCTCGGCAACAAGAGAAGCCACTGCAATGAGAAGCCCTCGCACCACAACGAAGAGTAGCCCCGCTCGCTGCAACTAGAGAAAGCCCACGCGCAGCAACAAAGACCCAACGCAGCCAAAAATAAATAATAAAGAAATAAAATTTAAAACAAAAATAGAGAAATACAAAACAGAACAATATAAAGGAAAACATTTTTCCAACTCACAGGGAAATGGATAAGACTTTTCAGGTTAAATGTTTCTTCTGTAAGTTGTTCTTAGCTGGTACCTGCTATGGCTTGTCTTCATCAGCTGTTAACAGACAAAACAGTAGTAAAGTTTGGACATGTGATTTTTTAAAAAGTTACCTGATTTTTTTAAAATACAAAAGTGATACAAGCTCTTTTTTTTTTTTTCCAAGCTCTTGATAAAACACATCCAATGACATATAGGAGTATCCAGTAAAAAGTGAAAAATCCCCTCTTACCTCTCTCACACGCCCCTGAGCAAACCATTGAAAGAGACTATTTTTCCATCCATTTATTCATTGAACAAATATTTATCGTCTACTGTGTTTCTAGCACTGGAAATGTAGCAATGAACAAAACTGACCAAGTCTGCCCTCACGGAACTTACATTAAAGAGGAGAGGAGACAGACAAATATGTAAATACATCATATTTTAGATAATGGAAAGTACTATAGTAAAAAAAAAAATAATAAAGCAGAATAAAGGGCATTGGGTGATCAGGGAAAGCCCCACAGATAATATGACATTTGAGCAAAGGTCTGGAGGAAAAGAGGGACTTGCCTCATGAGATCTGGGGGAAGGGTGTTCCAGGCAAAGGGAACATTGTGTGCGAAGGCCCTACGGCAGAAGAAAGCTTAAATTCAAGATCAATATGATGGCCTGTATAGCAGGAACTTAGCAAGGAGAAGAGTGGAATGAAATTATATCAGGGGTGATGGGAACATTACTTATTGGTTCATAAGGACACTGTAAGGATACATGTTGTAGGTATCCTTCTGGATTTCTATGCCACTACAGACACATTTGTGTATACATATCCCAATGTATATATTTACTTTAATCTTGCTAATGTCTGCATAATAATTCATAGTAGGTACACCATGTTTTCCTTAAAATAATTTTATTGCTAAACAAGGACCCGGGAACTCACTGGCGGTCCAGTGGTTAGGACTCCACGCTTCCACTGCAGGGGGCAAAGGTTCGATGCCTGGTCAGGGAACAAAGACCCCACATGGCGGCATGGCCAAAAAGAACACAAAAAAACAACAAGGACCTACTGTATAGCACAAGGAACTATATTCTATGTCTTATAATAACCTATAATGAAAAAGAATCTGAAAAAGAACATATATATTCTGGATCATTTTGCTGTACACCTGAAGCTAACAACATTGTAAATTAACTATACTTCAATTTTTAAAATGGTTTTAAAAAGCGCTATTAAAAAATAATTTTAGGGCTTCCCTGGTGGCGCAGTGGTTGAGAGTCCGCCTGCCGACGCAAGGGACACAGGTTCGTGCCCCGGTCCGGGAAGATCCCACATGCCGCGGAGTGGCTGGGCCCGTGAGCCATGCCTGTTCTCCACAACGGGAGAGGCCACAAGAGTGAGAGGCCCGCGTACCACACACACACAAAAAAATTTATTGCTTTCCTAATTATGAACGTAATACATACTCAATGTAATTAACTTGAGAAATACAGAAAAAGAAAGCACCCATTAAACCTACAATCCAAATATACTCAATTTAGCATATTTCCTATTTTCTCAGTATTTTTTACTTAAATAACAGTGAGTGTGATCCAGTTGTCAAGACTCAATCAATGGATACGTGTGTGTGTGTGTGTGTGTGTGTGTGTGTGTATAGAATAAAACTTGAAAGTCCTTTTTCAGTGTCCCTCCTCGGAATCTCTCTCCACACTTATCTTTCTCTGTGTCACTTGGTAAAGGTTTGGTGTATTTACCACCAGGTTGTTGTAGTGTGTTTACATATGTATGTATTATATAAAAACATACTTTAAAAATTATACATAAAAGGAATTGTACAGAACATACTCATGTAGCTTGAAGCCAGCACATACAGATCTCCCTGCTTCTTTCTGAATTGCTACAATATATTTCACAGTACAGACAGACCATATTTTACCCATCTCTTTACTGATGGATATTTGTGGGGGTTTTTCGCTATTAAAACAACCCTGCAGGGACTTCCCTGGCGGTCCAGTGGTTAGGACTCCAGGCTTCCACTGAAAGGGGCACGGGTTCAATCCCTGGTCAGGAACTAAGATCCCACAAGCTATGTGGTGGGTGGCCGAAAAAATAAGAAATAAATAAATAAATAAAACAATGCTCCAATGAATATCCTTGAGAACGTCTCATCTCAGACGTGCAAATATTTCTTCAGGATATAGCTAGAAGTGGAATGGTATCAAAGAATATGGCACTGAAATCTGTGATTACTACAAAGTTGCCCTTCAAAAAGACAGTACAGGGGGCTTCCCTGGTGGCGCAGTGGTTGAGAATCTGCCTGCTAATGCAGGGGACACGGGTTCGAGCCCTGGTCTGGGAAGTTCCCACATGCCGCGGAGCAATTAGCCCCGTGAGCCACAACTACTGAGCCTGCGCGTCTGGAGCCTGTGCTCCGCAACAAGAGAGGCCGCGATAGTGAGAGGCCCGCGAACTGCGATGAAGAGTGGCCCCCGCTCAACACAACTAGAGAAAGCCCTCGCACAGAAACGAAGACCCAACACAGCCAAAAATAAATAAATAAAATTTTAAAAATAAAATGCTTTATTAAAAAAAAAGACGGTACCACATGCAACGAAATATTATTCAGCCTTGAAAAGGATGGAAATTCTGACACATGTGATGTGGATGCATCTTGGTGAAATAAACCAGACAAAAAGGACAAGTACTCTATGATTCCACCTATATGAGGTCCTTAGAGTAATCAAATCCATAGAGACAGAAAGTAGAATGGTGACTGTCAGGGGCTGAGGAAAGGGGATGGGGAGTCAGTGTTTAATGGGTGTAGAGTTTCAGCTTGGGACGATGAAAAAGCTCTGGAGATGATCATGGTGACGGCGCATAACAATGTGAATGTACTTGATGCCACTGAACCTTATATTTAAAAAGGGTTAAAACGGTAAATTTTGTTATGTATTTTTTAACACAATAAAAAAGAGAACTATACCAATATGAATTCCCACCAATACTGCATAAGAGTACCTAGTTCTCCAGACCCTCATATATATATATTTTGGGGACTACACTGCCCAACTTGCAGGATCTTAGTTCCCAGACCAGGGATCAAACCTGCGCCTCCTGCAGTGGAAGCATGGAGTCCTAACCACTGGACCGCCAGGGAATCCCCTATATATATATATATATATATATATATATATATATATATATATATATTTTTAACATCTTTACTGGAGTATAATTGCTTTACAATGGTGTGTTAGCTTCTGCTGTATAACAAAGTAAATCAGCTATACGTATACATATATCCCCACATCCCCTCCCTCTTGCGTCTCCCTTCCACCCTCCCTATCCTACCCGTCTAGGTGGTCACAAAGCACCAAGCTGATCTCCCTGTGCTATGTGGCTGTTTCCCACTAGCTATTTTACATTTGGTAGTATATATATGTCCATGCCACTCTCTCACTTCGTCCCAGGTTGCCCTTTGCCCTCCCCATGTCCTCAAGTCCATTCTTTACATCTGCGTCTTTATTCCTCTCCTGCCCCTAGGTCCTTCACAACCATTTTTTAAATTTTTGTTTCGATTCCACATATATGTGTTAGCATACAGTATTTTTTTCTGACTTACTTCACTCTGTATGACAGACTCTAGGTCCATCCACCTCACTACAAATAACTCAATTTCATTTCTTTTTATGGCTGAGTAATATTCCATTGTATATTGAAGATGTGCAACATCTTCTTTATCCATTCATCTGTCGGTGGACACTTAGGCTGCTTCCATGTCCTGGCTATTGTAAATAGAGCTGCAGTGAACATGGTAGTACATGAGTCTTTGAATTACGGTTTTCTCAGGGTATATGCCCAGGAGTGGGATTGCTGGGTCATATGGTAGTTCTATTTTTAGTTTTTCAAGGAACCTCCAGACTGTTCTCCATAGTGGCTATATCAATTTACATTCCCACCAGCAGTGCAAGAGGGTTCCCTTTTCTCCACACCTCTGCAGCATTGTTTGTAGATTTTTTTGATGATGGCCATTCTTACCTGTGTGAGGTGATACCTCATTGTAGTTTTGATTTGCATTTCTCTAATGATCAGTGACGTTGAGCATTCTTTCATACGTCTGTTGACAATCTGTATGTCTTCTTTGGAGAAATGTCTATTTAGGTCTTCTGCCCATTTATGGATTGGGTTGTTTGTTTTCTTGATATTGAGCTGCATGGGCTGCTTGTAAAGTTTGGAGATTAATCCTCTGTCAGTTGCTTCACTGGCGAATATTTTCTCCTATTCTGAGGGTTGTCTTTTTGTCTTTTTTATGTTTTGCTTTGCTGTGCAAAAGCTTTTAAGTTTCATTTGGTCCCATTTGTTTATTTTTGTTTTTATTTCCATTTCTCTAGGAGGTGGGTCAAAAAGGATCTTGCTGTGATTGATGTCATAGAGTGTTCGGCTTATGTTTTCCTCTAAGAGTTTTATAGTGTCTGGCCTTACATTTAGGTCTTTAATCCATTTTTTTTTGCGGTACGCGGGCCTCTCACTGTTGTGGCCTCTCCCATTGCGGAGCACAGGCTCCGGACACGCAGGCTCAGCGGCCATGGCTCACAGGCCTAGCCGCTCTGCGGCATGTGGGATCCTCCTGGACCGGGGCACGAACCCGTGTCCCCTGCATCGGCAGGCGGACTCTCAACCACTGCACCACCAGGGAAGCCCTTTAATCCATTTTGAGTTTATTTTTGTGTATGGTGTTAGGGAATGTTCTAATTTCATTCTTTTACATGTGGCTGTCCAGTTTTCCCAGCACCACTTATTGAAGAAGCTGTCTTTTCTCCATCGTATATTCTTGCCTCCTTTATCAAAGATAAGGTGACCATATCCAATATATATTAATAATCACTTGAATTTTGGATAATTTGAAGGGCAAAAATGACACTGTTTTAATTTGCATGTCCCTGATTAAACTTGTGAGATTAAACACTTTTTTGCATTTTTTGACATTAATTTGTACTGCAAATTACCTGTTCACATCTTTGCCCGTTCTTATTATTAATTTGTAGGACCGCCTTATACATTCTAAAAAGTAATCATTTTTCTGTTGTAACTGTCATAAATAGTGTCTTTCAGAGGGTTATTTCACTTTTTGTTTATGGTGTCTTTGTAAAAACCGAAGTTTTGGATTTCAAAAGGAATCTGCCAATCCTTTTCTTTATGATTTCTGGGCCAAAGAAGTGAGGGAGCCGTTCTGAAAATTGGGGGCCTTCCCTCCATCCCTCAAGGCCAGTGCTTGAGAGGCATGGACCACACGCTGAAGGAGTGGAGGGGCTGGGCCAGCAGGGCCACCTGGCCCCAGAACTCAGGCTGCTGCGCGAAGCAGCAGCAAGTTCACATCCATCCGCGCAGGAGGCTCTGGAGCGGGAGAAGGCCGGAGGGAGGCCCGGATCTGCTCACATCCATCCGCGCAGGAGGCTCTGGAGCGGGAGAAGGCCGGAGGGAGGCCCGGCTCTGCTCAGCTTGCCTTTCTTCAGACTTCTAGTTTTCAGAACTGCTTTGCTCTCCCTGAGTCAGAGCGGAAAATACTGACCATTGCATCCAGCAAAGGGGATGCTTAAGCATTTGGGAGAGAAAAGGGCCTTTGGGGCTTACCCAAAGAAGGCCTTCCTCCCCAGGGAGAATGCTCTCCCCTTCCATAATCCTCGGCCTTCCCACCCTGCTATATATGGGTTAGCTGGCAGCCCCAACACCTCCTGCTTTGCCCTGGCTTCTGAGAATCGGCACCCCGGCCCCTCCCACTCCTGTGAAAGCTGTTTTCCTGAGCATCAGGCCTGAGCGTAATCACCTTTAGAAGCTCAAGAGGCCTGCTCTCTTTTTGCAGCCAATACTTAAGTTCAGATGCTCTGACGGCCTTTTAGATGATGCTACGCCTGCCCCAAGCTTTTCCTGGAGGCTCCTGTTCCCACACCAGCCAGGACCTCGGGAGGGACCAAGGCCCCGAGCCACCCAAGGGCATGAGCAGGGAGCTGAGACAAACAGAGACCTCCAGAGGCGAGAAGACAGAGGCTGAAGGGGTGCAGTGGGGGCTGGAAGAGTATGCACGTTGCATCCTCTGCACTCCTCTGGCACCCCCACCCCCACCCCGACGCTGAAACCTCTGCGACCTCCTCTCCTCTTTTCTGTAAAACCACAAGAAGGCAGGTGGAGACTGCTCAGTCCTAGTAAAGTGCTGGTGGTTTCCTCTAAGAGGCTGCTCTCCTGCAGACTCGGGTCATCCACCTAAAATAATTCACTCATCTCACTTCCAGCTTTGCCGTCCCCACTTGTATTTCAGGCCAGAGCAGTGCAGCACGGCTCCAACCTCTGGCCACGAGGTTCAGGTGAGTGGGGCGCAAAATGGGTCTCCTCACATGGAAATTTATAGTGAAATACGGGGCCCATGCCTAAAGACATACCCCAAAGTATATACACCATCTGTGCAGGCTCTCTGGGGTGACCCAGGAACACAGAACGTAAGGGGCAGAAGGTGGAGACACAAACTTTCTGTGGGGCATGGTTTGGTCTCACCCAGAAATCAGCAAATATCACCACTTCCATCCGGACAGATGGGGCCGAACAGCTCTGTGTGAATATGGGCCTAAACATCTCCTGGGGACACGAGTTCTGGGCCTTACTCCAAAGCCTCACGTGTGGAGAAATAAAATTTGTCCTTCCGGGCGGGGAGGGAGAGGGATGGACTGGGAGTTTGGGGTTAGTAGATGCAAACTATTACATTTAGAATGGATAAACAAAAAGGTCCTACTGTATAGCACAGGGAACTCTGTCTAATTTCCTGGGATAAACCAGAATGGAAAAGAATATTTAAAATAATGTCTATATGTGTCTAACTGAGTCACTTTGCTGTACAGCAAACATTAGCACAACATTGTAAATCAACTATACTTCAATTAAAAAAATAAAAAAGGAAAAAAAAATTGGTTCTTCTTACCCTGTGCAAAGTGCTGAGGCCGCCCAGACAAACATGCCCAGTCACCAAGTGGAACAGGCCTGTAACATCCCCATTTACCAGGGATGATAAATACCAAGCTAGGTCAGGGTCAGGAGCCCTGAGGGCTGCTTCCCAAGACAGGGGAGGGTGTGAAAGTCTCCTGGGGTGCTGGGGGGGGGGCGCGCTGTTCTGAATTGGGACGATGAAATGGAGGAGTGGGTCTGCTCCTGCCTCTCCCCCACCATTGCGCTGGAACATGCAGTACCTGCTGCTACCCCTCCAGTGACTCTCATCTCCGCTCCAGGCCTCTGGAGCCAAATCAGGGTGGCCCAGACCTCCTGTGTTTGGGAGATGCTGAGAAAAACAGGCTGGGACTGACTGATTTCGGCAATTGCCTACTCATCCCCCTCCAAACAACCAGGCCTAACGGATGACATTGTAGGGGTGAGTCCCTCTGGAGAGCACAGTGTGAAAACAGGCCTGGAGGGGTTGTTCTGTGGGTCGAGGGGTGGCTGGCTGTGTTCTCTGGAGCCTCCCTCTGGGGTTTATCTACTCCCCATGCGCTGAGCTTGTTGGGGCCTGCGGACAGAACAGAATATACCCAGAGGATATAGTATGGCAACCTCCTCTGCTCTCAATATGGCACTTCTGATACTTCTGGTCACCAAATGTGAGGTTGTTTTTTTTTTCCCCAACACTAACCAATTCAGCAACACCAGCTGGGTGTCCTACAATTTAACTAAATTCTGACACTATCTACTTGGAGACAGGTCAGATCCCACAGGTTAAGGACATCACCACATTCAAGAGAAAAGCTACACACTGCATGATCTTCAGAATAAGAATTTTAAATTAGGTTAATAAACATGTTAAAAGATAGAAGGAAGCTATTGGAACTACAAAACAAGAAAACACCAAAAAGAACCAATAAGAGAGACTAGGTTGAATACGTAATAGTTGGACTAAAAAATAATATTTAAACATTCTCTTGAATGGATGAATTAGACAGCTGAAGAATGAATTAGTGAACTGGAAGAACAGAAATTCCCCAAAAGGAAAAAGGAAAGAACAAAGGAACAGAAAGTATAAAACAGAAGCTAAGAGATATGGAGGATAAAAGTAGAAGTGGTAACATTTAGAAAATAGGAGTCCTGGAAGAAGGAGATAAAAATGGAGGGAAGGAAAGGCAAAATAAATAAAAGCAAAAATAAACAAATGGGACCTAATCAAACTTATACGCTTTTGCACAGCAAAGGAAACCATCAACAAAATGAAATGACAACCTATGGAAGGGCAGAAAATATCTGCAAATGATGCAGTCGACAAGAGTTTAACTTCCAAAATATACAAACAGCTCATGTAGCTCAATAAAAATCAAAAAATCGGCAGAAGACCTAAATAGACATTTCTCCACAGAATACATACAGGTGCCCAAGAAGCACATGAAAAGATGTGCTAACTAATAACATTGCTAACTGGGACTTCCCTGGTGGTGCAGTGGTTAAGAATCCACCTGCCAGTGCGGGAAACATGGGTTCAAGCCCTGGTCTGGGAAGATCCCACATGCGGTGGAGCAACTAAGCCCGTGCACCACAACTACTGAGCCTGCGCTCTAGAGCCCGAGAGCCACAACTACTGAGCCCACGAGCCACAACTACTGAAGCCCATGAGCCTAGAGTCCGTGGTCCACAACAAAGAGAAGTCACCGCAATGAGAAGCCCGTGCACCACAACGAAGAGTAGCCCCCGCTCACCGCAACTAGAGAAAGCCCGTGTGCAGCAACGAGGAGCCAACACAGCCAGAGATAAGTAAAATTTTTAAAAAACATCACTAATGGGTTTCCCTGGTGGCGCAGTGGTTGAGAGTCTGCCTGCCGATGCAGGGTACGTGGGTTCGTGCCCCGGTCCGGGAAGATCCCACGTGCCGCGGAGCAGCTGGGCCCATGAGCCATGGCCGCTGAGCCTGCGCGTCCGGAGCCTGTGCTCCGCAACGGGAGAGGCCACAACAGTGACAGGCCCGCGTACCGCAAAACAAAAACAAAAACAAAAACAAAAACAAAACAAAACAAAACATCACTAATTATTAGAGAAATGCAAATCAAAACTACCATGAGGTATCACCTCACACCGGCCATCATCAAAAAGTCTACAGGGGATTCCCTGGTGGCGCAATGGTTGAGAGTCCGCCTGCCGATGCAGGAGACACGGGTTCGTGTCCCGGTCCGGGAAGATCCCACATGCCGCGGAGCGACTGGGCCCGTGGGCCATGGCCGCTAAGCCTGCGCGTCCGGAGCCTGTGCTCCGCAACGGGAGAGGCCACAGCAGTGAGAGGCCCGCGTACCGCAAAAAAAAAAAAAAAAAAGATTAAAAAAAAGTCTACAAGTAAAAAAAAAAAAAAAAAGTCTACAAATAAAAAATGCTGGAGAGGGTATGGAGAACAGGATGGAGGTTCCTTAAAAAACGGAAAATAGAGTTACCATTTGATTCAGCAATCCCACTTCTGGGCATATATCCAAAAAAGACAAAAACTCTAATTAGAACTGAGATCCTGCGAGCCACACGGCGCAGCCAAAAAAGAAAAAAGGAAAAAATATATAGCTAAGAACAAAGAAAAAGGGGAAATACTTTCATAAAACCAACCATTGAAGTCAGAATTAAAATAACTTTTGCACACATGAGTCCAGAGCTGGTAGAGCCCTGGCACTTCTGCAGGTTTGAGGTACAGAAGTGAATTCAGAGCCCCAGCCCCTGGCATGAGCCCTTTATTGGGCAGGACCAGCTCTCTGGGTTGGAGGTTAATTGATGCCCCCAACTTCAGCCTCTGGAAAGCCCCTTCCCTCTCTTTCCTTCTCCGACATTCTCCCTGAGTTTCTCAGGCTCGGGCAGATTTGTGCACCAGCTGTTATGTGGTACCTGGCTTATTTACAAGAGAGACTGGGAACCCCTTTAGCCTTGGGGTACCCAGGGCCCTGGGAGCTGCTGGGGGTGGGGGAGGGAGGAGAGGGTCTGATCCCTGCATATACCCTCCCTTGGAAACACACCTCTTCCTCTTCCCTAGTCACCTAGCAAAACCTGAAGCCTGGAAGAGTCCTGCACCTGCCTTCGGGGGAGGGTACCACACACCTCAGCTGACTGGCTTCATTTTAAATTCATGACGACAAAACTCGAAGGGGTTTGAGCACTGCCCTGCAGTTCTCCATTTCTCTAGGAGGTGATAGGCTCTATTTCTTCAACCTTCCCACACCCTTACTCCCAGATGGTGACCTTGACCTCACGTTTCTTTGAGAAAACACTGGCCATCAGACCTTCCCACCCTTGGCCTGAAACCTGTCTACACTTGGATCACCTGACTCCTTTTCTCGCTCCATGAACAGAGATGAAAACCTCCACTTGGGCCATCCTCTCACCTTCTTGAGGTCTCTGTTCTTGCAGGTACCCTTCCCCCTGCACTGACCACTGGACATGCATCAGCATACAAACAGAATCTGTCATTTCATGGACAGCTGATCTTTAAACGAACAATCCCCACCCACCTTGACCTCACGTCTCCTTAGTTACTGTGCCACCTCCCTGCTTCCCTGTATAATGAAACACCTCCAAAGGGTGGTCTGCACATTATCCCAACTTCAACTTCTTCACCTTCTGTGGGCAGAGGGGGTGGGGATGACTTCAGATTGTCTTGAAAAAAGAAATAAAACATCACAACCATGGTTTAAAAATGGCTTCCTCCCCAAGCCCCTCTAAAGTGATCATAGAAGATTAAAAAAAAAAAAGTAAATCCACAGGGACAAAGAGAGTAGGAGGGGAGACCAGGCAGAGGCACGGCCAGCAGTGTTTGCGTCATGGACGGTGGATGGCCACTCGTAACTCAGTAGAGAAGCTGAGACCTAGTGCCCTGGGAACCCAAGCACAGAGGAGACCCTGCTGACTGGGGGGAATGAAGTGGACACCTGTCTGCTAAACTGTGGGAACTGTGACATCACCCATGGAGGATGCTCAGTGAAGCCCCATCCACACAGCTGGCTTTCTGGTGCCAGACATTCGAGGAAAGCCTCTTCCATGAAAGGCAGAGATCCCCCCAAAACAAACAGAAAAAGTGGAACTGGGACCAAAGGAGACCATGCAGAGAAACAAAGGAGACTCTGATGCGTAAGCTTTCCTGTTCTCGCTCCAACTCACTGGACCCAAGTGCTGCTTTCAGGCTGTGCTGGCCTGGACACTCAGCCTTCCTGGCCAACAACCTTTCTCTTCTGAGATGGGTTTTTAACATTGAGGCAGGCCCCTGGGGCACCCTGGGGCTCTGAGGGAGGGTCTAACAGTCAACTCTAACTCACTCTCCACAACTTACATGATAAAGTCTAAATGTGAGTGGCATTTCTGAAACGTCCTAAACCCTTGTTCTGCACTCCTGTCCCTGGTTCTTGAGTCAACTTGTCCTTCCCTCTGCTGTGGTCTGAAAGTCTGTGTGCCCCCCAAAACTCACAGGTTGAAATCCTATTGCCCAGGATGACAGTATTAGGAGGTAGGGCTTTGGGAAGTGCTTAGTACAGGAGGATGGAGCCCTCATGAATGACATTAGTGCCCTTATAAAGGAGACCCAGAGGGATGTTGCCCTTGCACCTGGTGAGGATACAGGGAGAAGGTCCTGGCTACCATCCTGGTCCTTACCAGTAGGTGACCATGCTGGGGCCTTGACTTGAACTCCCAGCTTCCAGAACTAAGAGGAATAAATGTCTGTTGTTTATAAGCTACCTAGCCTGTGGTAGCAGCCTGAATGGACTAAGGCACCTTCAAAACATCCTTCCTTTCCAGGCCAGCACTAGCCCCAGGCAGGGACAACAAATTTTCCTCAAAGTCTAGGGGCCTGGGAGGTGGTCAGACACTGCCAAGGGGAACTGCAGCAAAAACAAGACATGTGGGACCTTAAAGGAAGCCAGGGATGACACATACTGTGTGACTGCACTCACATGACATTGTGGAGACCGCAGACGTAGAGGACAGAAATCATCAGTGGTTACCAGACCATGGTGGTGGGGGAGGGGCGGGCAAAGGGGCACCAGAGCACATTTTGGGGTGATGACAATGACCACTGTGGTGGTCATATGCTTGTATATATGTGTATATATATATATATATATATTTTTTTTTTTTTTCGGTAGAGGCGGGCCTCTCACTGTTGGGGCCTCTCCCGTTGCGGAGCACAGGCTCCTGACGCGCAGGCTCAGCGGCCATGGCTCACAGGCCCAGCCGCTCCGCGGCATGTGGGATCTTCCCGGACCGGGGCACCGGGGCACGAACCCGCGTCCCCTGCATCGGCAGGCGGACTCTCAACCACTGCGCCACCAGGGAAGCCCATGCTTGTATATTTTTCTCAAAATTCTCTGACCTGTTGGCTTTAAAGGGGTGTAAATTCTTAAAAATTACAAAGCACATTAAAGTTATAAAGGGTGTAAGTTATACTACAATAAACCTGACTTTTAAAAAAAAAGAGATGGGAACGCAAAAGGAGACGGGACCGCCCGTTTCCAATCCCACGGCCATCACCTGCGAACGGAGCTGTAATCGACAGCGAGCCAGTTAACTTCACCCCTCAGACTCCGTTTCCGCTTCTCAAAAATCGAGAAGCCCACACATCTCCCTCCCAGCGTGGAGGTGGGGCGTAAAAAAGAGAAAGCCTCCGAGGCGCCGGCTCGAGCGCGCGCCTCCAGCTTTGCCCACGCCCAGAAAGCCCGAGGCAGGTGCCTCCCTACCCGCTGGGTGCGCCCCGCGGGCGCGCACCCGCTCCCCTGGACGGAGGAGGGGGCCACAGCCCGGACACCCGCACTCCCGCGCTGTGACAGGGGAGGGGAGGGGGGCGTCAGCGGGGAGGCTCTGCCGCGCTCCTACCGCGTCCTTACCTGGAGGCCCAGCAGGACCGCGGCCACCTGGCTCCCGCGGCGCGTCGGGAAAAGGGGCGGGGCCTCACCTGGGCGGGTAATTGAGGGGACGCGAAGGGAGGGGCTCCCTCGGGAAACTGGCTGTGCGAGCGACGCTGAGGCGCGGAGGGGAGGAGTCGCGGGTGTGGGCGTGGCTGAGGCGTGGAGGCGGGCCCTTTGCGTCACCTGCTTGGTCTCCTGATTGGCATTCACCCCTCGGTGCTTGACCGCGGGTTCTTTGGCTCGACCTCGGACGCATCCCGGCTCATCCTTTGTCTCGGTCAGGCTATCTGATGCTTCCTTGGTCCAGGCTGACTCAGCCTGCGTCTGGTCTTTCTCCTGTCGCTGTCGCTGGTTCTGGCCTGCCTATCTGGCCTCAGGCTGTGCCCCTCTAATCGGGCTTGACTCTGTCCCTTTGACCAGAGCTTCCTCTCTCTGCCCCGTCTGTATCTCGCTTCCGCCTCCCCACACCCCCTTTCTCTATTCTTGTCTCCCAGACGACTGAATATCCTTCTCTCCCGGTCTTTTCAGTAGTAAAATTAGTCATCTATTAGCCAATAGGGGGGCTGTTTATGACGGGCCCAGATCCAGCCCGAGGTCGGGGAAATTCCCCAGAGGCTATGCGCTTGGGACTGGGTTCCCGGATTTAGCCCTCGGCCTGGCTGTGGTTATTCTGAGTCCCGGGAGAGAGGCCCCACATCTGGGCCTGGCTGAGCAGTGTCCTGCGGGGCGCTGAGGCCCTGTGGGAAGGGGCAGCTCGCTTTCCCTGAGAGCCAGAAGCCTCCCAGGCCAGGAGGTCCCCACCCACAGCAGCAGGACTTCGGTCCCGTTCTCCTGCAGGAGGCACCCTTGGCCTCCGTGGCCCTCTGAGGGCCAGGGCCACCTCAGCCAGTATTCTCCTCTCCCATTACGATTCTGCTCAACTCCAGTCCCCGTCCCCCTTGTTCCAGGAAGCCTGTCCAGCCTCCTAAACTGGCTTATTTCTATTTCTTCTCTGTCAGTCTCAGACACAAAGCTGCTCAGAGAGGCTGCATCTGGCCAGTAAACAGGCCCAGCCCAGGCTCTGGACCAAGTTTTGGGAGAAGCAAAGGTGCAGGCTCTGGCTTGTGCACCCCGCTTCCCCCCCAAGTCCCACCCTCCCTTCCCTCCGAGGCCAGAGCAATTCCCTCCTTCCCACTCTGGACCCCTCTCTCCCACCTCTCTCTAGAATTTACATTAATTATGCACAGGCTTCAGACATCTCTTGCACAGTTGAGTTGGGCTTTCTGTTTCCTTGTTTAACTCTGCAAGAGATGCCATATTTGTTTTTCTAAAGGCAGTGGTAAAAAATTCAAATAGTCCAAATGATGCATATCGAAAAGGAAGTTGCCTTCCCACCCTCCACCCTTAGTTCCCCACTCCAGAGGATATCTCGGATGCACTTTTTTCTTTCTTTCTTTCTTTTTTTCTGTTTTTGGCTGCGCGGCATGCGGGATCTTAGTTCCAGATCAGGGATGGAACCCATGCCCTCTGCAGTGGAAGCACGGAGTCTTAACCACTGGACCACCAGGGAAGTCCCCTGCTGCACCTTTTTTGAACCTCTTACTTGTTTTTGTTAAAATCGACTCTGAAAATCAATTCAAGTGAAAAAACATGCCTTTACAAAAAGTTACTAAGTGTGAAGTGAAACACATGGAAAGATTGAGCCTAAAGACTGCTTGGGGGAGATTTTCCTTGCATGGAGACTGGACTGGTTGAAGCTTTTGAAACATGAGTCCAGCGACCTTGGAATTGAGGAAGCTGTGTTTCTCTGCTTGATTCATTTCCCACTAAAAACAGGCATTCTTCTCTGCTCAGAGGACCTTTTTTTTCTTTTTTAAGATAAAATTCATGTATAGTTCTCTAATTTAAAGCGTACAATTCAATGGTCTTTGGCATATTTACAACAATCATCACAATCAAACTTAGAACATTTTTCATCACCCCCAAAAGAAGCCCTGTACCTTTCAGCTCCCCATTACGCACCAAGTCCTGTTGCCCTAGGCAACCACTAATCTACTTTCTGTCTCTGTAGAGTCCCCTATTCTGAACATTTCACATAAACGAAATCATGCAATATAAATCCTTTGTGACTGGCATCTTTCACTTAGCCTAATTTTTTCAAGGTTCATCCCTGTTGTAGCATGTATCATTATTCCATTCCTTTTTACGGCTGAATAATATTCTATTGTATGGATAGAATTTTATTTATCCATTCATCAGCTGATGGACATTTGGGTCGTTTCCACTTGGCTATTATAAATAATGCTCTTGTGAACATTTGTGTACAGGTGTTCGTGTGGACTTAAGTTTCCATTTCTTTTGCGTACTTACCTAGGAGTGGAATTGCTGGGTCATATGGTAACTCTATGTTTAATTTTTCTGAGGAACAACCAGACTGTTTTCCAAAGTGGCTGCACCATATAATCCGCCAGCAGTGTATGAGGGTTCCAACTTCTCCATATATTCACCAACACTTATTATTATCTGTCTTTTTAAAAAATTTATTTTATCCAAGTATAGTTGATTTACAATGTAGTGTATTATTTGTCTTTTAAATTATAGCTATCCTAGTGGGTGTCAAGTGGTATCTCATTGTGGCTTTTGATTTGCATCTTCCCAATGACTGCTACTCTGAGAATTTTTATAAACTTGATTTGCAATTAGAGTTGTCTGCCAACTGTCGTTGTCACCTGATGTGGTGATGCCTCTGAAGGACTTGAGGGTCTCCACTTACTCTTTAATTTTTCCCCAACAGCACAGTAATGCCTTCTGCATTATGATCATAATTTAAAGCCTTCCTGAGCACCAACTGGGGGCTGGACGCTGTGCTGGGTGATGAGATACAGCAAAAAAAAAAAAAAAAGCAAGATCTCACCTCTTGGAGAGCTTGGTGGGTAAATGTGTGGCTCTGGATTTGAATCCTTGCTTTGTCACCTCGCAGCCACGTGGCCTTGGACAGGGTATCTACTCTTGCCCAGCCTCAGTTTCCTCATCTGTGAAATAAGGTTGCTCTGAGAGTTGCACGTAAAGCACTTAGCGCAGCGTCTGGCACATAGTGACCGCTCACAAGGCATCTGTTATTGTTAAAGATGAAGCCAGGACCTCCCTGGTGGCGCAGTGGTTAAGAACCCGCCTGCCAATGCAGGGGACACGGGTTCGAGCCCTGGTCTGGGAAGATCCCAAATGCTGTGGAGCAACTAAGCCTGTGCACCACAACTACTGAGCCGGTGCTCTAGAGCCCACGAGCCACAACTACTGAGCCCGCGAGCCACAACTACTGAAGCCCGAGCGCCTAGAAGCCCATGCTCCGCAACAAGAGAAGCCACCACAATGAGAAGCCCACGTGCAGCAACGAAGACCCAATGCAGCCAAAAATAAATAAATTTATTAAAAAAAAAGATGAAGCCAGATGATAAAGTAAATATTAACAATACTGGACAATGAGTTATGATCAGAGAAATGCAAAGTGTCATGGAACACATAGTGGGGTCTAGGAAAGGCTACCCAGAGGAAGTGATGTTTAAACAGAGAGGTAGGAATTGGCTAGAGCAAGGCAGTGTGTGTGTGTGTGTGTGTGTGTGTGTGTGTGTGTTCCTGGCAGTTGCAACAGCTTGTGCAGTCTTGGAGGCTTGGAGGCAACAGAAGAGAGCATGGCATCTGGAGAGACTGAAATGTGTTCAGAATGTCTAGAGCAGGGCTGTGCGACGGAATTCTCTGCTGTGATGGAACAGTTCTATCTCTGTGCTATCCAATGTGGCAGCCACTAACCACATGTGACTATGAGCATTTGAAATGTGGCTAATGTGACTGTAGAACTGAATGTTTGATTTAATTTTATTGTAACTGACTTAAATTTAAATAGCCACTGTGGCTGGTGAACTTACATTGGACAGCACAGGTGTTTACACTGGAGTGTAGTGTGTACCTTCAATCAGAGATGAAGGTGGAGTGTGGAGAAGGGCATCCAGACTGCACCGGCTTGGTATGGACTTTGCCTTTTACTCCAAGTGTCGAGGGAAGCCACCAGCTGGGGGGAGGGGAGTTAGGTGATCTGGTTTTCATCTTTGAAAGATCACTCTCGTTGCTGTAAGGAGAATCGATTATGGGGGTGTTGGGGACAGGAGTGAAGCAGGGAGACCAGCTTGAAGGCAGCTGTGGTCTCCCCGGCAGGGATGATAGTTGCTTGGATCAGGCAGAGATAGAGACAAATTGGTAGGTTTACCGGGTGTGGGGATCCTGACGGCTTGGATTTTAGGAGTGAGGGAGAGGGAGGTGACCTAGGGCTGGATACTTACTTGGATGGTGGCTGCGTCCCCAAGTCCCAGCGCTGAGTCTGGACCAGGGCTGGTCTGGAAGGGAGGTCTAATTTCGAAGCCCAAGTTGGCCTCCTGTCCGCCCCTGCCGGCTGGTGCTGGAAGCGCCTTTAGCTTAGGGAAGGAAGGCAGCGGCCGTCAGGGCCCCTGGCTGGGGGGCTGGGGGTCTGGGGGAAGGCCCCGGAAGGTCGGGTGGGCGGGGTGCATTTCCAGGGGGAGGTGCTGGGCAGAGTCTCTCCTCTCCGGGGGGGCGTCCACATCAGCTCTCCCTGCCCTGCGACGGGTCAACGAGTTCCCAGGCTGAGCCACATGGCCGCTGGGGGGCAAGGGGTGGGGAAGGGGAGGGGCGGATGTCCGTGCAGTGGGGCGAGTCCCCTCTCCGCCCCATGCGACACGCCAGCTCCCCCCGAGGCAGGGCCCCGCACCCAAGGGTTGCCTCAGGCTGCCCCCCCCCCGCATCTGGGGGCCTCAGCGTCAGGCAGTGGGGTGGGGGCGGGTGGGAGGAGGGGCGTGTCTCCCCAGAGAGGGTGTGGCCCATGGTCCGGAGGGTCAGTCTCCCGGCCAGCGTGTCCTGCCGCGGGAGAGCTGACCCCGCTGCGGCCAGGCGCGCGGGCCGGGTGGGCTGAGCTTGCGGAACGCCGACGGACCCAGCCGGCTCGCGGGGCTCCCAGCCACTCCGCGCCCCTCCGAGCCGCACTTCCTCGGCAGCTCCGCCGCCCGCCCGGACGCGCCGCGCGCAGCCTCCGCCGAGCCGGTGAGTCAGGGATGATGCGGGCTTCCCAGGGGCCCGGGCCCGGAATCCTGACGGTGAAGCGTGGCGGCCGGGAAGCCTGGGTGGGCGCCTTGCTCCCCCAGCCCTGAGCCAGGGTCTTCGAGGGGCTCCGGCTCTCTTTTCCACCTGGCCTACCAGATCCTTCCTCCCCGGCCGGGAGGATGGGGGGTCCGGTGGTACAGCGGCTGGGCAGACAGCTGTTGCTGCGGAGACTTGGGAGCAGTGGGCTGGGAGGCAGAATGGTGAGGGGCTGGGTACATCAGCCAGGCTGAATGGCGTGTGGCCCGGGAAGGACGCCCCAGGGTGGGCAGAAAGACGCAAGGTCGAAACTGCATGATGAGGCAGTCGACAGGCCCCGGCCTCTCCTGCTGCTGTGGGAAGATGCCCCCCGCCGGCCCCCCGCCACCCCCGGGGCTGAAGCTGCGCAGAAGATGGTCCAGGCCCTGACCCTCCCACCCTCCGCTTCCTGTCCCCAAGCTCTGCTCCGCTCCCTGCCCCCTTCTCCTCCCTGCCAGACCCGCTGTCTCCCCCCTCCCCAGCTCTGGACTCATTTTCCTTCTTTCTGCCCATCCACTGGGGGGGCCCCCGGGGCTTCCCCCTCCCCGTCCTGGGGCCGCGCCCTGGCGAGCGCTGGCGGCTGTGGTTTCAGCTCTCCCGGGAGGGTGAGCTGAGCTCCCCAGCCTGGCCTCGGGCCTGCCGGGGAGCTGCTGGGTGAGGGGGGCTTGGGCACCAGCGAGGCGTCTCCCTCCTGCTGTGAAGCCCCTGGAGACCCTAAGGCACACAGAGGTGGCACTCCTCAGAAACTGCAAGTACAGATGGGCCCTGAAAGGTTTTGACAACAGCAGAGGAACCTCACGGTAGGCCGCGGTGGTTTCAGACTAGGCTCTGCCAGCAGCTTGGGACCTTGGGAGAGTCACTTCCCCTTTCTGAGCCCTGGTCCTCCTGGCAGCAAAATGAGGGGTTTGATAGGCCAGGGGTTTTCCAACGGTTTCCCCAGAGCACCCCACACCCCCTGTGTGGGAGGTTGAGCGATCTGCCCCACCCAAATCTGCATTTTTTTTTTTTGATGTAAATATTGGCCACTGGGCAAGATGTTTTTGGACCAGGGGTTGTGGCCTCTCAGGGATTAGGAAGTCCCAGAGGGAAGGTCAGGGACAGCTGTGGCCCCTGTTCCTCCAGCAGATCCTGGCCCTCCCTCCTGCTCCCCTCCCCGCTCCTGCCGGGCCGAGCTCCCGCTGGCGGCTGGTGTGCTTGTACCCAGCTTCTAAACCTCTCTGGGCCCGGGCCTCAGCCAGCCCTCCTGCCCCTACTCCTGCTGGGAGAAGCAGACGCCTCTGACATCTCTGTCCCCACAGGGTTCCAGCCGGAAGGAGCAGCCTCCTCCCCTTAGGATGTCCTCGCCCTCCAGCCCGCCCGCTTTCAGGCTCGAGACGTCAGATGGAGGCCAAGAAGATGGTGCCCAGGTGGACAAAGGAAAACTGGGCGGTGGTGCCGGGCCACCCCCCATGGAATCACCATTCCAGGGCGAGGACCGGAACTTCTCGCCTCAGATCAAAGTGAACCTCAACTTCCGAAAGGGGGCAGGTGCCAGGTGAGGCAGCAAGCGGGGTGGGGGGAGCCCGGGGGCCTCACCTCCAGCAGAGTCAGACTGGGTGGCCTAGCCCAGCCCCAGTGCCCCTGTGCCACAGCCTTGGGGGTCCTGGGTCTGGCTCTGATGGCTCCTGGGCCCGACCGGCTGAACCCTGCTCTGCTCTCTGGGGCTGCTCCTTCCAGAACCTTCCCCATTCTTGGCCTTCTGTCTCCTGGGGTTGTGTTCTTCTTGTAGGGACATACTCTTTCACCTCCTGCCACGTCCCTTGTTGGTGCTGTCCCCTTCCCAGCCACAGTCCCTGCAGGGGGTGCTAGCAAGATCCACGCTCCAGTTCAAGAGAATCAAGGACATCTGGAAATGTCCCGGGTGTTCCCGGGCTCTGCTCCAAGGCTGGACTTGTTGCCCTGGGGTTGTGGACTCTGGGGATTGAGGACAGTGGCCTTCTGCTCAGAGCCACCTTCACTGTGACTTTCCCGTGATGTCTTCTAATTCAGACTGTGGGAGCCACTCTCGCGGGAGCGCCCCCTCTGGTCCTGTGGGTGTGGGGGAAGGGTGCACCTGGATCCCCACAGTGTGAGGTCTGACACGTGAGGCTGGAGAACCTGCGTGGGCCAGGCAGCACTCTGCCAGGGAAGCCCCGCCCTCCCTGCTCATGCCTGGGACTCGGCCCCCAGCCTCGGCCTCCCAGCCCAGAGCCGCCTGTCCTGTTTGTGCTGCAGGACCAAGGTCAGGTTCAGACCAGGGTGGGAGAGGATGCTTGCAAGGCTTCTGGGAGCGGGGAGAGGCTGCCCGAGGCAGAACCAGCCCCTCGATGCCCTTTGGTGCTTCAGTCTGTGCTCCCGTGGGGCCTCCCTATACCAGGACCGTGATGCCTCCCTGTGACAGGAAGTGCTTTGTCCAAATAGCCACTTCCCCTGGCCGGACTGCCCACGGGACTCACCAGTCAGCCGCAGTGACCTATTGGTCACGTCGTGGCCGCATGGTCTGCTGGACGGGTGATGCTGCATCTGGCCGGGCAGCTTCCTGCCCTGTCAATCATGCGATCATGGCTTAAAACACGACTGATCCCAATAATCCCACTCATCAGAGCCCCCAACCCTTTCTTGGTTAATCCATTCCATGGCAGACCTGAGGGTCCCCAAAGCATCAAATAGTCCCCCCTTTCTTGTCCCTTCATTTCTGCTGGTCGTGGTACCAGGAGCCCCAGGGGCGAGCCCAGGTGGGGATGCCCACACACGCTGGATTCAGAAGGGCTACCAGCACCTCCTGGGGCCTTTCCCAGAGGTGTGGCTTCTCAGGAAAATTCTGTGAGTGTCTGGTGTCCGCTCTGGACCCCACGTCTCTGAGAAACCTCCATCCGTCCAGCCTGGAGTCTCTCTGGGGTTGGGAGTCGGGGTCTAGAGTTAGTTGAACAGCCAGCATCCCACACCCCGTGAGCTCTGCACCGTGTGACTTTGGGAAAGTTACTCTACCTCCTTGTTTGTCTGATGGAGAAAATAGAGATTACTCACGCAGGGCAGAAGTGAGGGCCAAAGGGGCAGGTACTCCATTGTTCGTCCATAGATGGTTTCGGAGAGGACGTGGGGTTTTTCTTGATTTTCTTGGTGAGGCCAGCGGCACGTAGGCCCCCAACAGTCTGTGGGCACCTCCGGTAGCCCCGCCCCGCCCCGGAGCCCGGCTCAAGAGCCATGACGAGCTCCTGTGCTGAAATGGATGATGAGGCTGCTGCGAGCAGCGGGGCACCTGGCGGATGACAGGAGACGCCTGCAGTCAGGACGCGTGGGGCGGCGCCCCAGACAGGCCCCTGCTCCGGGGGTCTGAGCACTTGCGGTCTCCTTGGTCTGCCTGGGTGCATAGAGGCTCTCAAAAGGGGCTCCTGGGCCCCAGAAAAGGCTCCCTGGGAAGCAGGACTTTCTGGGGGCCCAGGGCTCTCCTGCAGCGTCAGTCATAAACCACATCCCCCCACAGCCAACCAGACCCAAACCGCTTCGACCGTGACCGGCTCTTCAGCGTGGTGGCCCGGGGGGTCCCCGACGATCTGGTGGGGCTACCAGAGTACCTGCGCCGGACCAGCAAGTACCTCACGGACTCGGAGTACACAGGTAGGCCTGCTGCTCGGGCCAGAGCCGCCGTGTGCTGTGCTGAGACCAGGCTGCCGCTGGGTGTTGGCCACAGTCAGGAACTGAGGGGCGAGCAGGGGCGGAGTTCTAGCAGCCCTCCTGCCAGGATGACTGCAGAGGCCCTGCTGACAGAGCGAGGACAGCCCTCTCCCTCTTCCACTCACCCCACTGGCTCCCAGCCTGCGTCTGCCGCCCTCAGCCGCTTCAGTGGCCAAATGGATGGATGTTCACGGCCTTCCTCAATGCAGCCTTTCCCTGTCTCTCTCTCTTTTTCAGTAACAGCATCGCTGAGATCTAATACACGTACCTTACACTTTATCCATCTCAGAGCATTCTTTGCCCCAAATCTAAATATCTGTATTGTTTGGGGATATCTGATTAGGAAAAGAACATGTGTGCCTTCTAGAAGGTTCAAATAGTAATGAAATGTGTAAAGCTGAGGATAAAACCAGTCTGTCATCCTGGACCCCTGATAATGATTTGGGGTACATACTTTCAAACTGTTTAAATACATTAGGCATATATTTACATAAATGGGGTCATGCCATTGATGTAAATACATAATGATGTGCTTGTAATGGGCTTTCCCCCAACTTAGTCCATTTCAGTACACAGGCCTCTAACTCAGTCACTGTAACAGCCTGCAGAGTTTCCCATCCTGTACATTTACCACAATTTACTTAACTAACTCCTTATTGGTGGCCATTTAGGTTGCGTGTAGTTTTTAGCCTCAGCACACTGTGTGCCAGGCCCTCTGTGGGCTAAGAATTTTGTATATAATTCCATGTCATCCTTACAATAACCCTGAAGGGTCCCATTTTACAGTGAGGAAAACTGAGGTTAAGAGAGGCCAAGGGGCTTTCCTGGTGGTGCAGTGGTTAAGAATCTGCCTGCCAATGCAGGGGACACGGGTTCAATCCCTGGTCCAGTGGGCCACAACTACTGAGCCTGTGCTCTAGAGCCCATGAGCCACAACTACTGAGCCCGCACACCACAACTACTGAGCCCGCATGCCACAACTACTGAAGCCTGCACGCCTAGAGCCCATGCTCCGCAACAAGAGAAGCCACCGCAATGAGAAGTCCACACACCACAACAAAGAGTAGCCCCCGCTCACCACAACTAGAGAAAGCCTGCGCGCAGCAGCGAAGCCCCAGTGCAGCCAAAGATATAAATAAATAAACAGGAGGCCAAGTGACTTGCCCAGAAGAGACAGAGTCATTAAGTGGTAGAGCCACTTAAGAAATACTGCTCCAGGGCTTCCCTGGTGGTGCAGTGGTTAAGAATCCACCTGCCAATGCAGGGACACGGGTTCAAGCCCTGGTCCGGGAAGATCCCACATGCCGCGGAGCAACTAAGCCCACGCGCCACAACTACTGAAGCCTGTGCTCCTAGAGCCCGTGCTCCGCAATAAGAGAAGCCACCGCGACGAGAAGCCCGTGCACCACAACGAAGAGTAGCCCCTGCTCACTGCAACTAGAGAAAGCCCGTGGGCAACGAAGACCCAATGCAGCCATAAATTTAAAAATTAAAAAAAAAAGAAATACTGCTCCAAATGTTCTCGTGTAGATAGTGTTGCACACGTGACGAACTCTGTCTTAGAAACTTAATTTCTAGGGCAGAAACTGTAGTCACACCTGTTGGTATCCTAACACCTGTTGGCTGGAGTCTTAGCTCCCTCCAGCCAGCCGGGGTACTTTGGGGCATGGGCTCACTGTACAGGCGGGTGGGTGACCTGAGCACCACGGTGCCCCCCCCTCCTCCCACAGAGGGCTCCACGGGGAAGACATGCCTGATGAAGGCCGTGCTGAACCTTCGGGACGGGACCAACGCCTGCATTGAGCCGCTGCTGCAGATTGACCGGGACTCGGGCAATCCTCGGCCTCTGGTCAACGCCCAGTGCACAGATGAGTACTACCGAGGCCACAGTGCCCTGCACATCGCCATCGAGAAGAGGAGCCTGCCGTGTGTGAAGCTCCTGGTGGAGAATGGGGCTGACGTGCATGCCCGGGCCTGTGGCCAGTTCTTCCAGAAGAAAAGCCAAGAGACCTGCTTCTACTTCGGTGAGGAGCCTTCTTGGATAACTTGAGCTGCAGAGGGGGTAAGGCCTTGCCCAAGGTCACAGGGTTAATGTGACCCTTAAACCCAGATCTGTCTGACCCTGAGGCTCATGCTTCTAATAGCTAGGCCACCTGCAAAAGCAGTTTGTCTTAAGAGGTGTTTTATCCTTGTCTGGCCAAGGAAGCTCACCACACATGAGCTCAGACCAGGGCAGGGGAACGGGGGCGTAGAACTGGTGTGTGAGGAGACTAGACCAGCTGGGGTCTGAAGAAAGGGGTGCCTGGGCCCCGGCAGAGCAAAGAGAAAGAGGCGGGGGGCGGGAACACTGGTTGGCAGGCTCCCGTTCTGCTCCCTTAGATGGTGAAGAGCTTTGGGCCCCTCTCCCTTGGGTCAGAGCTGGACAGAGCCACCTTGACTGGGGCTCCTAGGAGGATGCGGGGCCCGGGGACTTCTCCGCTCACTGCACTGGCCTGGGTGGGCCCGGGACCCCAACGCTGTGCGCATCCTCTCCTGTGGGCGCCTGACCCACCTCAAGGAGGTCCAGGGAGGGTGAGAAGCAGGCGGGTGGATGCTGGGAGGCCCGAGGCCCAAGCTGTCCCCTCGGCCCCCAGGCGAGATGCCCCTCTCCCTGGCCGCGTGCACCAAGCAGTGGGACGTGGTGACCTACCTCCTGGAGAACCCGCACCAGCCCGCCAGCCTGCAGGCCGCCGACTCGCTGGGCAACACGGCCCTGCACGCCTTGGTGATGATCGCAGACGACTCGGCCGAGAACACGGAGATGGTGACCCGCATGTACGATGGGCTGCTCCAGGCGGGGGCCCGCCTCTGCCCCACGGTGCAGCTCGAGGACATCCCCAACCTGCAGGGCCTCACGCCCCTGAAGCTGGCCGCCAAGGAGGGCAAGATTGAGGTGAGTGGCCAGCCCCCCTTTCCAGGAAGCAGCAGGACTCAACCCGGGATTTCTGCAGAAAGAGCCTGGGGTGGTGTCTAGCTCAGAACAGTTTCAGCATGCACCTCTCCTGTGTGTGTGTTTACTGATAAATTATATATGAGCTACAGAATGAATGTATTACATTTTAAAACAGGGATTTTATTTTATTTATTTATTTTCTTTTGGCTGCGCAGCTTACAGGATCTTAGCTCCCTGATCAGGGATTCAACCCAGGCCATGGCAGTGAAAGCACCAAGTCCTAAACACTGGACCATCAGGGAACTCCCAGGGATTTTTTAAGTCACTTGGGTTTCTTGATTAGGAGACAGTCTTGTCATGTTCTTAGCTCTCAGGTTTTCTTCATATTGATGGCTAAGTGTTCTTGATAACGAACGTATCATCATTTTGTTTACTATAACAGTTGCAAATTTTTCTCCCAGTTCAACATTAAAAAAATTTTTGTGGCATTTTTTTTTTTTTTTTTTTTTTTTAAAACCTACATGTTTTTTTTTTTTTTTTTTTTTTAAATTTATTTATTCATTTATTTATTTTTGGCTGTGTTGGGTCTTCGTTTCTGTGCGAGGGCTTTCTCTAGTTGTGGCAAGCGGGGGCCACTCTTCATCGCGGTGCGCGGGCCTCTCACTGTCGCGGCCTCTCTTGCTGCAGAGCACAGGCTCCATACGCGCAGAGCTCAGTATTTGTAGCTCACGGGCCCAGCTGCTCCGTGGCACGTGGGATCTTCCCAGACCAGGGCTTGAACCCATGTCCCCTGCATTGGCAGGCAGACTCTCAACCACTGCGCCACCAGGGAAGCCCTGTGGCATTTTTTGCGACACAGAATTTTTACATTTTTATGTATCCAAGTGTTATCTTTTCTTTGGTTTTGCTATTGCTTAATTCCTTCTACAAGGTTTTAAAACTTTGTGTTTGTGCATGTATATGTGTGCATGTGTGTATATTCCATATCCATATTTGCTTCCAGACTTTTCTTTTGCAGTTTGATTTTTAATGCCTAAAACTTGATTTATCTGAAAGTTATAGGTTACTCTTATGAAGAGTAAGCACGAGGGACTTCCCTAGTGTTCCGATGGTTAGGACTCTTTGCTTTCATTGCCGAGGGCCCGGGTTCGATCCCTGGTTGGGGAACTAAGAGCCGCTCGGCAAAAAAGAGAAAAAAAGCATGATCCAGCTTCACTTTTTCCCAAACGACTTTCCTGTTGTCTGATCCTTATTATTAGGGGAGCTTACAACCCACACAGCCGACACAGGGCCCAATGCTTAGAACACAGGTATTTTTAAAGGTTAAGATAAAAATAAACATAAGCGGAAGTTTTATGTTTTTTTCCTGCCCTCCGAGGTCCCTGGGGTGTGGGTACCTCTCTTTGCTGTCTAGAGGCATGGCTGTGTGGCCTATGGAAGCCGCTCCCCCATCTGGGAAGCCTCCCCACCATTCCTCATTTGTAAGACCAAATTGCTTCTGGAGCTGTCCGGGTTAGGGGTGGCTTCTAGTCTGTTGAAAGCTCTAGACTCTGGCCACAAACGTGCACACACGTGTGTAACTGGTAGCCTCTGATCTCATGGGGCCTTAAGGACCCTTGGATTGGGGGTCCCTCGGCCATATGAGTGTCCAGGAAAGAGGCATTGGGGCAGGACTGCGGAAGGAAGAGGCAGGCTGGCAAAGGCAGGTGGGTGGGAGTGTCTACATGGTGGCTGAGTGTGCGTGGACCTGTGTAAGAGTTCATATGCGCAAGGACCCGTGGGTGCAGGGCATGTTCGCGTGTCTGGGCGGTGGGCAGCTCTGTGCATGCCAAGCTCACGTGCCTGCCCTGTAGATTCTCAGACACATCCTGCAGCGGGAGTTCCTGGGGCCGTGCCAGTCCCTTTCCCGCAAGTTCACGGAGTGGTCCTACGGGCCTGTGCGGGTGTCGCTGTATGACCTGGCCTCTGTGGACAGCTGGGAGGAGAACTCAGTGCTGGAGATCATCGCCTTTCATTGCCAAAGCCCGGTGAGCCTGCTTCACCCCGGGGGCGTGGGTGTGCGTAGGGGGCCTGGCAGAGCTCCCTGCAAGGTCCACAGTTCGGGGCTGCCTGCAGGGCCGCCCCTGCCCTTTAACCGAGCAGTTGGGGTGTGGCTGCACGTGCGAACCCGGCCGCTGGGCACACGCTTGCTCCACACGGGCCGGTCCCACCCGACACAGGGGTCACACCGGGGTCCCGGTGGCTACCACTGGGGGCCTCTCTGTGGACCAGCACCTGCTCTGGACTTGTCACTCCACAGCCACGAGGGTGGGGTGGCGGCCGGTGGGGAGGGGTCGCTCGGGGCTCCGCACCCTCTCCGCTCTCCCCTGGTGCCTCCACACGTACTTGCTGAATGCACCTCTGGCTCTCGCCTTCCCGTCCCAGCACCGGCACCGAATGGTGGTTTTGGAGCCACTGAACAAACTGCTGCAGGCGAAGTGGAATCTGCTCATCCCCAGGTTCCTCTTCAACTTCCTGTGTTACTTGACCTACGTGTCCATCTTCACCGCTGTCACCTACCACCAGCCTGCCCTGGACAAGGCAAGGCAGGGAGGGGCACATCCTGGGGAGGCCTCCTGGAAACAATCCTGGCAGAAGGTAGCGCAGGGATTACAACCCCGTCCTGCAAATGCTGACCGGAGGCCAGACCGCTTGGCGGCCTGCCCACGGCGCTTACGCAGCTGGTCATGATATGGAAGTAACAACATAGTAGTAACAACGATAGTACTACTTACCGAGTGTGCAGCACACGTGAGAAAGTATTCAGGTGACTGACGACGTGTGTTAACGTATTTAATTAATTTCACAACAACCCTCTGAGATGCTGAACTCTTATCATCGCCAGTTTACAGTTGAGGGCAGGAAGGCACAGAGAGTTTAAGGAACTTACCCAGGGTCACACAGGCTGTGAGTGGTGGAGTTGGGATCTGAACCCAGGGAGTCTGGCTCCAGAGCCCATGTTTGCTCTGCTGCTCGGGGGGCCTCCCCACAGCTCTCACGAGGAATGGGCCCCCAGCCTCGCTCTCAGCGGGGAGCTGCTGGGGGGGACCCCAGGCCCGACCCGAGTGTGTCTTCGTGCAGGACTTCCTCCCGCTGGAAGGAACTGCTGGGAACTCCGTGCTGCTGCTGGGCCACATCCTGATGCTGCTCGTGGGGGCCAACATCCTCATGGGCCAGGTGAGGGTTCCTCCCATCCCCCACCCCGAAGCAGCCTGAGAGTGAGTTCACGACAGTCCCTCCATGTACGGGAAGCTGAATCCCACACCTGGTCCCATCCTGGCCAGCCTCAGGGCAGCTGAGGGCCGAGGGTTCTGGCCTTGCCTTTTGGGCTGGGTACCCTCCCTGCTGTGCTTTCTGGGGTGCCCACGGGGCAGCAGATATCTCCTATGACTCCTTGGCAGTGCCGGCTCTGCTCCCCCGGGAATGGAGCTGGAAGCCCCTGACCCCAGGTCCCTGGCTCATTCCTCACTTGGGGAGCAGAGAAGGGTGGCGGCAGGGGGAACTCAGCCCGGTGCCTCCAGCACGGCCTCTTCAGGGCAAGATGCTGCCAGCTTGCAGGAGACAGGCTGGGCCGTGGCACTGAGACTCTTTGAGTGAGTCTTTGAGGGTGGGCAGGACTTAGGCACCGAGGCCAGGTTGGCTGGAGCAGCCAGTGGTCCCTGTGAGGCCGGGGCGGGGGAGGGAAAGGAGCCTCTTTCACCACGCGGAGTGTGAGCCCTCCACCTGGACCCACAGGGAGACAGCAGGCCCCTGGCATTGTCTGGGTGTCTGCACTTTTTGGAAACAGGGTCCAAACTTTCTCAGCTACCAGCAGGACTCATGAGCACCCCCAAAATTCAAAGCTGCTGCCCGAGCCCCTGAGGTGGTCCTGGCGAGACTTTTACAAGCAGGCCGGCCGGCGGCCCTGAGGGCAGCGGGGCTGCTTGTGGCCTGGAGAGCAGGTGTCACGGCCTGTCCTCCTCCTTCCCCTGCAGCTGTGGTACTTCTGGAGGCGCCGTCTGTTCATCTGGATCTCGTTCATGGACAGCTACTTTGAAATCCTCTTGTACGTGTGGCCTCACACCTCCCCTGTCTCCTGCCTGGGAGAGGGCACCAGGCGGGCTTTGGGGGTGAGGAACCTGGGCCAGGGAGCTCCAGGAGGCTGGGAGCAGCTCACAGGCCAGACCCCGGAGTCGGGCGGCTGTCCGGTCCGGGCCCTGAGCATGGTAGTCACATCGACCGAGCCCTCGCTCTGCACCAGTGGAGCCTGAAGTCTTTACACGCGTGCCTCTCTGAATCCTCGCCGACACTCTCCAAGCCGGGCGTTATTACTGTTACCCCCGTTGTACGGGGGAGGGAACTGAGGCCCACGGGGGTTGAATGCCTTGCCCGAGGTGGAGGTCAGGATGCTTGGATCCAGTCCCAGACAGAGGCGGAACTTCTCATCTCTGAGACCGCGGAGGCAGCGGCAGCGGGGGTCAGTGCTGGCCACAGGAGGCCCGCGAGCTGACCCCGCCCTGCCTCCACGCAGCCTGGTCCAGGCGCTGCTCACCGTGCTGTCCCAGGTGCTGTGCTTCCTGGCCATCGAGTGGTACCTGCCCCTGCTCGTGTGCTCCCTGGCGCTGGGCTGGGTGAACTTGCTGTACTACACGCGCGGCCTGCAGCACACGGGCATCTACAGTGTCATGATCCAGAAGGTGAGAGGCAGGGGTGGCCCCGTGCAGCCAGACCGGGCAGGCACCCCGGGGGGCTCCTCGTGGGCCCGGCAGGCAGGTGCCTCCCCCAAGCTGAACTCCCCACCGGCTCGTGCCTTCTAGGTCATCCTGCGGGACCTGCTCCGCTTCCTCCTGGTCTACTTGGTTTTCCTTTTCGGCTTCGCTGTAGGTAAAGGCCCCCCGTCCCCCACCCACTCCTTGCGCCCCCTCGAGGCTGCCTGCTGGTCTCCCCAGGCTGAGGACCCCCTGCCTCTCTCCTCAGCACTGGTGAGCCTTAGCCGGGAGGCCCGGGACCCCGGGGCCCCTGCGGGCTCCAACACCACGGAGGTGGCGGGAAAGGGGGACGCGGAGGGCAGCACGGCCCCGTACGAGGGCGTCCTGGACGCCTCCTTGGAGCTGTTCAAGTTCACCATCGGCATGGGCGAGCTGGCCGTCCAGGATCAGCTGCGCTTCCGTGGGGTGGCGCTGCTGCTGCTTCTGACCCACGTGCTGCTCACCTACGTCCTGCTGCTCAACATGCTCGTCGCCCTCATGAGCGAGACCGTCAGCAGCGTCGCCAGCGACAGCTGGAGCATCTGGAAGCTGCAGGTGCCCGGCGAGGTGCCCCGTCCCCTCCAGCGTTCCGGGCCCGGCAGGAGTGCGCAGAACCCACTGAGCTGGGCCCCCAAGTGGGTCCGGCCCTCACGGGGCCTCCCTCGGCCACTCCTTCCTGCTCAGGGCTGACGTGAGGCTGCAGTAAGGCCTGAGGGCGGTGCATGGCACCCAGTAGGTGCTCAGCGTGTTAGCCACCGTCATCATTAAGTGCTTTCTGAGAGACTAGTGCAGGGCTAGGCACAGTTCTAGGCTCTAAAGACCCGGCGGAGAACGAGACGGAGACCCCGCCCTCATATAGCCCCCTTCATCGCTTGTTCCGTGGGACAGGCTTGGTGGATGAGGCAGGCGGGATGTGCGATCCTGGGGCTGGCCCAGGCTGCAGGAGCTTTGGGAGCAGGGGCTCGGGTAGCTGGGAGCTCATGTGGCACCTGCCTGCCGTGGAAGCAAGAGCTGCTTCTTGACTGGGGAGGGTCGGGGGTGGGCCTAGGCAGTTGGTGCAGGGAGAACCTCGCCCGGGGGGCTGGACTGTGTGACCAATTCACCATTGACCTTGGGCAAGCCCCTCACCTGCAAAGTTCTGTGCCCGCCCCCCGCCCCCAGCTCGCTTGTGTGATAGCAGCAGGCACATGTGATGTTCCATACCTGGTGGAATTCTAGAACCTGTAACGTTGCAATTGCAAGGAACTGTAGGGCGCTCGTCACATGCCGACTTCCCAGCAACCACCCAAGGCATATTGGCCTCAGTCTGTAAGTGGGAAAGAGACTCAGAGGGATGCAGGGCCTGACACCACATAGGTAATCAAACCTCGGGGCTGGATTCAAATCTATGCACTTAGCAGATGCAGAGTTCTACTGTAAAGTGCTGGCCACTCTGTCTGATGTATCCTTTGTCCCCAGAAAGCCATCTCTGTCCTGGAGATGGAGAACGGCTACTGGTGGTGCAGGAGGAAGAAGCAGCGGGCAGGGGTGAAACTGACAGTTGGCACCAGGCCGGACGGTCGCCCTGACGAGCGCTGGTGCTTCAGGTGAGTGGAGAGCCTGGGGGGCGGCCTGGGGACCTTGCTGAAAACCAGGCGACAGCAGCTAGGAGTCAGGTCTGGTGGGAAAGGCAGGGCCTCGGAGCGCCAGGGGACTCTGCCCTGGACAGGCGAGGTCAGCGATGCTGGATCTCATAGGCCCGGCCTCCACTGCCTGCTCTTCCTGTCTGGTCACCTTCCTGTCCCACTGACTGAAACTGGAGGTCCCTCCCAGTGGTCCCTGACCGACTCCTTCTGGCCTGAAATGGGGCACAGTTAGGAGGCCAAGAAGCCAGAGGCATGCTCGGGTTAGAGCATGCTAAACTTGCCCTGGCTGGTCTGCTCTGCTCTCCCAATGCCCCCGTCCTGACCACGGAGGCTACAGACCCTTCCACGGAGAGCAGAAGCTCCCATGGGGGCGGGAACCTGGTGACAAGTGCTCGGCCAGCAACACACTTTCCTGAGGTAGCAGCCAAGCAAGGGTGGAGGGTCTTAGCCACGTAGAGTAGCCGTGAAAGGGCCCCAGAACCTGGGAACACACAGATCCAGCTGATCTAAACTCCTCCCTGGATGCTGGGGGCAACCCAGGTCGCCTTGAACAGCCAGAGGGGACAGACGCCTGTTCCCCCCCCCCAAATCCCGCCGTGGGCGCCTGGCCGGGGCGGCAGTCGGAGAGCCGAGAGGACGGGGCTCTCGGGGGCTGCTGGGTGGCCCAGTGTCCTGCGGAGAGAAGCCCCGTCGTCCTCACAGCCCTGGTGTGCACCCCTCGGGGGCCCCTCTCCTGGGGCAGAGCACGCTGCCGCCTCGGCCTCCTGAAGCCTCACAGCTGCCCTGTGGCCCGCAGGGTAGAGGAGGTGAACTGGGCTGCGTGGGAGCAGACGCTACCCACGTTGCGTGAGGAGCCCTCAGGGCCAGGCGGCCCTGGTGAGTAGCTGTGGAGTGTGTGTGCGCGCGTGTGTGTGCGTGTGTGTGTAAAGGTTTGCCCCTTAAAGCGGCGCTTCCCCCTCCTCCCCCCCCCCCCCCCGTCGCCTGGGAAACCGGCTCTTGGGCACCCTCCCCTCCCTCCTCCGCCGGGCCTGGGCAGAGCGGCCAGCAGGGGGACAAGTTAGGGAGGCCCCCCAATCCCGTGGCTCCGCCCCGACAGGCCAGCCTCGCTGCCGCCACACCGCTGAGAGGCCACTTCATCCGCCTTTGTCCTCGTCAGGCCCGCGTCCCCTCCATTCTAGGGTGGCGCTGGCCCCCGCCCCCCCGACTCCTTCGTACCCCTCCACGGCCGGCAGGCGCCCACCTCAAGGCTTCGTCCCCCCTCCTGTCCTTTCTCGTGCTCTTTCCCATCCCTACACTTGCCGTGGCCACCCGAGACCCTGTACGTGGAGTCTCCTCCGGCCGCCCGGGCTCCTGGGTCCCTGACCGCGGCCCTCGCGAAGCGACAGCTTTCCTGCGCACCTGTCTCTGTGTCGCCCTTCCTCCGAGTCCTGCCGTCCCATCCCTGCAAGACTCGGAAAGCCCCCTTGTCCCTCATCTTGCCCCAAGCCGCCCCGACTCCTTGCACCACCCGCCCGCCCGCGCCGCCTCCAGCTTCACACCCCCAACAGGAACAGCCTTGGGCTGCCCTGCCGGTGCCTTGTAGTCGGCCCCACCCTCCTGGCCCAGGCGGGGGGCCTTGCGGGTCTCTCCCCCTCCCTCTCCCCCTCCCCTTGGTGCTGAGTGTCCTGGGGCCTCCGGTGGCTGCGGTCCCGCCGCCGGCCCCTCTGCCCTGCGCCTCACCTCTCCCACGTCTGCACCACGCGGGGGCTGCTCAGCTGGCACCCAGACCCCAGACAAGGCTTTAGGTCCAGGCTCGTCCTACTCCAATCCCTCGTACGTAGACGAAAACTACACACAGCCGCACCACACACCGCCTCCCACTCCCTGGCAGGCCGCACCCCTCCCCCCGGGGTCAAGGTCCAGAGCCGTTGTCCAGCCCCGCTCCCCACACCTCCCTCCGTGTGCCGGCCGGTCCCTCCACAGTGCTCACGTCCCTTCCTTTCCTGGGCTCTTGTCTCTGTAAGTGCTCTTCCATCCTCCGGGCGTCCCTTCTCCACCTTCCCCACCGGTGGCGGTGGTGGTGGTGGGGTCTCCTCTCTCCTCCTGACGCTCGCCTCCCTCTGGCTCCTCAGCACATCATCGGCTGTTCTGGTTTCTAACACAAAGGCCTGTCACCTGCAGGGACTTTCAGCTCCTGGGAGGAGGTCCCTAACTGGCACCTGGCAGAGGTTCAAGAGATGCTTGCAGAAGCAGGGAGGCAGGAGAGGGACTGCTGGGGACCCCGAGGCTGCTGTCCCCTGGCATGATGTGGTTTCATGGCTGTGGCTCCCTCCTGTTGCCCTGGTGCCTGCGTCCTGGGGACACTCCCTTCATCCCATTCACAGGCGCCCTGAAGAACCCAGCCCTGGCCTCCCATTCCAGCCAGGACAGTGCCGTGGAGGAAGACCATGTGCCCCTCCAGCTCCTTGAGTCCCACTGATGCAGCAGGGGGCCGGGAGGACAGAGCACGGAATGTTTCCAGCCCCACCTACTGGCTCTGGGACCTCAAGGGACTTTGGTGGCAAAAATAAATAAGTAATTTCTTGTGGCTAACTCTCCTGGAAACATTAGTTGAGTAAAGGTACTGGGCCCCAGGACTTCCCTGCTGGCGCAGTGGTTAATAATCCGCCTGCCAATGCAGGGGACACGGGTTCGAGCCCTGGTCCGGGAAGACCCCACATGCCGTGGAGCAACTAAGACCGTGCGCCACAACAGTCTCTAGAGCCCACGTGCCGCAACTATTGAAGCCCGCGTGCCTAGAGCCCGTGCTCTGCAACAAGAGAAGCTCACCGCAGTGAGAAGTCCACGCACCGCAACGAAGAGTAGCCCCCGCTCAATGCAACTAGAGAAAAGCCCGCGCACTGTAACAAAGACCAACGCAGCCAAAAATAAAATTAAAAAGAATAAAAAAAATAAAAAGGTACTGGGCCCCTGAGTTGGTCGCCGTCTGCATGTCTCTGTGAGCTCACGTCTGTGTCTGGGGCCGGACTGCTCCCGCCCTCTCCTGGGCAGAAGGACTCTCACCTACCGCCCCCCACCTGCCCTCTTCGGGGTGCAGGCAGCTAGCCGAGGCGCTGTGCCTGCTGTCACCGCAGACGCGAGGTGGTGGACACCAGCAAGCACAGCCGCCTGTCCTTCCTCTCCCACAGCCTCCAGACGCCCCTTAAAGCCACCCCAGGACGTCTCTCAAAGCCTTTGCGCTCCTGGGCTTACTTAGTTCAGGCCGTGGATTATTGCCTCCTCTCCCCGCTGGCTTCCTGCGCAGTTCCCACCCTTCCAAGCCAGAGGGACCTTCCTGAGACACAAGGGCAACAAGTTACCCCCAACCCCCGTCTCTGAAGGCTTGAGAGACTCCCGGCGCCCACGGGGGCCCTAGCTGGCACCAACTAGGTTTTGCAGACGCCTCCTGCTTTCCTTGGCACCTGCAGTATATCCTTCGCGCAGGATGGTGGACCTCGTGTGTGTCTGACTCCTAGGCTTGGCTCTCCCTAGAAGCCTCCCCTCCCTCCATTAAAATGCTACGCTTATTTGTAAAACCAGCTCAAAAACCCATGTCTCACTACCGCTTTTCCAGTTTTCACCCTTAGGGTAATGTGTGTTCGTAAGACGCGCGTGCACGGGTTGAATGTTTTTTAAGTGGCAAGAGCCGAGCCTGTTCCCACGCTGGGACGGAGGGAGGTTTCGCCGCTGGTGAGACGAGGCACAGCTGGAGGAGTCCCGAGGGAGAGGGGACGGAGGAAGGAGACTGAGGAGAGGGATCGGAGTGTAGGGGGCTGTAGAGGTTCGTGCAGGGAGAGCAGACGGCACCGCCCCCCAGGGCCAGAAGCAGCTACGGTGTGTGCACACTTGCTGCGCGCCCAGGATCTGCAGGGTTTCAAGGGCGTGATCGCACGTGATGCGCAGAACCACCGTCTGTGGCCTCCGTCGCTCCACCTTCCAGAGGAGCAACCGGAAGCTCGCGACGGCGGACTCTTCGCTCGGGACGACCCGGCGGAGGGGCGGAGGGGCGGAGGGGCGGAGGGGCGGCGGAGCGGCGGGAAAGTCTCCAAACGGCTGGCGCGCACTGGGCCTGCGCACGCGCGCTGGGGCTCGCTGCGCCCCTGTGACCCAGAATTCCACGGCCTCGGAAGAGACCATGGGCTCTGCAGAAGGGGGGAGTCCGGGGGCGGCGCCTGCACCATTAAACGGGCTGGAAGTTCCGTTGTCTTTTGCCATAATCCCCCTCCCTTCTGTGAAGGGTGGAATGTTCCGACTGCTTAAGAGGCTGGGACGGCTGTTGTGGGGCCTTTCCACCGTAGGTGTCGGGCGGTTGCTGGGGGCTTCGTCTGGGCCAGTCCGCGGGCAGTAAGGGCGAGGGAGCCAGAGCTTTTCTTTTTCTTTTTCTTTTTTTTTTTTTTTCTTTCGGTACGCGGGCCTCTCACCGCTGTGGCCTCCCGTTGCGGAGCACAGGCTTCGGACGCACAGGCTCAGCGGCCATGGCTCACGGGCCCAGCCGCTCCGCGGCATGTGGGATCCTCCCGGGCCGGGGCACGAACCCGCGTCCCCTGCATCGGCAGGCGGACTCTCAACCACTGCGCCACCAGGGAAGCCCCAGAGCTTTTCTAATTTTTCGAACGATGTCCTCGGGCAGCCTAACTGGAGGGCGGCTGGCGGCTGCGTCCACGCGGGCCTCAGGGCGGGCGCTGTGGCCTTGTGTCCGAGTTTGGGGGCCGAGGCCCGAGGACCGCGTGTGTCTTCGTCCGGCTGGGCAGCCGCCGTCTCGGGACCGCTGACCCCGGGCTCGCCGCTGGGAGTGAGCACTTCCCGAGAGAACTAGGTAAGCGGGGCTGCCTGCACCGTAGGGCGCGGAACGACGTTCGTAGTGGGGCCGCAAGGGAGGTTTGCTCGGCTATCCTGATGATTCCGTAGCAAGTGCCGTCAGACGGGAGGACTGACGATTTCTACGCCCATCCGACCGCAGTCGCTGACACCTGATCCTTTACGTTACTGTAGCTGCCCGAGTCTGCCCTAAATGCACGCCCTAATGTTTGTTTCAGAGGGTAGACACCCGCTTTTGGAGACGGGAGCAGCGTCCCTACCCGAGGTTAAGAGCCAGTCTGGGTAAGGATTAATACGTATTGTAACTTAGCCGTGTCGGTCTTGCAACTTTAAATGCACTGAGAACTGCCTGGTGTCTTATCCCTGTTGTCGCTTTCATGCATTTGACGTAATTATGCGCTGCCTCGTTGCATAACTGCAACGGTTAGGAGGTTGCAGCCCCTAGTTATGTCTAAATCGCATCCGTATTCAGAAACGGATGCCATAAGGCGGTTTTAGCCGAAGCCCAGGTCTCTGGGGCGGTACTGTGGTGAGGTGCTTGGCTGCTCTGATGAAATCACTAATAGGAAGTGCCGTCAGAAGCGATAACTGACGAAACCAGTTCCTGGCTGACTGCAGTCACGCGTCCTCACCAGTAGCTGGTGCTCAGGAGTAAGCTGGTCTGGACTGTGACCCATAATCTGTCTTCACCCAGGTTGCAAGTGAGTGAAGGGTGGCCAGCGCGTGATCACCGTATGGGAGCCCGAGCATTGGCCTGCTCCGAGGTAAGCTAGCTTTGGGCTCTGGAGAAGTTCGTGGTTGAGGAGGCCTAGCTGTTGATTCATGTGAAGTTGCTACTGGACCAGATATTGGCAGTGTCGTCCGGCTGACCTAATACTTTGTGTCGGTGCAGCCCTTGAGCATTATTGAGAAAACATCTGAGAACGATTTTGGTTGTGATGTCTGGACCGGACTGCAGAGTGAGCCCAGGAGTTTCTTTTGATGTCATGGCCGTATAGTCCTGAGCAAACTGCTTATCTGCTCTGAGATGCTCTGAAAATGGACAGCCTTAGGTCGTGTTGCAGTAACGTGACTGAACCAACGGAGGTTAAGACAATGGGAAGTGACTGAACCAACGGAGGTTAAGACAATGGGAACTGCCTCCAGTTGCTTTTGGGATCTGCTCTCTGTCCATGGCTGCCTCATACATCCCGCCAGGTTTTGAGCACTGAAGAGTGGGGTCGGCGCAGCAGAGCTCTAAAGCGGGCTGCGGCGGCAGCAGTACCCCAGCCCAAGAAGAGGTAAGATCTGGTCTACACAATGACCACCCCCACGGTAGAATGGATAAGCAGCTAGCTTTGTTGAAATGGATTTGCAGAAAAGGATATCAAGTGATGAAATCCCCTAAAAAAGCTGGAATTACCGGCAGATTGCGTGGTGGTGAACCTACGGTTTTCTGAAGATATCTTTTAGGCTGTGAATGACTGTTCTTGGAGTATAAAGTAAGATTAACTGATACTTAATTTCCTCGCAGGCTGTGCTGCGGCAGGGGCAGAATTTGAAGAGTCCAAAGGACCAGGGGCGGCCATCAGCTTGGGCCCTGAAAACCTGGGCCTCCCATGTTTGGTGTAGAAACACCTTGTGCTCAGTATCAGAGGGACATTCTTACCAATGAGAGCCAAGAAATGGATTTTCTGGGACCCCATCGACTGGCACTTCTGGTGTCACTAAATTCTTGAGTTTTCTTGTATCCCTTAACCAAAAGGAGCTTTTGTACTTTTAAATATTGTATAAGTGTGTTCTTGGGTAAGAGCCTGAGGTTTTTGAACTGGAAACCTCCTGAAATTTGTATCTCCATGCAGTTAACCATAAACAATGTAATAAAAGTACGGTCTTTGCTATTGGTTCTTACAAATGTGTATTTGAAGAAAAAGTCCGGTTTGATCACTGCTGACAAATATTTTAGCGGTCCAGGTACTAGTACTTGTCACCTTCCCTTAAGGTAGGTCTAAGCTGTTCTCCCCTCTTGAGACTTGGGGCAAAAATCCCAAAGCAGTTTAAGGCATCTGTAACACGTGAGTCCAGTCCCTGCCCCTCTGGGCTCTGTCTGCCCTTTTGCATAGCCTCCCTGTAGCTCCTGAAGCCCTACCCCACACCTGCCCAGACAGCAGCAGGCAAGGTCCCACTGTCTGGCTCTTCACCCACCCCCAACTTGCCACCTTCCAGTGTGAAGGTCTTTGCTACCCCTCCTGGCTTGAGGCTGGAGGCATGTCAGGCTGTGCTTCCCTAGCCCTCTGCTGTTTGCCTGAGGGGCTCTTGTCTGGTTCACCAACACTGGGCACCAGAATGATTTTCTCTAGCTCAAGAATGATTGGTTCCCAGTCTCCCTGGACTTGCTAATTGTGCCTGAAAGGGATGACTTTTTAACCCGTAGGCCTTGGGTAAGGGGAAGGTAGGGTGAAAACCTTGGCTTTCTCCCCTTGGGAACCTCCGGTTTATTTTTTTCCCCTTCTCCCAGTTGTCTTGCTTGGAGGCACCTCATCTTTGTAGTCCTGGGTTTTCGGGAATGTGCTCAAAGTAGCAAGGATTACTTTGGGGACTCCATGGGGAGGGATTTTATGGGAAAAGGGTCCTTTTTGAAAGGAAGCAAGGCTCACTCTGGCCTGTACCCTAGGAACACCGACGCATGTGGAGTTCCACTAGGTGGAGATGCTGTGCGGTTTCTGAGTGGCATGCACTGTCTGCCCCAGACTTCTAGGATGTCCTAAATATTGGAGGGTATGGGGGGTGGCTGGTCCCGTGGCTAGGCCTCTGGGGTCACAGGCTGAAGGGTGAGCCTTGTAAATGGAGGCTGAGGCCGGGAAGTTGGTCCCAAGGAGCCTGGGCGCCACAAGGAAGAGGCAGACACCCCTCAGTCCAGATGGGGATGAGGCTCCTGGGGTCTCCAGCAGCCAGTCCCCTACCCCAACCATCAGCCAGGAGCTAGAGATTTCGACCTACCTTGATCAGGGGCACATCCAGCATCTGGATATCTGTAATTCAGGACTGGAAAATCCAGGCTTAGATGCAGAGCCCCCACTACACCTCCTTTTCTGGGGGAGAAAGCTCTGACCGCTCACATTAACTCAAGCCTCCAGCATCCCCAGCCCCTACACGGCACCCACAAGTTGGGAAGCTGAGGGTTGGTTCCTCTTGAGCCAGGGATGACTGCTCAGGAGCCAAAAGGCAGATGTGGATTGACGAGGGGGTGATGGAGAGGACCAGAGAGAAATTACAGTCCTTTCCTAGATGCTACCATCTGGCTTCCTGGGTCGGGGGGAGGTGCTGCCAGGCCCATTCCGGATGGTGGCCCGCTACCCCGCTGGGAACGCCCGCCCTGCCTCAGCCATCCTACCCCAGCAGGACTCCCTGGAGAGGCCCCCACCTCCCTGTCACGTCTGAGATGCACCTGTAGTCTCCCTGGCCTCCTGGTCCCCTCCAGGGTCCTCCTGGCCCACAGTCTCGTCCCGGGCCTCGTCCCCACTGCCCGGGCCCTCGCCCAGCTCCAGGATGGTGGGCAGGTGGCCCTGCTTGGGGGAGCGCTTGCGCAGGCTGAGCAGGAAGGGCTGGGGCAGTGAGAAGATGTCCACGTTGTTGCCCAGGTCGATCCACGTGACGCTGGGGAACTTACTGGGGTCCTTCAGGGCGTCAGTGAGGTCGCGCAGCAGGGCCCGCGTCAGCCGGTTGCCGTTGAGGGCCAGCGTGGTCAGCCGGGGCAGCGTGCTGAGTGCTGGCAGTAGCTGCAGGACCATGTCGTCCGTGAGGCCCGTGAAGCCCAGCTCCACGCTATCCACCTGCTCCCCGCAGCGCTGCAGGTAGCCGGTCACCCGCTCCAGGTCACGGGGGGTCAGCGGGATGCCAGACAGGTCCACTGTGTTGTCCGGAGGGCTCCCGGCCAGGACTGCCTTGAGGCTGAAGGGGAGACGAGACAGCAGGGTTCAAGCGGGTGGGGCAGGCTTTTCTCCGGAGGCAGCCTCCGCTCAGCCCTCTGCCCGCGGGGCAGAGACCAGGGGCCCCGGTCCCCTTGCACTGCCCACATCTCAGCCTGGCTGCCCGGCGGGCAGAGCCTGGGGGATCACAGGGCAAGGCCCAAATGTTTTCTGCAATGACTAAGGGGACGTTCTGGGGCCAACGCCGGGGTCTGCACTGGACTCCTTCCTTCCTGCTTTTTTTTTTTTTTTAATTTATTTTTTATTTTGGCTGCACCGGGTCTTAGTTGCGGCACGCAGGATCTTTAGTTGCGGCAGGCGGGCTTCGTCCCTCACGCGACCTTTAGTTAGTTCCTTAACCTCTGCGCCTCTGTTCTTTGCCTGAGAAATGAAGCCAACTGGGTACCACAGGGTTGTCATGTGAAACAATAAACGCAGTCAGAACAGCGCCCTGTGCAGGAGGGCGGCGAACGGCCGAGCTCCCTGCTCCCCCACGAGTGCCACAGATCTCGGAAGCCCCTCCTTCAAGACCATCTTCCCCACCAGACAGAGGGTCCTTGGGGGGGCCCTCGGGACGGCAGGCGGGGGAGGGCCAGGGGCCCCGAGCCTGGTGTGGGCTGCTGTCCACCCCTTTCCACTCCCTACCGCCCGCCACCCCTTGCTCTTCTTTCTCACCCGCTCCCTTGCTCAGGGGCCCAGATCTCCCAGCTTCCAGACACCCCAGGCGAGCCCCGAGGCTCCAACCCTGGGAAGGACAGGGAGTTGGAGGGGGCGCAGCACCTGTTACCATCAGCAGCCCTGGGATCACAGCTTGGGCTTCCCTGTCGGCCTCTTAGGAGAAAAAACAGGCCAAGGGAAGAGCTCGGTAAGAGTCCCAGCGGAGGGAACACAAGTGCAAAGGCCCTGAGGCTGGTAGAGCTCAGCGTGTCTGAAACAGCAGGAAGGCCAGTGTGTGGGCGGGGGCGGGCAGGGGACCATCACTTGGGCCTGAGTGGGTTTCAGTCAGCGGGACGGGGGGGGCGTCCGAGCAGAGTAAGGCTCCTGAACGAAGAATGGACTGAGTGCCCTGTGTGCCAGGGAGACAGGAGGCCCCTGGGTCCCAGCAGAGCGTACCCTCCTGCATTTCCCTCCTCCAGAACTAGCGCACAAACAGACAGAACTGCCCTGTCCCCGCATTTGGTCCCTGCCCTCAGCCCACCCGGCGCCCCCTTTGGTGACTTCCTCCACGGGGGCCCAGAGCTCTTCTGCTCAGCGAGGGGGCTGGCCTTCCCCTGCTGTCTGTGGGGCCTGGAGGAGCCTGCGCGCCAGCAGGGCCCTGCCAGAGCCTCGGGACCCCGGCCGCTCCACTCCGTGATTTGCAAGCGGTTCCCCTCTGCTGCTTTCTGCGGTGCTGTTCTGGCGCCCAGGTCCTGTGTCCCAGTGTCCCCTCTGCCCCCAGGGTGCAGGGGGCCACACGAGCCCTGAGGGTCCTCACTGCTGTACGCCAGGGACAAGGCCGGGGTCTGGGTCCCCCTGGGAGACATCAGGAGGGCTGGGGGGAGGGAGGTGGTGGGGCGAGTGCCCGCATTCAGCGCACCAGGATCAGAAACCCCTCTTGTCCCCCTCCCCCAGCGTCAGAACGGGCGCGCACCCCCAGATCCCACCACACACAGCGGGGCCCGGCCGCCAGCATCTCCCAGGGCTCCTGCCCACCTGGAATGCCCACCCTGCCTGCCACTTTCCCCCGGCCCCCAGCCCTTCACTTCACCTTCTCCAAGCAGCTCTTGCCCTCCCCCCACGGCCCTGGGACGGAGTGCTGTTCCTCCAGCGCCTGGCCCAGCACAGCTGGCTTTGAGCTGCCCTTGTAGGAGGCGGCTGGGCGGCGGCGGCGGAGACCCGCCTCGGGTGACCGCGACTCACCAGGCCTGTGGCTTCCTCTTCACCAGCCCGCGATGGCGCCTCCACTGGGAATGGGGGCTGAGGTGGTAGGTCAGCTGCCGGCACAGCTTCTCCATGGCGCCCAGCGCGTCGCCCTCCTGCAGAGGAAGCCACAGGTCCCTGAGTCGATGGAGCAGGCAGGGAGCCCAGGCCCCCACCTCCAGCTTCCTGCCTCTGCGGGACTAGCATGGACCCCAGGCCGAGCTGGGGAGGCCTGCTGTGCGGGCCCAAGGTGGCCGCCCTGAGCAGGGAGCAGGGGTTGCAAACTCATCTGCACGATGGTTTTAGTTTTGTGAATTCGTTGCTATCATTGAAACACCTGAGATTTCTAGAGACGTCTGGATTCCAGGTGATCTGACAGTTGACCCCTCAGCCAGGATCGCCACGGTCCCTGCTGCTCCCCGATGCCCAGGGTCACCTTATCATGCCCACTCGCTCGCCTGACAGATACCCGCTGGGTCCCTGCTAGGTGCCGGGCACTTGCTCTAGAAGCTGGGGACTCAACCACAAGCAAACGTCCTTGCTCGCGTATTCCACACAGCAAAGGGGACGGTGAACTACTTTACCACGTCTCTTCTGCCCACGTCAACGGTGGGGAAATAAAAGAAGGAGGCGCCAGTTCATTCATCTCCGTTACCTGTCTGGCCCATCAGCATTTGACCTTGAGACCCTGGGTGTTACGGCCTGAATTGTGTCCCTCCGCCAAGTTCTTAAATTGAAGTCCTAATCCCCAGTACCTCAGAATGTGGCTGTATTTGGAAATTGGGCCTCTAAAGAGTAATTAAGGTAAAATGAGATCACTGCGGTGGGCCCTAATCCTATACGACTGGTGTCCTCATGAGACGAGATCAGGACACAGACATGTACAGAGGGGAGACCATGTGAGCACACAGGGAGAAGACGGCCATCTACACGCCAAGGAGAGACGCCTCGGAAGAAACCAACCCTGCTGACGCCTTGATCTCGGACTTCCAGCCTCCGGAACTGTGAGGAAATACATTTCTGTTGTTTAAGTGGTATTTTTGTCATGGCAGCCCCAGCAAACAAATACGCTGGGTTAAAGGATGCAGCAGAGAGATTTCAGAGGCTCCAACTCTGTCTCAAGGGGAGTCGATTCAACGAAGAGTCCCCGAGGCCTGGGAGACTGAGTGGCCCAGAGCGTGTGCTCCCACCAGATGGTCCAGTGCCAAGGGCCAAGGCCAGGAAGTACCAGGCACGGATGCAAACCCACTTGCAGACAGCAACGCGACGTGGTGAGGTCAACCGTGAGCCTGGGGCCAGTGCCCAGCAGGGCGCCTGGTACAGAGTGGCTGCTCAGTAAAGGCTGGCTTGATTATTACCGTTATCATCATCACGCTGTTAGTGCTGTCCGCCCCCCCACCATCTGCTGTTTGGCCCTCCAAGGTTTCAGGTTACCTGTGGTCAACCTCGGTCTGAAAATATTACGCGGAAACTTCCAGAAATAAACTCAGAAGTTTACAATTGTGCGTCATTCTGGGCAGCGCGAGGAAGGTGCCTGCCGTCCCACTCCTTCCCGCCTGGGACATAAATCATCCCTTTGTATAGTGCATCATCGCTGCGTATGTTGCCTGCCCTCTGGTGCAGGAAAAACAGTGTTTTTAGGGTTTGGTGCTCTCTGCGGTTTCAGGCATCCCATGAAGGTCTTGGAACGTATCCCAAGGATCACGGTGCTGGCCGGGGTGAAGGCCAACTTTGGAGGCCAAAGGGGGAAGGGGAGGGGTTGGCACATCTCGAGCTGAGGGTCTGCACCCAGGACCCCTGCATGCTGGAATCACCCAGAGCTTTAGACAACACTGCTGCCTGGGCCACCCCGCAGCGATGGGTGGGCAGCTCGGGCACGGGGACTTTTAAAAGCTCCACCGGTGATTCCCCTGTGCTGCCAGGTGGACACACTTGAAAGACAAGAAGGACCAGCGGGTGGGGTGTGGTGGTCTGCCCGGCATCACCCCTGCGACCACGCGGGACAGAACGTGGTCAGTCTCCCACAGCACCCGTGCCAAAGCCGAAGAATGAGCTCCTGGCCCTAAACCTAACCTTCCGCAGGGCTTCCAAAATCGGGGGCCACGTACTCTCCCTCCGCCCTCCAGGCCCGGAAGGAAGAAACAGGAAAAGAGGCGGCAAAAGCAGCCGCCGCAGTGCGCCGACACTGCCACCAGGGGGCAGCCGCGCGCAGGGCGAGGCCCCCAACCTGAGCCTGTTTCCTCATCTACTAAACAGGGACAGAAGATGTGGTCACTTAACAGCGGATCTGAGACCGAACGTGAGCTAATGTCCTCGGAAGTGAGAGCCCCTCCGCTTGTCTGGACTAAAGAAACACAGCTAACCTTTACCGAGTTATATTACCTACTATACGCTGGGCACTAACTCACAGCCATCCCATGAAACAGGGGCCCCTACAATCCCGCTTGACAAATGCGGGAACCGAGGCACCAAGAAGTGGAGGGGGTGGCAAGCCACTCGACGTGTAGGATGGCGTCAGGATCCAAACCCCGCAGCCGCTCTGAGGCTGGGCTCTGCTCTGCCCTTGAGGGATGAATCCTTTGCGAAGGTTGGTTCAAGTAGCTTCTATCGTTTGCAAACCAGAAAAGCCTCAAGCAAGCCCACCTACGTTTTCCCAACCCCATCACTTTCGGAAGCCCCCTCCAGGCCTCCTCCTGCAGGAAGAGGACTAAGCAGGATTCGCCCAGCGTGGAGGACGAGGAAGGAAGGGGAGGAAGGAGGCGAAGAAGGAGGATGCTGGCCCCTCTCCTCTTATTCGGAAAGCTGCGGGGCCCAGCAGCGCTTTTGTGGAACCACAACCCACTCCCAAGCCACAGCTGACCGGTCCAGAGGCGGACCCTGGGGGAGTCCCGACTTGGGACAAGACTCCTCGGGGGTTGAACACTGACAAGTCAACTCAGGAGCCCTGGGCAGCCATGAGGTGTGGGTACGGGGGGGCGGGGAGTGAGGCTGGGTGGAGCAGAGGGAGGGGGGCAGGTGTCTGTGCTGTTTGGGGTTCTAGTGCCTCTTTCAAGCTTGGCTGCCACCGGGAAGGATAAGTCCTCTTCCTGGCTCGAGGCAGGCCGCGGAGGCTTCTGTTTCTTGCAACAGAGGAGGCTGCAAGGCAGGCTGCGGAATCTGCGGCTTTCCCTCCCACCGGTGGAGAAGGAAGGAGGGGGAGGGGCTGTGGCGCAAGTCGGGTACACTGGGCACCGGCCCAGCGCCGCTGACCGCGGGCCTCGGAGAAGACCCTGCCTGAGGGACTCACTGACCCATTGGGAGAGAGGCCCACGGCAGACCTGCAGGCCCCTCCGGGCCGGGTCGCCGTGTCCCTCCGACTCCCCTGCCGTCTTCAACCCCCCACCCCAAGAAGTGTAGCAAGCACAGCCCCGACCGCTCTGCACCCAAGGCTTCCTCACTCAGTCATCAGACATGACTGCCCTGTCTACTGCACCCTGGACGCTGCTCCAGATCCGGAGACTGTGCTGGGTTGTTTGTTCACTCCCCACCCCGCTCTCTGTGCTGGGAAGGCTGAGCTCTTACAGACGGCACCACCCGGCCCTCCTGCTCCTGGCTGTCAGTGCGACTCAGCTAACGGGAGGGAGGTCAGAGGGCAGGAGAGAAAGGCCCAGGATTAACTCTTCTCACTCTCGCCCTGCTTTAGCCAGCCTCCAAGTCGGCCCCCACGGATGCTGGCCTCCTGGCAGGGTACAGCCTCCTTCCACACTGCGTTAGGGCTGATTGGGTGATCAAGACGCTACGGCAGCAGGGACAGTATGCGATGTCTGAGGCTGGCTCATAGAAGACACTGTGCTTCTCCCTTGCTCTCGGGGATCACCCCCTCTGGGGCGAGCCAGCTGCCCTGATGTGAGGAAGCTCAAGCAGTCCTGTGGACCGGTCACGGGGCTCGGAGCTAAGGCTTCCCACCAGCAGCCATGCTACCCTGCCAGTCCCCGTCCAGCCACCAGGACTCGCAGCCTGGGCCAATGTCCTGAGCCCCTAACTAGAACCCCCCACCTGTGCTGCTCCTGAATTCCTGACCTGCAGAGATGGATCAATGGTGAATGTCTGTTGTTTTAAGCCACCATGCTTTGGGGTGACTTGCTATGCAGCAATAGAAAATACAATAAAATATAAAAGAAGAAAAAAAACACAAGGTGGCTCTGGGAGAGCTCCTCAACAAATCACTGAGCATACACCCTCATTTTAGTGTCTGCTGGTGGGAAGCCTGACAGTGGACATGATGGAACAGACGTGCTGGGTGGGAAGGAAGGAGTCCCTAAAACTTCCCGCGACATGATCCGCGCTGATAGGGGGATTTGTTCTGGGTGATTTAGGGACACCCAGGCGGAAATGTCCAGGACCGGGGAGCCTTTTGAGTCTAAAGCCAGGCTGCAGATACAGACTTGGGATTCATCAATACGCAGTCAGGGGCGGGATGGGGTTTTGCTTCTTCCCCCTTCTGCGGGCAGGCACAGACCCAGCCCTTTCTAGGGTCTCGGCCCACACCCTGCTGGGGTACAGGAGGGGGTTTCTGGTAGGTTGAGAAAATAGACAGGATTCATTCGAGGTGGTCATCTTAGCAGTGGGAAGGATTATGTGTCTTGTGGGTGCTTCACCAGGAGTTGGACCAGAAAGGGCTACTTTCTTCGTCCCCTCTCACAGCTAAGGGAGACCCCGCCCCCCCCCTTTTGTCTACAACTTCCCGGCACACACTTGGGCTGATCTGAAATTCTCAGATGAAAGAGGTCCGAGCAGCAAGGCCTGGCTAGCCCGGAGCCAGCTCACATGGGTGTGTGTGTGTGTGTGTGTGTGTGTGTGTGTGTGCAGAGGCCGCCCCCATCATCAGCTTGGGGACCTCAGAGCCAGGATCTCCCACCCATGCCTCAACCCCAGCTGGGAGAGTCCTTCCAGAGGGCCTCTCCTGCCACGTGGCCTTGGGTACGGGGAGGGGACTGGCCAGGCCCTAGGCCTCCAGCGGGGTGGACCCCACTCTGGCTGCCTCTGGAAATCTGGCGATCAGCCTGTTGATTTCCAAGACTCTGAGTCCACAGGGGCTGGGCCTGAGGCCGCGACATTCTTGCTTCTGTGTCCCACAACTGACCTGCTAAGTCTGAGCACCCTGCCTGGCACGTGGTCAGTGCCCACAGACTGGTTACACCTCGGCTCCTGGGTATGAGGCTCTCGGCAGTGCCGGGCACACGCCCACGCTTCCTGTAAATCATCTCACTGAGCTCTCGAAACAGCTTTATAGGGGAGGGCATGGCTATGTCCACGTTCGGGTTGAGGAAAACGAAGTTCAGCTAATTAAGTGACCTAGAAGGTTACACCTGTGTGATGGACGGAATGTTTGTCCCCCTCCGCCCCCAGTTCATATGCTGAACCCCAATCCCAACGTGATGGTGTCTGGAGGGAGGGCCTTTGGGAGGTGATTAGGATTGGATGAGGCCACGAGGGTTATCGGAAGAGACCAGAGAGCTAGCTCACCTCCTTTCTGCCACGTAAGGCCACAAGGAGAAGGTGGCCGCCTGTAAACCACAGAGAGCGTCCTCACCAGAACCTGACCAGGCCGGCACCCTGATCTCAGCCCTCCCGCCTCCAGAACTGTGAGAGAGAAGTGTCTGTTGTTTATTAGCCACCCAGTCAATGGTAATTTGATGTAGGAGCCTGAGCAAAACCACCTATGAATGGCCCTCCAGCCCTCCCCAGTGGAGGGGACAGACGGCAGTGCAGGACCCCTTGGCCTCAGCCCGCAGCCCCTTAGCCCTGTCCTGTTTCCTGGGGTCGACATGGGCAGTTGGCCACCTGCAGACCCGCCTGCGTGGAGGGAGGGGAGCACTGGAACTGCCCCCAAACAGGACCCTCCTCCCCAGCCCAGCCCAGGTCTTGTGAGCCCCACGGAGCACTGATGGCCCAGAGATCCAGCACCTGACCGCTGGCCTGCCCTGCCCAGCAGTGGGGCCCAAACGCTGGGGTTCTCACCTGGGCCGTAACCTTTCTCAGATCGCTTCATCACCTGTATTTCGTCTTCCTCAACTCTAAGATGGGCATAAAAAACAGTCCTCTCCTATTGAGCTGCTCTGAGTGCCCTGTCATCTGTCACTCCTCTCACCTGTGGGCAACTAAATCCATGCTCTGGAAAGGGCAGGGGTCTGGCACCCACAAGGCCTCCTACGGCCTGGTCTCAGCTCCCCAGGAGAGCCAGGAATACCCTGAATGAGAAGCAGGCGGTTCCAGCTGCAGCCGGTCCCCTGTGGCTCCTGCACCAGCTCCTCGACCCCAGGCCTTGGGGCTCCCAGTCTGCCGACACTAATTACCTGTCACACGTCTGAGCCCAGCACCCCTGCCTCTTGCTGTATCCCTCCACCAACCCACCCCACACCTGCCCCGACGGGCTCCCAGCCCTCCATGGCCAGCCCCCCACCTTGAAGTCTTGACACCAGGCAGTCCAGAGAGAAGCCAGAGAGAAGGCCCTAGACAAAGCACCAGATGGAGGTGCCACCCCAGAGCAAGGTTCCAGCCCCTGGGCGCCCGGGCCAGGTGCGGCGTGGGCTTGGGAACCGCCTCTCGCCCTGATCCTAGGTCCTGCTGTGAAGTGGAGGCCGCCCCAGGCACTCCTCCATCCTGCTCTGGCTTCCTGCCCCTTCCTTCCTGCTGCAAGGAAGTGCATCTCTTGGAAGCTGCTGGAAATTGAGGGATGGGAGGGAAGAAACCAAAACAGAGAGAAAAGCCCAAGTGTGGAGCTGCCCTGCCCTGGCCCTCCTGTCCCTGCCTGGGTCCCAGCCTGGACTGTGGAGCCAGCAGGAAGAGGGGCAGATCCCCCAGACCCAGAGGGGCTGGGCAGCGCCCACAGAGCCTGGAGAGCCTCAGAGCCAGGCAGGAAGGGGACAGGAGTGAAGTGGGTGGGTGTAAAATGACACTTGGCCTCAGAGAGGAGGACAAGTGGGCGTGGTGGGGACTGCAGCAAACAGAGCGGCATGTAGGGCCACAGCTACATTTGCTTACACAGCGCCTTTGTGCAAAGAAGACAAAGCCCCTCTCTAGGTGGACACAGTCTTGCACCCGTGCCCCCGGCTGGTGGGCAGAGAGAGGGCTGGACCAAGCTGTCACCTGTCTCCCCGACCCCTGCCACCTCTGTATACACATCTTTGTGCAGGGTACAGCCTACACGACCGTACCTGTTGGCTCTGGCCCCAGGTAACAGGGGTGGCTACTCAGCTCCAGGCCTGTAGAAATGAAGAGCTTCCCATTTTTCAAGGGCAGCTAATATGGGGATTGTGTGAAATACTCTGAGGTTTACAATGAATCCAGATTTACTGCAGCCCGTGGGCCAAACGAGGCCAGCGCTGATGGTCCCATCTGAGGACCACCCCACCCTAGGTCCCCTGGGCCCCCTCCGCCGTGGATGCTGGGCCTCAGGGCAGGGTGACCAGCCCCCCTCGGGCACCGGGCTGCTCCGCCCAGGAAGCTCCCCCCTTACACCCTGGAGCTTGCTGGCTCAGACCACGGCCACCCTACCGGCTTGGGACAGTGGATGTAGCGTGCCAGGCTGATGATGAGGTCGTGTGTGATGGGGTCCACCAGGTTCCTGAAGCTGGCGTAGCGGTACAGGACGTCGTCCAGCGAGGTTGACTCCATGCCTAGGTCCTGCAAGAGGGAAGGATGCCCAGAGGTCAGCGAGGCCCACCTTACCCTGGAGCCCCGCCCAACATGCCCAGAGTACCCCCTGGCCAGGGAGGAGACCCCTCCAAAGAGGTTTCCCATCCCACATGGAAGCATTTACAGAAATTCCCCCGGAGGCCAGACAAGCCCCTGCAGAGACGGCCCTCCCCAGATAGCCCCCCAGCCTTTGCCTCTCCAGTTCCCCCGAGGATGAAGCCAAGGGCTGTGGGCCACAGCTCTGGTGGCTGCTTCTGCACGAAATTTGGAAACGGCGTGATAGTAAAACTCCCGTGCTTTGTGACAGGACCACGTATTGATATTTATTTGCTTTCTTTTTGCTTCTGGGGTCATTTTTACTGCTCCTTCTGTGAAGGACCCCGCCTTGGTGTTCCTTTGCCTTGGGAGGCTGGGTCTCTGAGTTGTGGGGTTAAAAGGAGAAGCTGCCAGGCACCCAGAAGACCCCACCAGCCCTCCCCCTAAGAAAGGGTGTCAAGTGCAGTCCTCGTAACAGGAGGGGTAGGAGCACAGAGGCAAGTGGTACGGGGTGGGCGGGGGCCATGGCAGAAACCTCTGGGGCAGAGGTTCCCCAAGCCTGGGGAGGGGCAAGGGCTGGGAGCATCTGCAGAGACCCCTGTCCACCAGCAAGAGACCCCACGGGCTTGGCCAAGAGCAGTGACCGGTCTGGGTCCTAATCCCCGGGGCCTCACTCCAAATGTTCTGGACTGTACAAGACCCGAAGATCCTTGTCCAACCCCAGGAAAGGGGCAGGCCCCCCAGACACGGCTAAGCTTGAATTTCCCACCAGCCAAGCTGGCGGGGGCTTGAAACAGAATTAATTGCTTTAGAGAAGTAAAGAAAGATGGTTTTCTACCCCAGGGTGTTGTACTACACTTTGTGTCCTCTGTCTGTGGAAGAGCTTGGGTATGGCTTCTAACTCTTCTCAAACCCCCTCTCCAGTTTCTGTTGTCCTTGGCGGGAGCTGTGGTTCCCTCCTAGCTTGGGGCCTTGCACAGAGCAGAAAGGAACGAGGACATTCCCATCTGAGGACCACCCCACCCTAGGTCCCCTGGGCCCCCAAGCCATATGTGGAGCTGCCCCATCACCGCCTAGAGAAGGAAGGCTCCCAGCCTGGGTTGCCATGGTCCAGCGACCTGCGGACAGGAATGTGTGGGTGACAGGTGAGTCCCAGCTGGGGTTTGCTCCCTTGTCATTTCTGTGAGTTATCCTGAACTTTTCTAAATACCTTCCCCATGTGATTCTTAGAAATTCCCTGAAAGCAAGTAGGCTGGGTTTCATTACTCCCAATTTACAGATGAAGAAGCTAAGGCTCAGAGCAGCTGACTTTGTTTTTAACTAACCGTCAGAATTTCAGGAATGGAATGTACGACTGGTGACTATAGTTAGCACAGCTGTGTGGTATATTTGAGAGTTGTGAGGAGAGTAGATTCTAAAAATTCTCATCACAAGGAAGAAAACATGTTTTCAAACTATATGAGGTGATGAATGTTAACTAAACTTATTGTGGTAATTATTTTGCAATATTTGTAAGTCAAGTAATTACGCTGTACACCTTAAGCTTAGTGCCAAGTCAATTATATCAGTAACACAGAAAGAAAAATAAATTGCATGTAATAAAGATGTTAAAAAAAAAAAGAATTTCAGGAATGGTAGGGGTGGGCTTCCACGTGGGCCTAGGGCCTGTCTTGGGAGGATCTGCCTTGTCTACCCGTGGGGTGAGCTGGGCAGCAAGCAGGCTGGAGGGCGGGGATGCTGCCCTGTGGTTTGGCCGCTGACATTTCTAAGAGCAAAGAGAGAAAGGGCTTTGCTGGGGTATCTGGAGGGGCCGTGCTCTCTGTCCCATGGGGAACCTCGTGAGTCCAGGTCCTAGCGGGGTCCCCCCCCCCCCGCCTCAATGGTTCCGGGACCTCTGCCTCCACCTCCCTGTTGGAAGAAATGGGTCTCGAGTGCCATCGAGGACACAAGGGGCCAGCCTTGGGCTGTTTCTGTTCCGCAGGAATGAGCCTCAGAGGCAGCAGCCGTGCCCGGCGCCAGGTTCTCTGGCTGCGGAGATAATTGACACGGTCTGGCGTGGACGCGGTGAGGGAGGCGCCGGATCAGGGTGCGGACAGGTCCAATCCTGCCGTGAACCTGTCCCCACCCTGCTTGTCCGGCCCCTCAGCCTCTCGGGAGGCATCCGGGGCACGCTACCTGTGTCACTGCATCTCAGCCTCCTCGTATGTAAAATGGGGACGGTGACCCCGCGTCACAGGTGGGCGAGGGACATAAACCTAGTAACACAGGGTAACGCCTCCGCAGGGAAGAGAATCACCAGCTGAGCGCCCATCCCCCTTCGGTGCCCCCCCCCCCCTCCCCGCCACGTACAGAGGTTCTTAGCCTCTTTTTGGATACCAGGCCCATTTGAGAACGTGACAAAAGCCACGACCTCTCTCTCTCTAGAAAAGCCCGGGAGTCGGGGCAGGACAGGGAGCCTGGCGCACAGACCACCCCGGCCTCATGGTCAGCAGGGCGTGCCGGGGCCGCGGGGACGCCAATTGTCACCAAGCAAAGTGCAGACTCCGGCGCCGCCCTCTGTGTGGTAGGAGAGGCTGGGAATACAGGAAGCGGAATTCAGGCTGTCAATACGTGGACGAGAGACCTCCTCCCCCTTGGGGTCCGTTTCCCCATCTGTGAAATGGGCAAACGGACCACACTCGTAGTTACTGAGCTGTGTCCCAAGACCTTGGGGCTGATGATGACAGGAGAGAGGCCCAAGGCTTTGGGCCCAGCTCTCCACAGAACAGCTCTCTGGCTGCCCTTCAGGGTTTTTGTTTGTTTGTTTCTGTTTTTTAAAGTAGTTCTGTTGTCAGAGAAGTTTGAAACCCTGGGACTGGATGGCTGCTTGGGTTTCTTGGGTTCCTACCAGCCCTGCCCCGTCTTCCCACTCCCCTCCTTCCCAGGCCAGTAGAGGCCATCCCATCCTGGAAGGACCAAGAAAACCCTAGCTGCTAACCCAGGACGCTGGGGCAGGTGTGGGAAGATGTAAACTGTCCTTCCCCAGCCCCCCAACCCCCTGCCACATGCCGCCCTGCATGTCCCCACCCTCCCTGTCAGTCTGGGCGCCCAGCCTGCTGACAGTGGGTCCCTCTCTCCATGCTGCTGCTGTTGTCTGGGGTCATGGAATTGTGGCTGGGGAGGGGGCAGAGGGTAGGAGGGGGCAGAGGGTGGGAGGAAGGGAGGGGGTCGGGAGGGGGTCTCTCCTGGAAGGCAGATGTGGCTCTGCTCCCGTGCTCTGGGTAAGTTACGTGTGAGTCATGGCCACCGCACGCCCTGTGAATTCCAGCTGGGGTGGGGCTCCTGGAGGTCCCAGGGCTCCGGGTTACAAGAAGCTGCAACAGGGAGACCCAGATGGGGGCCTGACAGACGCTGCTGCACTTTTATCTACCCTTTATTCCTTTACTTCGACCCCACCTAGGCCCCCGGAATGCTTGTGCGGCTTTCAGACACCTCACATGTCCTGAGGGCCTCGGGCCACGTCTGGCGTCCTTGGTGTCCTCTCCGTGTCACCCACCAAGCCACCCACATTGTCACCCACACTGGGGACAAATGTGTCATGACTGCACTGACAGTGCTACCGACCCTGCCCACCAGGGACCTCAGTGTTCCGCTCGGCCCAGTGTTCTGGCTGCCTGTCAGGGTGGGGGAGTGAGGGGGGTGGAAGAACCAAATCCACGTGCGGCTCCTCCAGGCTGCCCCGGGCAACTGCTTTGGCCTTGGAGGGGCTGGCCTGCCTTGCAAATACCAGGCACTGAGGAGACTCCTAGATTCCTCATCGCGAATCTAAATGGTACTATCTCTGGGACCTGTGCGTGTGGTCCGTCCCCCGTCAGAAAACCTGGGAACACCAGCCCGAGTCACTGCTTTGGGCAGCTTGGCACGGAGAGTGTCGCTGGCCTGCGACCAAGAGGGTGAACGGCAAGCATGTGTCACCTCGAAGAAGTGGGGCTCCCGTGTTACTGAAGCTTGAAGAACCAGGTTTGGGGACTCACTCCAGTGGGAAGAGTGAGGGGTACGGCTTTCCAAAAAGCGAGCAGAGATTCACAGTATTTCTCAAAAGTGTGAAGGGGGTCCTCAAGACCCTTCCAGGCCTCTGTGAGGGCCTCTTTTCCAGTGACACAGCAGCACAATGCTACATTTTCTTTGTAGACTTCAACCAGAACAACCTACTGCAAGACACCGAATGCAGAAGCAGTGCGTGTGAGAATCCAGCTGTCTTCTACTAAGCCAGCCACACACAAAAGAGAGTCACACAACTATGAGACAATGTCGCTCTTCTCACTATAGTTTTTCTTTTGGAAAATATAGTTATTTTCACAAACATTTCTTTCACATTGCAAGCTTATTAACTTTAAATGAATGGATAAATAAATCTTTAAAGTATTTTTGTTTTGATTTCTTATACAGCAGATAGCATTTATAAGATATGACCCACAGAGAGAAAACCTCTTTGAGGTCCTCCATAATTTAGAGTATAAAGGTTCCTCAAAAAATTAAAAACAGAACTACCATACAATCCAGCAATCCCACTTCTGGGTAGATATCCAAAGGAAATGAAAACGTACTATTAAAGAGATATCTCCACTCCCATGTTCACTGCAGCGTTATTCACAACAGCCAAGACACGGAGACAACCTAAGTGCCCCTCAACCTAAGACTGGATATAGCAGTTGTGGTCTATATACACAATGGAATACTATTCAGCTGTGAGAAAGAAAGAAACCCTGCCATTTGCGACAATGTGGACAGACCTTGAGGACATTATGCTCAGTGAGGTAAGTCAGAGAAAGACAAATACTGCATGGTTTCACTTACATGTGGAACCTAAGAACTGAACTCTGAAAAACAGAGTGGATTGGGGCTGGGGGGTAGGGGAATGGGAGACGGTGTTTAAAGGTACATACTTGCAACTAGAAGAAAAATAAGTCCTGGGGACTAATACACAGTACAACTATGAAAGACAACAAAATTACTGTTACCAACGCTAGAAGAAGTGATATTTATGGGACAAGACAGGGGTGTTGGCTAACACAACAATGACAACCACATTGCAATATAAATGTATCAAGTCAATACACTGTAGGCCTTAAACAATGTTATAGGTCAATTATATCTCAATTTAAAAGAGTTAAAAAAGTATAAAGAGGGCTCTTGGACTTCCCTGGTGGTCCAGTGGTTAAGACTCTGCGCTTCCGCTCAAGGGGGCGTGGGTTTAATCCCTGGTTGGGGAAGTTCCGCAGGCCCGCGCAGCATGGCCAGAAACAAAAACAAAAACAATTAAATTAGAAAAAATAAAGGGGGCTCTTGATACCCTGCACTGGAGAACCGCAGCGCTAGAAGCATGGGGTACCCTGGGAGAAAGGGGCTAAGCTGAGCCAGGCTAGGAGCCAGGGAGCCCCTGGGGAGGGTGCAGCTTCCCTGCTATGCTCTCTCCCGTCACTCCGACCCTCAGCGAGGCTCCCTGTTGATGCGGGTGTGGTTTTGGTGGTGGAGCGGGATGGGGGCGTCTGGGAGAGGAAGCTCAGCCCATGCCCACAGCTCGTGTCTGGTGTCTGGGAGCAGAAGCGATATCAATCTCAGGGGCTGGCCCCGAACTAGTGAGCTGGCACCGTGGGGACCCCGGGCAGCTTCAGAGGGGGCACCCAGGACCTCGGCAGCGCTTGCGGTGGAGGGTCAGCAGGGAATTTTGACACTTGCCTGACCGCCAGCCTCTCCTCTTCTTGGCCTTTATGGATATAATCAGAGATTTTAGATCCAGGTCACTGCTCTTATTGTTTTAATTTGTGGGTTTTTTTTTTTTTTTTTATTGTTAAAGGCACTCTATCGATGATAAAATTTGGCCATTTGCATTCAGTTTGAACACAGATTTGCACGTCTTTGGGACTGTGATAGCGTTCAGGGCCACCGCTCAGCCCTTCCCTGGAGCTGCTCCCATACCTGCACCTCATGCCGTCGCTGCCGGAGAACGTCATCCAGAATGAATACACGGGTGGTTATTTTCAGGTAGGCTCTAGCCTACCTGAAAAATCCTTTATGTTAACGTCGCACCTGAAGGCAACCTGGCTAGAGAGAAACTAACCTTCAAAATGCGGTAGCCCCCTGGTACTCAGCATGGCAGGCGACTCTGAGGCAGCCTGGGTTTTGTGTCTTGAGCTGCTTTTTCTGCCCATACGTCCATGGGATTGTCTTTGCCAATAACCTCTAGCTGCCTCTCCTGGATGGTCTCAGCACACGGTCCCCTTCCCAGGAACATCAGTTCAACATACAGCATAGCCCGAAAAGCAGCTGATGTCTTTACAACAATCTCACCACGTCACCAAAAGGGCACCCTCATGACAGCCCACCAAAACTCCTAACATCCCTTCCTTGTGTCTCCCCCAAGACCCCACCTGTCCCTCAGCGGCTCATCTCAACCCTGCAAACCCTCTGAGCACCCAGCCCTTCCCTTCCTAATACAAATCAAATCAACTTCTCTGGCTCATCCAGTTCTTAGCTCAAGCCACCGCCAGCCCCACTCTAACCAGAAGATGCCAGTGTTGATGAGGATGGACACACAGCTGGAGCTCCTGTGCATTGCTGGTAGGAATGTGAAGTGGTGCAGCCACCGTGGAGAACACCACGGCGATCCCTCAAAAAATTACAAACAGAGTTACCGTACGACCCAGCGACTCCACTTCTGGGTACGTATGCCAAAGAACTGAAAGCAGATCCTTCTACACCTATGTTCATAGCAGCATTATTCACAATGGTCAAAAGGTGGAAACGACCCAAGTGTCCATCAGCTTCTACAGACACATGGATAAACAAAGTGTGGTATATGTCTACAATGGAATAAGAAGGAATGAGATCTGACATATGCTACACTGTGGACGATCCTTGAGGACATTACGCTGAGAGAAAATCAGTCACAAAAGGATGATTCCACGCATATGAGGTACCCAGAGAAGTCAACTTCATAGACACAGAGTAGAACGGCGGGTGCCAGGGGCTTTCGGGGAGAGAGGCTGGGGAGTTGTTTCTGGGGGACAGAGTTTCAGTTTTGCAAGATGAAAAGAGTTCTGAGGATGACGGTGGTGACGGTTGCAAAACAATGTGAATGTGCTTAGCGATACTCAAGTGTAGAAATGGTTAATTTAAGATGGTAAATTGTATGTGATGTGCATTTTGCAACAATTTAAATTTTAAAAAAAGGTCCTGCCACTTAGGCAGGCAAAAACAGACACCTTCCTGAGATACAAGGGAGCACATGTTTCTGGCCATTGCTTTTCTGCCTGCCACACCTGGTTATTACAATTTTTTACCACCGTGTGTCTAGTTGTGGGTGTTTTCTTTGAATTTACCTTCAGCGTTGGGGTCATTCCATCTACAAACATGGACCTTTTTATAGCCTGTCTCATCAGGAGGGCGGATGTCGGCTCTGAGCGCCTTCTGAGCTGACCTCTTCTCGTGTTCATCCCGTAACACATGCCCGCGGACTGGCCGGGTTTGCCTTCTGCCACTGACCTCACGTCTGGCACCGTCAACCCCACTCCCACTGCTTCCAGTCAGGACTGTGTGTTGGCCAGCATTTCGAGTCCTTGCAATTCTTATTTCGCTCATCGATCTCCCTTTTCATCTCACCCTCTGTCTTTTTTCTCTTTTTTGCCTCTTTTCGTGGCATTTTGTTCCTTTCCCACGATGTTCATTTCCCCCGGATCCTGACGTAGATCATTCCAGAGTCAGGGTCCAGCCTCCACAGTATTTCTCCGACGCACAGGGTTATTTTCCCCACTTGCTCACCCCTGAAGGAGAGGTGATCTAGTGAGACCCCCATCCACCATCTGTCTAGTGTGATGCTGTGATTTATAATAAGAAATATATATTTGGTCTTTGTTCTCTTTCTGGCACAGAGCTCCTAAAACCTGCGGAATTTCCTAACTGATGAGAGAGACAAAGGTGTCTTTTGTTATGAGATGACTTTTTTTTTTTTTTTTTTTGCGGTACGCGGGCCTCTCACTGTTGCGGCCTCTCCTGTTGCGGAGCACAGGCTCCGGACGCGCAGGCTCAGCGGCCATGGCTCACAGGCCCAGCCGCTCCGCGGCATGTGGGATCTTCCCAGACCGGGGCACGAACCCATGTACCCTGCATCGGCAGGCAGACTCTCAACCACTGCGCCACCAGGGAAACCCAGAGATGACTTTTTTAATGACTTTATTTTTGTTAATGAGGTGACTTTTGGAAGGCCCCTTGGTCACCTGAGGATGGGGCCAGGGGAACCAACCATGTCATTAGAAGTTGGAACTTTCAGTCCCGTCCCTATCTCAGGGAGGGGAGAGGGGATGAAGAGAATCAGTCACCAATGGCGAACGAGGTAATCAGTCGAGCCTATGTGATGAAATCTCCAGAAACTCTCCAAAGTGCGGGGTTCGGAGAGCTTCTGGGTCAGTGAGCACGGGGAGGTGTGGAGAGTGGACACCTGGAGGGCTGGAAGCTCCGTGTCCTTCTCCACACCTGGCCCTGTGCCTCTCTCCCATCTGGCTGTTCCTGAGTTACATCTTTTTTTTTTTTTTTAATTTATTAATTGTTGGCTGTGTTGGGTCTTGGTTGCTGTGCGCGGGCTTTTCTCTAGTTGCGGCGAGCGGGGGCTACTCTTCGTTGTGGTGCACGGGCTTCTCATTGTGGTGGCTTCTCTTGTTGCAGAGCACAGGCTCTAGGCTCACACGGGCTTCAGTAGTTGCAGCACACAGGCTTCAGTAGTTGCGGCACGTGGGCTCAGTAGTTGTGGCGCACGGGCTTAGCTGCTCCACGGCCTGTGGGATCTTCCTGGGGCCCAAACCCGTGTCCCCTGCATTGGCAGGTGGATTCTTAACCACTGCGCCACGAGGGAAGTCCCGAGTTACATCGTTTTATAATAAACTAGTGAGTAAAATGTTTTCCTGAGTTCTGTGAGCCACTCAAATTAATCCAACCCAAGGAGAGGGTCGTGAGAACCTCCAACCTATAGTTGATTGGTCAGAAGCACGGGTAACAACCTGGACTTGTGATTAGAGTCTGAAGTAGGGGGCTGCCTTGTGGGATCCCCTTTACCTGCGGGATCGGACACCACCTCTGGGTAGAGAGCATCAGAATCGAGTTGAATTGTAGGACACCCAGCTCGTGTCGAGTAACTGCCTGTTGGTGTGAAAACCACACCCGTACGTTGGAATTTTAACCAGAATCTTGACCTTGTCCCACGGCTGCCTCCCTGGATAAGAGCTGAGTCCACCTCTCAGGTTCTGGTTTGTAAGGAGCCCAGCCTGGGGACCACACCCCGGACACTGAGCTAATGTGACTCTGACCTTGGGAAGGGACATCTTTGCCCACCTCCACAGCCTGGGCCGCCAAAACTCCAAAGATGGGGTCTGTGGAAACCCACAGTGGTGTCCACATCCCAGGACTTCCCCATCCCTGGCTGAGCCCACGGGCCACGCTGGACTGCCAGCGGCCACCGCTCGCGGGTTTCCCTCTCTCCCGCCTGCCTGGTGGAGGTAGCGTCTGAGGGTGGCTTTCTCCAAATACACGCAGAGATGCCTGGGGGGGTGCAGCGAGGGCAGCGCTCAACAGTGCTGCTTCTGCCCCCGAATCACTGCTCGCGTGGGAAAGGGGCAGCTGCCTGACGACTCCCTCCGACTGGGGAGAAGGGGGCTTCCCCTTCCTCTGGGCGGTCTCAGCTTCCGGGGGGGAGCCGGGGCAGCTCCATCTGTCTCAGAGCTGGAAGGGGTTCCTCCCAGGCCGCCCACCTTTCTTGGCTTTCAGGAATTTTCAACTGCTTTTGGTGTGTCTCCGCAGGTATTTTAGGCGGAAGCCACTCAGCAGGCTGCCACGCACTCGCTATTTTAAACCACGAGCACCCTCTTGCCTTTTAAGTTCCAGGTTTTGGGCCTGTTCCCAGGAGGAAGGCCCTGCGGGAGATGCGCTTGTGTCTGTCTCTCTCCTCCAGGCATGAAGCTACGGCTCCTGCGGCCGAGCCCGGGGAAGGAGCAGGCGGCTGGCTCCGCATATTAACCAGAAAAGGTAGACAGCTGCATTGAAGCCACCGGAGCCCGCGTGCGCGGGGCGATAACGAGGCAGTGATCGCACGCGGTCCTCCTCTGGAACATCAGAGGCCACTCTTCCGGGGGAGGGACACAGTCTGCAGTACTGGGCCTGCCTGGGCCACCGGCCTCCGTGTCCCCTCCCCCCCGACATTCTGGCTGCCTCGGGGATTCCCAGGGGAGGGACGGGAACTGTCAGGTGCTGTCAGGGAGATGCAGCCCCAGGAAGCCGCCAAGGGGAGAAGCCAGAGGAGCTCCGTGTGAATGAAGACCACGGCCTCTAAGGAAGGTGGGCAGAGTCCCGCCGGGGATGGGCGGGGTGGACGGGACACCTGGGGCAAGGTACACACCACGTCTGAGAAACGGAAACGGATGTGCCGGGCTAAATGGCAGCGCCCCAAAGACAACTCCACATCCCTAGTCCCCAGAACGTGTGAATTTATCTCATTTGGAAAAAGGGTCTTTGCAGAAGGATCTCAAGATGAGATCATCCTGGGTTACCCAGTTGGGCACTAAATCCAACGCCAGGTGTCCTTACAAGAGACAGACACAGAGAAGAAGGGGATGGGAAATGGATGCAGCCAGGGCCACCAGCCGCTGAAGCGAAGAAGAGTGAACTCTCCCGACAGCCTCTCAAGGGACGGTGGCCTGCCCACACCTTGATTTGAGCCTTCTGGTCTCCAGAGCCGTGAGAGAAGAAGTTTCTGTCGTTCAAAGCCACCGTCTGTGACGGCAGCCCTAGGAAACTAACACAGCGGATGGAAACAGCGGTGGCATTTTCCCCAGGGGACGCACCAAGGCGAAAAGGTTAGGGCAAGTGGGCGGGGACCCCTTTCCTCCTCTGGCCTGTGCTGACCTCAACCAGGAGCACAGCTGTGGGCAACTGGGACCGTTATCGGCAGAAACCTCCTTGCTGCTTCCACCAGCCCTGGGTCCTCTCTGGATGCATGTACCCCCGACACACTCTCCTTTGCTGTCTGCTCCCAGAGGTGGGACTGGGCTAGTCAGAGATGCTCCCTGTAGGGAATTTCCTGGCGCTCCAGTGGCTAGGACTCCGTGCTTTCACTCCCGAGGGCCCGGGGTTCAATCCCGGGACAGGGTTAACTAAGATCCCGCAAGCCGGGTGGCACAGCCAAAAAAAAAGAAATGCTCCCTATAGAACCACATCCCCTAAGACGGCTTCCAGCCCAATGTAAGAAAGAACATTTAAAAACAAGTGGTAAAGGGAATCCTGACACGCACTCCAACAGGATGAACCGGGAGGACATGATTTTAAATGAAATAAGGCAGTCACAGAAGGACACATACTGTACGATTCCACTCGTATGAGGTCCCTAGAGGAGTCCAATCCATAGAGACAGAAGGTAGGATGGAGGTTGCCAGGGGCTGGGGAGAAGGGGATGGGGAATTAGTGTTTAATGGGGACAGAGTTTCAGTTTGGGAAAATGAAGCGCTCTGTAGATGGATGGTTGCACAACACTGTAGATGTGCTTAATGCCACTGAACTGTGCACGTAAAAGTGGTTAAAATGATAAGTTTTATGTTATCTACCCTTTACCACAATTAAAAGAAAATCAAGTAGTGAGTTCACAGACACTGGAACTATGTAAGCAGTGGGGAGAGATCCCTTAGTGCTGCTGTAGCAGGAGTTCTGTACCAGGAGGGACGGTGGCTGCTAAGGACTCTTTCTTCGGGCCCCCTGGGATGCGTCATTAGCGTGGCCTTGGATGCACGATCCCGGAGCCAAGGGCGTGGGGTGTTCACCATCCAAGAGGACACCGCTAAACAGCTGAAGAGGTGGGGCCTTGAGGGCAGGAGGAACAGGGAAGGACGGATGAAAGGAACAGCAGCAGACAGAATCCAGCCCAGCGGTGAAGCCGCCCGGACAGGGGAGTTGGAGGGGGCGCAGTTCGGGGTATTGAGGACAGAAGGTCGCCCTTGGGCTCACCCGCTGCCTCTTAACCCCGAAGGTGTTGAATTACACCGGCAGACACTGGAGTAATGCAGCTCAGATGCACCCAGAAATTCATAAATCTGGCGCTTCACACACTTGTAACACTTTAGAGAATCACCTAACAGATGAGGCCTGCAATTCCGATTTGAAAGGGGTAAGTGAGTAACTGACTTTAGGCTTATGATTTTAAGCAGGACGCTGAAGGAGGATCTGGCCGAGTTTGTGACAGTTTCGAAATGTTTAACAGAATTTAATATTCACCGTATTTATAAGCTTATTGCATTTTAAGAACTGTTCAGGAGCTTGGGAAAGTCCCGCTTTTTAGGACGGCTATTTATAAACTTAAGAAAACTGGATATATTAAATTTGCAAAATCACTAAGATATTGAAAGAAACGTAACAAAGTTATAAGCCCTCTACCCTTAAATGTGATTATTTAAATCTACTAGATTCATAAACAGAATGGCATTTGTAGCTTAGACTTAAAATCTTAGGGAAACAGTAGGCTTTAACATTTTTTAGTTCAGTATGTTGAATCGTAATTGAGAAAATCTAGCACCCATGAGTACTGCGTGTGTCTGTATATATGTGCGTGTATGTGCGTGTGTGGTGTGTGTGCACAAACACGCCCCAAGGACACCATAAACCTCCCAGGGACACGACAATGAGGCCGAGGTCCGGGCGGGCAGCTGTCCTTGTGTGTGTGTGTCCAGTGTAGCCCATCCCCGGGGACGGAGGCCAGAGGTGCGCGCGCGTGCGCGCCACACACACACACACACACATTCTCTCTCTCTCTCTCTCTGTCTCTCTCTCTCTCAGACTTTAGAAACACCAAACAGCAAAGCAAACTTGAAGAAGTCATAAAAGCTACCGCCACGTTGGCCTCTCCCTGAAAGAAACCCGCTGGCATTGGCCTGCCTGCTGGCAAGGCTGCTCCCGCCGGCTCCAGGGTGGGCGCTGCCCCTCGGGCCGCCGGCCGCCGCTGCCCTGCCCACTTGCCTGTCCGGCTGAGGGGCGAGGCCGGTTCTCTCGTCCCACCGCAGGGCCGCCGTCCCCCAGGGGCGGCTGGGGGCCCTCCACGACCACGGGCCCTGCAGGGTTTGAAGGCGGGCACCCTGGCAGGCGACCCTCCTTAACTGTGACAAGTGCCTGGTGGGTCTGCTCTCCCCGCCAGCACGCAGCGTGCCGGCTTCACGGCTGCACGTTATTTGTGTTTTAACTTTGAGGTCTTTAAAAACGACACTCTCTGCACAAAGCAGGCCTCTGGAAACAGATGTTTGACCATTGCCAAGTGTAATGCAATTAAAATCCAAGAAACAGCAGTAGCAACAAATAAATAAAAGGCTGCCTTCTCTTCAGAAAAACATAAAATCAGCCGGGAGGCACAGCAGGCCTGAAGAGGGTTTGCTCCGCCCCCTGTGGTCACAGGTCCACCCAGGCTCTGCTCAGGGCGGGGCAGGAGCCTCCCAGGCTCCAGGCCTGAGGTAGCCCCTAGGTCACTGTGTGGCCCCAGGCACGTGCCCCCCACCCCTGCGCCCTGCTCCCGTCCGATATTTCAGCCACCGCTTTAAGACTGAAATGCTGGGAGCATTCGCGCTACTTCCCAAACTTATGTTCCAGCCTCCCGCTCCCCAGAGCACCTTGTGGGCTTCTGATTCTGCAGAAAGGCTGGGGCCAGCAGGTCCCTGAGGTCCACCCGCTCCTACATTCCACAGATTCTCAGCACTCTGTCATCCACCCCGCGCCCTCCTGATCTGTGCTTGGGAGACAATCCTTTGTTGATGGCTTCCGGTGAATGCATTTAAGCCCATTTGTCTTTCCATGTGGTTACTGTTGTCCATTTTAAATAAAAGGTTTGGTTCATTGTGGAAGGAAATGCAGAAGAAGGGGTGGAGGAATGACTTCAAGGCTCCTCTGGCTCCCTGACAACCTGCTTTCCAAGCAGGAGAGGCTGCATGGGACAGCCCACTTCTCAGAGTGAGAAGTCGAGGACCGGAGGGTTGCGATCCAGTGGCAGTGCAGGGGGGCCGCGGGGGCCTCCGGAAGTTCCTTACCCGCCTCCCCCAGACATCAGCCCTTGGAAGACAAGTGTTAACAGTCAGCGTTCTCCAGAGGAACAGAACTGATAAGAGGGGTGTGAGAGAGAGAGAGAGAGAGAGAGAGAGAGAGAGAGAGAGAGAGAGAGAGAGAGAGAGGTGTGAGGAATAGTGACTGTGGGAGCTGGCAGGTCTGAAGGCAGGCAGCCTGGGGCAGAATTCCTCCGCCTTTTCTCTCAAGGGACTTCAACCGATCGCCTGAGGCCAACCCACACTACACAAGGTCACCCGCTTTACACAAGGTTGACTGATTTCACGTTAATCTCTTCTGAAAAATATCTTTGCGGCAATATCTAGACTCACATTTGACCAAAAGCTGGGTACCATGGCCTCGCCGAGATGGCACATAAAATCAACCCCCCCCCCGCCCCCACAAACTAGGGGTCTTTACCACTTTAAATCTCTAGGTCAGAGGCAAGGCCCGGGCACAGCCTCCGAGAATAGATGAGTCACACAGGACAGGGAGTCCAGCTCGAATGCAGCTCACACCCAAGTGCAGGGGTAAGAGGTCCCCCAGGCCCACGGCCGCGGCGAGGCCCTGCCTGCCTGCGCTCCAGCTCAGCTGATTTCCCCAAGACCTTTTCTCTGGGCAGCGGGGGGTGGGGCAGGAGTGGACCCAGGGAAGGAGCCCTGGCCAGGTGGACTCTTCCCCACCTTAAGGCCCTGCTCCTCCTCGGGGCCTCACTGCCCCACAAGTGGAAGAACCATGGGCCACAACCAGCAGCAACAAGAAAGAATCAGTGAGCCTCAAAGGCTGCAAAGGGCAGTGTCCTTGGGGAGGGAGGGCCTTTGCCTGGTCTCTGGGAGGTCACCGAGTTTGTCCACAGCTTCTGGGGACCCTGGGAGGGCCGGGGTGGAGGTGGAAGTGGGTGAAGTGAAAGGGCCAAAGTGACAGGCCCGTGGAGGCCCAGAGCCTCCTGCCCGGGTCCCAGGTCTCCCTCTCGGTCCCAGGGCCCCTGGGTTCTGCCCACAGGATTTCCTTGGTGGCATCTCCCCACCAAAGCCTGGCCCAGGCGCAACACACCGGCTCTCACGTCCCCAGCCAGCTGCCTCTGCTCCTTTGGGTTTCCTGGCCAGCTCCTGCCAGCTTTCCAAAACTGCTTCTCCAGTTCCATCCTGCTGCCCCCTCTCCTATTCCAGGCCTGCTCCCCCAACTTCCTGAGCCTCTGGCCCCCTCACAGTGCCCACTTCTGGGCCCTCGCGTGTGGACCAGCCTCCCACTGAGATGTGTCACACCGAAAACATCTCTATTATTCTCCCCCTGCTTGACTGGGCCGATTCTCAACCAGCAGGTGATTTCTGGAGAGATGGGAATTCTCAGAACAGGTAACTTGGAAACTTGTGTCTGAGCTTCCATCTCCGAGAACCTCCCCCCTCCCGATGGTCCCTGGGCTGGTAGCTGTTCGGAAACCCCGAAACTCCGCAACTGCAGAAGAAAATAGAAAACGTAGATCGGCCGATGAGAATGATAAGAAGTTCAGAAGACTGGCTCGTACTAGGAAAAACTAAACTGAGGGGAGTTATTTCATCTGGAGACGTGGAGGTTATTTACAGGGGGTGCAAGCATCCAGACCTAATTTCCCCCAGAATCAGCGGAGGCGGGGACGCAAACAGTCTGGGAAGCTGGAGAGGGATTCCTGGTCCCCAGGACATGGGCGAGGGGCTGGAGTCCTTGGGAGCCCAGCAAGGAAGGACTCTCTGATCTACCTGTGTCCCCCCTGATGCTCCCCCCTGAGCCTGACTCCAGACTCACTGATGTCTTTTGCATCTGTCCAACGCCCTTGGAGAGGCAGGAGTGTTGATCTTGAACCTTCTAGAAGAAGATGCCCGATCGTTTCAGCTCCCTGATTCAGGAGGGAGAGGGCAAGCGTTCAGCTCAGAGGCAGAAATCACGTGCTGGCTGACACTGCACTGTTCCCTGCCGTAGGCGACGTGGGGAGACCATGCCCGAGGAGGCAAGTGGGAGAAGGGGTGAGCCTCCCGACTGGCTTCAGCTGATAAAGACTGAACTTCTGCGCACCTTCACCAAGGATGCTAAGTACAGCTGTGCAGGATGCACACTGCACAAGGGTGTCTGGGTGGGGCTGAACTCACCAAGCCTTGACTTCGTCTCTGCCAACCAGAGAGGTGTCTTCTTCTACTTCTCACAAAGGCACTGTATGGGCCAGGAGCTGCCTTACATCTCACTGAAGGACTGAGGTGATGAGGCACCACTGGGCCACCTGGACTCACTCACTGAATGGCCTTCACGACCCCAGAGTCCTTGGTTGCCGGGAGCAGGGGCGTGGCCACGCTCCACTGTGCGGGGACCACCCTCTCCTCGGGCTGTGCTCCACTCTCCACCTCCTCCAACTTCATCTGGGCCTCCACTGCCACATCATCCCACTTTAACAAACCAACCACTGTAAAAGTACCACTCGGAGAACGTGCTGGGGGACAGGGGGCCAAGGGGCCAAGGGCCTGGGAAGGGGGTGTGGACAGGAGAGGCACAGGCCTGAGCACCAGGACCGCTGGGAGGGGCCAGGCAGGGCAGGTGAGACAAAGCCCCAACTAGGAAGTGGGGGGCTGGCGCCCTGCAGCTCCCAGCCCAGCTCCTGGTCCATTTGGGAGCCCCGAGGGAGGAAGGGTTTGTGCCGGTGTGCAGAGGTCAGCCCCAGGGGTCTGCTCCCCTCCAGAAGACCCTCCCCGTGTCCCAACTCTTGTACAAGGTGGGGACAAGGGAGTGACATCAGTGCACGACTGTGAATCCGGCTCACGTGGGAATGAACGGGTCCATCCCTGAATCCACGGGAGCCTGGTGGAACCTGCGTGGTGGCAGGGAACCTCAGTGGTCATCTCAGCCACACAGCCCTTCACTTTGTTGGTGGGGAAACTGAGGCCAGAGAAGGGAAGGGGCTGGCAAGTTAGAGCCTGAGCCGGGACCAGAGCCGAGGTCCCCCCAGTTCCCAGTGAAGGCGGCCACCAGAGCGGAGCCCTTTCTCGGAGCCCCGCTAAGCACCTGCACCAGCACCGGCCTGCTGGATCCTCACAACCCCTCCATGAGGCGGGGACAACTACTACTGTCTCTCCTGCCTCCCGGGGCCTAGACCACCGCCTGGGAGAGCGGGCACTGGACGGCGGGACACGTGAAATGCCCTCAGGTCTTACTTTTGCTCACCTGCATTTTCTTGTTTCCGTGCAATGACGATGCGCTGCTTTCATAATATTAAAAAAGAAAACCCACCATTTTTTGCTTTAAGCAATATTCTGCTGACCTCACGAGACTATTTAAGGAGCAAAATAAACAGGAGAAAATGCTTTATGGGCTGGGAAGCAGCACGCAGGCGGGAGGGGTGTCTCCAGCACCTGACCTCCCGCCCAAGGCACCGGCACCGACCAGACCAGACAACCAACCCCCCCGCCCCCCGCCGCTGACTCCCTCCAGTTCTCACGGCCCCCATGGCTGCCTTCCTGCCATGGAGGCTGGGGCGTGGCGGCTGCAGAGGGAAGCTGAACAAGATCGGGCCAAATAACAGAGACGAAAAGTCTGCTTCTCGCCCAGGGAGAGGGAGAGACACAGAGAAGGCCCAGGAGGCGGGCAGGAGAGAGGCAGACAGAGGCCGGGAGGCGGAGGCCAGAGCAGGCAGGGGCAGCCCTGGAGATGGGCACAGACCTCAGGTCCAACGTGAGGCCACCCTGCAGGCAAACACTGACATCCTCCACTCTCGCCCGACTCTGCGTCTATCCTGGTTAAGATGAAGTTAGAAACATCAAAATGCCACATCCCTTGAGCAGCAGCCTTCGGCAGAACTCCATATGGCTGCAGCAGCCAGGAGTTTGAGCTAATAAAAGTTAAAAAAAAAAAAACGGCTGGGAAATGTTCCCAGAGAGCCACGTGGGCTCTGCTCGGGCCAGTGGGTGGGGTGGGGAGGAAAGCAGGCACCGTGAGGCCCGGCCCCGCCCTGCTCGGCCCGTCAAGGTCACTGCTGTCATCAGAACAGCGGACTCTCCCAGTGACAGTGACGGGGCCCGCCGGGCTTACACCACGGCTCCCACCCCCAGTTCCTCCTGAGGAGAGTGGATGCGACACAGCCGGAGGGCCAGGGCATGCAGCACAGGGTGGGGGGGTCACCCTTGTCACAGGCCGCCCACGGTGCCGCTCCTGGCGGGAAAGTGACGGGGGCAGATGGCTGGCCGAGACCCCCACTTGGGGTGGGGATCTCCCCGGATGTTGACCCCACCCCTTGGGCACCCCGATGGGGAGACACCCTCATCACCTGGATAACCCTTTTGCAGGTGGCTCCCGCCTGCAGGCGTGTGTGGGCTGTGTGGGCGGACTGGCGCAGCCGCTGGAACCCTGAGGACGGGGGAGGCTGACAGTACCAACAATGCCTCCGGTTACTGGCAGGATGACTCGAGAGGTCTGAGCCAGACCCTGCTGGCTCCTGAGCGAGGACACTGTGGGGGGGGGGGGGCGGCGGGGGGGTGGGGGGAAGCGTCCCTGAGGAGAAGCTTAAAATCCTCTCAAGGATTTCCTGTGCCCGGTATACGATCTGTGGCCTCTGCCAGCAAAGTGCACTTGGAAATGAAATGACTCTGGGGAAGGGGAGGGTGCACCGATGCACCAAGGCGGCGTTAGGCAAGGTGGGCAGGTGGGGGTCCGCGGTGGAGCCCAGGCTGTTTGTGGGCATCTCTGAGGGGACGGGCATTAGCTCTAGCAGAGGGCCCCCTCCGCACCAGACATGAAGCCAGGATAGCTGGCCCAGCCCCGGCCCTGCCGTCTCCCCCCCACACCCCCACCCCCGGCCATACTGAAGTGGCCGTGTCCTGGCCTTGGAAACCAGTAGAGCAGGCCCTGGCCTGGGATTCCTCCTGCTTCTGCAGCCCTGGAAATGCCCAGCCCGGGCAGAGAGCAGCAGCGTTTAAAAAGGCAGGTTTCTCTTTGCGGATGGAACAGACGTGATTCAGCACAAGCAGTGAGTGAGGAACGTGGAGGCCGGGCTCCAGTCAGGCGCCACTCTCTCCCGCCACCTCAGCGGAGGCCCTGCACTGCACCTGCCGAGCGGGATCCCCACGGAGCCCTCGGAGGCCGGGCACCATGCCACTCCCCGCCCCAAGAACACCACCGCCTGGCGGGCTGCCAGGCCACAGCCAATCCCTGTGGACACGGCTCCCAGGAATCCAACCAAATGACAGCAAACTCGCCAGATCTCACGACCATACCAGCCGGCCGGGCCAATAAGCCCCTGGACGCACAGCCCAGATCCAAGGGCTTGCCGAGGACATGCCGTGACAGTGCATCCCCAGCACACGACTCACTGGAGATTGCAGCCGCTGGCGTTCAACACAAAGGCGGCGGCGGGGTCTCCACCCTCAGGAAGCATGTGACATAGCTTGACAAACAAAATGGACAGTGGAGAAAACTACGTCTGTATGGACGATTAAATCCACACAGCCTAACCGGCAACCGGATCTCAGAGTCGTGGGCTGACGTGGCTCAGAAGGGTGGCCTTGGAAAGGTAAGGAGCATTCCACGGAAATGAGGAAGTGCATCCCAGGTGGAGAAGAACGAGATCGAGGCTGAGGGCGGGGAACTCCCTGCTCGTTGTCTGGTGGCCTTCCAAGCTGCTCGCCTAAGCAATCCTCTTGGGGGGTTGTCGGAGGAAAAAGCACCCAACCTCCAGGTTCCCAAGGGCCCTCCGCGCGCTCGTCCCTTAGCCAGCCTCCTGGGGCAGCCAGACATCCTCGGTTGCTGAGGGCTCCTTTCTGCACTGCTGGTGAGGCTCATGTTCCCAGGGGCCACAGCGCCGGGCGAAGCCTGGCACAGCTCTGCTCGGTGGGGCTGCGCCACACGGAGTGGCCATAAGCCAACCCGACCAGACCCTCTTTATGGGAAAGCAGGGAGGAGGCAGCCACCTCAGCCTGGGGTGTCCCGGGGAAACTGAGCCCTTCCTCTGGTGCTCCAGAAAGCTGGCTGATGGCCCAGTCTGGGATGTGGGGACTCAGAGAAACCACTGCTCTGAAGAGATGACACCCCACCTCCCTTGTAGCCCGGCACTTGCCCTCTCTCCATGACTAAAGGTTACTTCTTCCCCAGGGCTCCCTGAAGATGGCAAGTGTGAGCCTAAGACTTAGGAAGCGACATCTGCGGAAGGGTGAGGCCTGCAGGAACGGGGCCGGGGGAGGGGAGAGGAGCGGCCTCTTCCATCCACAGCTGACTTCTTTCATCCCCACGCCGCCCCACACTGCTTCTGAACTTGCAGTGAGCTTTTGACCCGGACTGAGCCCTGGTCAGGTAGACAGAATCTGAAACATCCTGGGCCCGGCCGGAGAAAGGGTACGAGACCCTGCCGGCAGCCCGCCCAGACCCCAAGCAGATTCTCCTTCTTCTTATCATCGTGGCCGGGAGAACGAGTCTCGATTTGCAGAACCAAGGCAATTTCACACGCTTTGTAGCTTCTGCTCTGCTCAGTACCTCAGACACCCTCTGGGAAACAAGGAAACACCACACAGAGGTTATCAGCTGGGTCCAAGGTCAAAGCAGACTGAGGACCGGAAGGAAGGCAAGCTGCCGGAGCTGACCCTTGGCCCCAGGCTCTTACTGAGACGACACGGCTCCTAAAGGGAAGGGGGCGGCTCTCTGCTCCTTGCAGGCAGCAGGCAGCTTCCTGGCATCCTGCCTGCACCCCCAGCGCAGCTCCGTAACATTAAGGAGGCCTCCTGATTCCTCTCTGGCAAGGGGCAGGCACGGACAGGCTGGAGAGTCTCCCATCAGGGAAACCACCCCCCAAATCTCAGGTTGGAAAGAATCCTAGATTCAGAAGCGGCAGCGGCAGCCAACCATCCTTCAGCCCACCGTGAATTGCCACACGTGGTCCCGGGGTCTCTAGTCCCACATCCTGAGCCTGTAGCAAGTCACGTGGTCGGGGGAGGGGAGGTCCCAGATGGGGGCATATCCTGAACTTGGGGTCTGCGAACCCTCCGAAATACTTGCAAGATTGTGAATGTTGCTGCACTGGTCTGGGAAGAGCGTCTAGAACTCTTTCAGGGCCACAAAAAGCTCACGGACTCAAGGGGGTGAAGAACCACAGGGACTGAGGACCTCCAGCCTCCTCCCCGCCTCGGACTCTGGGCAGCCACACACGTTGTCAAACACAGGAGCAAGTGCGGACGCCGTGGCTGTCGGGCTGCCACCATCTCTGCCTGTTTCTCTTCATCAACGCCACCCTGCGCCTTGTGGGGCTGGGATAGCATCCCAGCAGGACCAGCCCCTGAGCTCTGCACACCCGGCCTCTGCCCACTGTTACTGACGAGGCCTTGCTGGTCCCCCCCCTGCTGAGGCCCCGGGTGTTTGCACCTCTCTCAGTGACTTCTCATTCCCTTTCTGAACATCACCACCTCCAGCCTAGAGGAGGAAACTGGAAAGGAAAATACGATTTAGGAGAAAGCCACTTCAGCGCACAGCACAGATGCAGCTCTACGTTCCTCCAAACAGCCTCAGGGTCCTAAGAAACCACCTCTTGGTTTCTCACAGACATTTGGACACCCGGGGCTCCCCTCTCACACCGCCCAGGGCCCACCGCCACTTCCTGGAGGGGCCCTGATCTGCAAGTTCTAGGCAACACAGCTCTCCACGCGCCTTGGGCAAGCCCGTCACTGGCTCCAGAGAGGCCCACAGACCTTACCCAGAGGTCAGGAAAGCCCAGCACATGGCTGGAACTGGAGGGCAAGTTATGCTGCTGCTTTCACAGAAAAGGGTGAGGCTGGCTAACCTCTGCCCTCCATCAGCCCTCGCAGTCCTGCCACTGAGAAGGGTGTCAGGACACCAACAAGACACTATCTCTCCGGAAATGCTCTCTGTCTCAGGGACCCTGTGGGGGTCACAGGGATGCATCTACTCTCTGAAACGAGCTTCCCCAGGATGTGGAATCACACTCAGCCTCGAGGGTCTGCCTCACCCCGCAGGCCCCAGCGGACTGACTGGCGGCACTGTGCTCTTCTACCCTCCCGGAAGGGCTTGTCTGGACCTCCACCGTCAGCCCCTCCACGGTCCTGAATCCTCCGAAGCACCCACCCCGGTGCGAGGGAACAGCACATGATCAGAAAAACCTTCTCACTGTCTGGTGTGCAAATGGATATGATGGTCTGGAAAATCCATTATGCCGTTTGAAAGCAAAACAGTTTCCACAGGGGCCATACACTGGTTTCCAGTTTTTGAAAGACAAAGAAATACACACCAAGAAAGTTATGTGGTGTGGAATGTCATCTTTCTTTGATGACTGGGCTCAGAGAAGGCACCTGGGGATCCAGTGGCATCTCAGGCAGCCTTCCGGATGCTGTTTGGGAAAGTGGAGGCCAGAGCAGAAGCCGCTGCTTCCCTCTCCCTGTACAGCACACACCTTGGGAACATACACTCCAGGGTAACCCACACCACATATAAAGGGGATTGGGGGTCTGCTGCAGACTCCAGGAGGGATGTGGGTCTGATTCGATTTTGGAAGCTCCTCCCGGGAAGGTTCTCCTACAGCCTCTCTCATCAGTGATGGAAGAACTTCAGAAAGGCCACCCGAGAGGCCCCCTCCCCCATACCCTCCGGACTCCATCACTAACGGGGTCAATCTAGCAAGAATACGGGCTTGGACTCAGCTACCCTCACAAAGCCCCGCCAAGACAACCTCCGGGGATGCAGGAGGTGCACCCTCCTGCCCCTCTGCGACTCCACAAAATCCACGGAGCAGGCCGCCCCCTCCCTCAAAAGAAAGTGAGGAAGGAAAAAAGCCAAAGAGAGGTGGGGGACAGCGTCAGCCCCAAGGCAGCCCCAAAGCAGAGGAGACCAGCCAGATGTGCAAGGACGGTCCCTAACCAGCGGGGCAGGGACGGGAACAGGCTGAGGGCAGAGTGCAGGCAGCCTCCTGAAGTCCCTGCAGATAAACAGTCACGTAGGAACCCAGTCCAGCCCCCCCCCCGCCCCCCTCCACTGCTCCGCGGGGGCCCCCGGCTGAGCGCCTGCCAAAGTTAGTCACAGGAGAGAAAACCTTGTCGCCCACCCGAACCGCCATCCGGGACGCCTCTTCTCCAGGAGGCCTCCCGGGTGGGCAAAGCCCCTGGGGACTGGCATCTATCTCACCAGCCCCAGGGCTGCGCCCTTGGACGCCCCCTGGGGAAGCTGACGACTGCGCATTCCTTGAGGACCCTTGACGGGGGTGACTGCCGGCGGGTAGAGGGGAAGAAAAGCGCCTCGGCCCAGGCAGGCATCCCCTCCCACGAACCGTCCCCGGGACCAGCCTCCTCCTCCTTCAGTCCTTGCCTGCGGAGGACTGAAGCGGGGACATTATTCCAACAGGTCCCCCTCAGCCGGGCCTCACCGGGCCAGCCTTCCTCCGCCCTGTCCTGAGGCCTCGAATTCAGGGGCAGCGTCGAGGCACCTGCGGCCAGACCGGGCTCCATCCCCGCGAGCAGGGGCCCGGGCGGTGCCCCTCGGCGCTCCGGGGCCTCTGCGGGAAGGGGCGGGGCGCCCCCGCGCCCCCTCCCCGCGCTCACCTGGCGCAGGTGCTGCAGCAGCGTCCCCGCCTCCTCCCGCCGGCCCTGGCGCACCATCCGCAGCAGCTCCTGGACCATGCCGACGCGCCGGTGGTAGGGGGGCAGCCCCGAGCCGGCGCCCGCGCGCCCCGCCTTGTCCCCGGCGCGCAGCAGCAGCGACGCCCAGAAGTCGGGCCGCTCGCGGCGGGGCCCGGGCGCCGCGCCGGGGCTGGCTCTCTCCGCCAGGCTGCCCTTGGTCTGCCGGGTGCCCATGCCGCCGCCGCCGCCGCCGCCCGCGCTCTCCGCGGCGGGCCGCGACGCCGCGTCCCCGCCGCCGCCGCCGCCCGCCCCTCTGCCGCCCAGCGCGCGCGCCTCCCGGGCGGCAACTTTCGGGGAACTGTTGCGCGCGGGCGGGCGGGGGCGGCGGCGGCGTCCGCGCTCCTCCTCCGCGCTCCCCCTCCGCGCTCCCCGGGCGCGCTCCCCCGGCGTTCGCCGCCCGCCCGCCGGCCCCGCCCCGGCCTGGCCGCCCCGCCCCCGGCTCCGCCGCCGCGCGCCTCCCAGGCCTCGCGTGCCCCCCTCCTCCCCTTCCCGCTCCTCCGCTCCTGCTGGGCCGCCCGGCGCCCCCTCCGCGTGGTCCCCGCGCCGCGCCCCCTGCCGACTGCCGCGCTGCGCCTCCCGGGCGGTGGCGCGGGGCGAAGGGGGCGGCCGGGGGCTTCCCTCTCGGCCGGCACCACTCTTCCCAGATGCTTCCACGACCGCGCGCGGATGAGGCCCATAGGAGGGGAGAGGAGGGGAGGGGAGGGGGTCCGTGCGCTCGGCGACGTGGGGAAGGTTTGGAGCATGGAAGCTGTGGGGTGGGGGGGCGGGTCTGAGCCCCGGAGTCGGGTTTCTCAAAGCGGGCGCCGCTGAGCATCAGAGCCCATGTCGTCCGAGGGCTGGTTGAGAACGCAGACTCCCGGGCCTCGCCCCAGACCCGCCCGATGAGAGTTTCCGCGGCGGGGCCTGGCGAGCTGCATTTTTAGCCAGCCTCTCGGCTGATTCTGACGGACACTCCTTTGAGACTCGGCCAGTGGCGGCGGGCGGTGGTGCATGAACCAGAAACCAGGTGCAAGGCTGCGTGTTGTGTGCGTGTTCTTTTAGGGAGAGCCCATTCCTGGCATCAGTCAGTGTCAAAGGGTTTGGACCATCCAGGTGCAAAGAACAGCTGTCTTCTCTTGCTCTCGCTCTCACACCTCTGGAGAAGGGGCCTGGGGGTAACCCCCGTGCGAAAAAGCAGAAGCATGCCTGCAAGCAGCCCCACGGCACGTTCCTACCGTCCCCTCCCTTCCTGGCTCCACGCCAGACCAGCCCTCTCCCCCTTGGTGCGGCAGATCCCCCGGGGTCAGACGGTGCTAGGAAAGCTGACCACAGCCCTGCCAGAGAGAAGGCTCAGGCACCTGGGGATCTCCTCTGTCGCGACCCGGACCACCCTGGTCTCAGGGTCACGGCTGCGGGAGGAGCAGCAGTTGTGTCCTTGCCTCTGACCCAGGCCCCGGGTGCTGCTCTGGGGGAAAGGACAGCGTGGGATGTAGGGCAGGAGAGTCGGATCCCGAATCAGAGAGAGCTGAAGTCCACTGTGTCCTGAGCCCGGAGCGTCAGGCAAGTCCTCAGCTCCCTCCTGTGCCGCGTGGGAGGAGAACCCTGTGCCCTGAGCTGGAGGGGTAAGAGGAGGGGTACAGAGACTCCAAGCAGGGTGCACGTGCCCCACAGAGGACTCGCCTCCTCCCACTCTGTGAGTGAACGCTGGGTCAGCCCCCAGTACCTGGAGGGCGGCCTGTGTGTCCCCCAGCTGGCTTCCTCTGCCCTCTGGACGCCCCACTCGCAAGGGCCCACCTCTGCCTGCAGAGAACGCTCAGTCTTCCTGAAGGCTGGCTTCGCAGGGCTGGGCGACACCTTCCAAATTCACCTGCACCCTTTGTGTGTAGAACACACCTGTTGGCATCTCCAGAGAACCCCGGCCAGGAAGCACTTTGGTGCTCTCATCTCTAACCTGCAGGACCACAAGGCAAAGTGGCCTCCAGGAAACGTGCTGACCAGGCCCCTCCCTAGGGACGCTGGGCTCCACTCCCCTGGCAGGTTGGCCGGCGGGAGGGCGTGTGGCTGGAGCAATGCCATCTCAGTGGAAGAGGGCCCAGGCCATCCCCGCTGGGATCTGAGTGCCACCCCCTTCCTCTCCTCCAGAGACCTGGTTCCGTCCTTCTCCTTGCTCTTAATTTCACCCCCAATTTTCCCTCTTTTCTGGCTTGTTCTCCTCAGTATGTAATCTGCTCAAATCTCTTCCATCTATTTAGAAAGGAAACTTGTATTTGCTCCCACCCCTCCAGTTGCCAAGGCCCCATCTCTCTCTTCTCAGCCAAGTTCCTTAGAGATACCTTGTATGTACGTCCATTCATTCCTCACCCACTCCACTTTGGCTTCTGGCCGCACCACATCACTGAAATGTCTCTTGCCAGTGACCTAGTTGCTAAACTCAGTGACTACTTTCAGTCTTCATCTTCCTTGACTTTTATGCATCATCTGATCCTGTTGCCTACTCTGTTTTGATGGAAACTGCACTCCCTTGGCCTGTAAGGAACTGCTCTCCTCCAGGCTTCTTTCTTGACGTCCTCTGGGAGCTCCCTTTCTTAGCCGTATCCTTCACTCATTGCTGCTACCCTGGGTGCGGCCCCAGACCTCTTCCTAGGCAATATTTTTTTCTTTAATTAATTAATTTTGGGTTGCATTGGGCCTTCGTTGCTGCACGCAGGCTTCTCTCTAGTTGCAGCGAGCGGGGGCTACTCTTCATTGCAGTGCACGGGCTTCTCATTGTGGTGGCTTCTCTTGTTGCGGAGCACGGGCTCTAGGTGCGCGGGCTTCAGTAGTTGTGGCACGTGGGCTTCAGTAGTTGTGGCTCGCGGGCTTAGTTGCTCTGCGGCATGTGGCATCTTCCCAGACCAGGGCTCAAACCTGTGTCCCCTGCATTAGCAGGCGGATTCTTAACCACTGCGCCACCAGGGAAGCCCCAGGCAATGTTATTTATACTCATGGCTTCATCTGACATGCACACACTGATGACTCTAAGTCTCTCTCTCCAAGTCACAAGCTGCTAACTAAGTTAACCTGTCACTGAATCTTGGCTGCTGGCAGAAGACATGACGCTGGGTCAGAGACGCAGGACTTTCTATTCAGGCACCCACAGCACCTAGCGTGAGCATCAGCATATGTGCATCAGTTCCCCTGGCCTCTGAGTCCTGCAGGAGCAGTGCGCTGGGCCCAGAGGGATTCTGCGCACGCAGCGGGTTTGCACCACCGAGGGTGGAAGACACCCAGCTTGGGAATCTACTGCTTATACAGGAAGCCGGTAAGCAAGCCAGGAGGAAACAAACACAGCGCTGAGAAGTGGTCCAGATGCAAAGTGGCCAGGTCCTGCCTTCTTGGCACACGTGGCGAGATGTGAAGGAGTGAGAGAGGCCCGTGGAGGATCCTCTCTTCCACCAGTGGGTACTTCAGACTCCACAAACGAGCACATCTCCTTCCCAACCTGACTGCCCTGCAACCTGCCCACCCTGGGCTCTGTTTCCTGTGAGTAGCGGCAGCCAGAAACCCTGGAGCCACTGTGCACTCAGGTCTCTGAGCACCTGTGTCTGGTCCCCGAGTCCAGGTGATGGCGCCCAGGGTGGCAGCTCTCGTCTGTGTGTGTTCACCCCGTGCTCCGTCCAGTACAGCGCTCTCTCATCCTTTCAACAGCTGTGAGCTCGGTCTCACTATTGTCCTGACTTCACAGCTGAGGAAATGGACTCTGAGAGGTTAGTAATGGGCGGGGTGGGGATTCACACTCAGGTCTGCCTACCCTGAAAGCCTAGCTGTGAATACGACTTGATATCATGGATCCTACTGGATACACATTACACGGTACAGCCCCGGCCTTGTGGACGACCTGTCGTTTTCACCCCAACCATTGCGTCACAGTAGCCTTCTTTCTAACTTGTCTCCCCACCACCAGTCTTGCCCCTTCTAGTGCGTCTTCCATGGAGCAGCAGGCGCCATCATTCTAAAAGGGGAAACATGGTCACAGTCACACAGGCACACAGACACACACAACCTCTCCCCCTTCAGTGACTTCTATGCCTTTCGGTCCAAACTACTCAGCATGCATTGCTGTTCTCCAGGTGCTACACTGTCATCACCCTGTGTTACTTACACCCATCCCAAGATGCCATGTTCCTTTTTTTTTTTTTTTTTGGCCATGCCGCACGGCTTGCAGGATCTCAGTTCCCTGACCAGGGATTGAACCCAGGCCACGGCAGTGACAGCTCGGAATCCTAACCACTAGGCCATCCGGGAACTCCCAAGATGCCATCTCCTGTGCCTTTTTGCACACACTGCATATGTTCCTGGGATGTCGTCCTTCACCTCCTTAACAGATGCCTCGTCCTTCCTCAGGTCTCGGTTTAGGTATCACCTCCCTCAGGAAGCCTTCCCTGAATGCCTCCCAGGCCTGCCTCCATGTGACTACAGTACCCGTGAATACGACTGCGTATCTTGTTTCTACCGTTCGTTGGCACGTGCTGCTAATCTTCGGCCTGGAGCGTCCTTCTTCATCCCTTCATTGGCCAATCCCTCTTCTTCCCTTGCCTCCCACCAGTCGGTTAGGTGTCCATCTCGTGTTTCTCCAAGTCTGACCGCCTGTGCCGATACTGCCGTCGTGGCTGGTGACCTCATCAGGGAGGAGCTCAGCAAACGTTTGCTGAACGCAAATCCCGTGGGGCCCCCCCCACTCCCCATGCACAGCAGGCGCTCAGGAACCAGAGCACTGATATGCCGGTGGGGTGTGTTGACATAGACGACCTTCAGGAAATCCATTTGCAGGCAACTGAGAAGCAAACGGGACAAGAAAGTTGAGAGCGCTAATGCAGCTTGTTCTTTCAAGAAACTTGCTTGTGCATATGGGCTGGTGACCAGAGGGACACGGGGCAGAGAGGCTGCTGCTGTTCCTTGTTGGCGGCTTGTTACAAGGGAGATGGATCATTTACTTAGAGGGAATTTATCCTTTCGGTCATTCTCTTCTAAGCAGGTAATTTTTGTAACGTGAGAAGCACTGGCCTTTTCTCACCATCAAACCTGCAATTACGGAATTCTCGTCATGGTCTTTCTTTGAACACTCACTGCAGTTTCTTCTCCTGTGGTAAGAATTTGAAGTATAAGATGCCTAGTGAAAATTAAAGCTCTTTCAGATTATATAAATGCTTAAGTAGAAACATCTAATGTATGGATCAAACACTAAATATTTTTATCCACGATTCAAGCTCTTATTGCTGCAATACATTTTATTACTTTTTTAATTTTACTTTTTAACATCTTTATTGGAGTATAATTGCTTTACCATGTGGTGTTAGTTTCTGCTGTACAACAAAGTGAATAAGCTATACGTATAAACATATCCCCATATCCCCTCCCTCTTGCGTCTCCCTCCCACCCTCCCTATCCCATCCTTCTAGCTGGTCACAAAGCACCGAGCTGATCTCCCTGTGCTACGCGGCTGCTTCCCACTAGCTATCTGTTTTACATCTGGTAGTGTATATATGTCCGTGCCACTCTCTCACTTCATCCCAGCTTACCCTTCCCCCTCCCTGTGTCCTCAAGTCCATTCTCTATGTCTGTGTCTTTATTCATGTCCTGCCCCTAGGTTCTTCAGAATCATTTTCTTTTTTTTTAGATTCCATATATATGTGTTAGTATATGGTATTTGTTTTTCTTTCTGACATACTTCACTCTGTATGACAGACTCTAGATCCATCCACCTCACTACAAATAACTCAATTTCGTTTCTTTTTATGGCTGAGTAATATTCCATTGTATATATGTGCCACATCTTCTTTATCCATTCATCTGTTGATGGACACTCAGGTTGCTTCCATGTCCTGGCTATTGTAAATAGAACTGCAATGAACATTGTGGTACATGACTCTTTTTGAATTATGGTTTTCTCAGGGTATATGCCCAGTAGTGGGACTGCTGGATCATATGGTAATTCTATTTTTAGTTTTTTTTTTTTTGCGGTACGCGGGCCTCTCACTGTTGTGGCCTCTCCCGTTGCGGAGCACAGGCTCCGGACACGCAGGCTCAGCGGCCATGGCTCATGGGCCCAGCCGCTCCGCGGCATGTGGGATCTTCGAACCCGTGTCCCCTGCCTCGGCAGGTGGACTCTCAACCACTGCACCACCAGGGAAGCCCTCCATTTTAGTTTTTTAAGGAACCTCCATACTGTTCTCCATAGTGGCTGTATCAATTTACATTCCCACCAACAGTGCAAGAGGGTTCCCTTTTCTCCACACCCTCTCCAGCATTTATTGTTTGTAGATTTTTTGATGATGACCATTCTGACCGGTGTGAGGTGATACCTCATTGTAGTTTTGATTTGCTGCAATACATTTTACACTGATAATATTGAACCCTTTTCTTAATAATCATGCAAAAATGTTTTGATAGCCCTTTTTACAGCAGAAGAAACCAATGTTTAGAAAAAAGTAAAGAGTTTGGCCAATGCTTCCTGGAGAGCTGGAATTCAAAACCAGGTCTGCGCTGCTTGAGAGAATATAAATGCTCAACGTAATTAAAAATGTTTTGTTTGAAAATGTTATGTTGGTGCCGCTCATCTCTGAACGTGGGGAGAGGACTTAGCGGGAGGAGCTCAGGAGAGGAAGGCTCCTGCCCAGGTGCTGGGAGGTGGTCCAGAACATCACTGGAGCGATGAGCTTCAGACAAGCCTCAGGGAGACTCCAGCACAGATTCGGGAAAGGAGGAAGAAAGACACAAATAAGTTTGCTGATGGAAGAGAAACTAGGGGAGGCCAGGAAGGCAGGGCAGGGGCTTGGGAAGGGAGGTGCAATGGGACCTCCACTGAGGGGAGAGGCAGCTGCCAGGCAGCTGGAGGGGAGGGCAGGCAGGACGGGCACGTGCAGAACCTTCTGTAGGCGGGAGACAGGAAACAGTGTTAGCGTTAGGGGACCACACGTCGAGAAGAGCCGGAAGAGCTGGGTGTGGGCAAGAAGTGAGCAAGAGCTTTTGCTCATTAAGGTCGCCAAGGGGCCAGTTCTGGGCTCAGAGGAATTCCAGGCGTCCCTGAAGAACTGGCCCTGAGCGAACACTAAAGACACACGCGCACACACGCACAGGCACGCGCGATGCAGAGGCCCCGTCTCTTAGTCCATTTTCTTCTCGAAGGAAGACCCCTTCGCCCTTGCAGGGTGCTCCCCCCTCCCCCCCGCCTACTTCTCTCCCAGCAGCTACTCCCACACGTGGTCCCTTCTTCAGGGCGCCTGAATGCTGCCCTGTGCTGGGGATGAATGTGAGCCCCTGAGTTTGTCCCAAAGTGCAAGCAGATCACCTGTGACGCCCCAAACATGGGACCAGCTCTCATCAGGAAGCTCGAAGCCCCAGGACAGCTGGCCCAGGCCTTTGCCGGAGAGGATTTAGAGAAGTGGCCTGGGCGGGGAGAAGGGCTGGCAAGGGCAGGAGAACGAGCGAGCAGCCAGGGCTGCACAAGTTCCAAGGCTCCCCTTGCAGATGGAGCTCCAGAAGGACCGTCCTGGGATCGACCCACCCAGTGCCACTGAGAAGTACACACAAGGCTGACGGCACGATTTCCGTCTAACTTCCCAAATTGTTTCTTCGTTGCTCCATGCGTGACTTGCTTTAATTTGGTTATTTAGTTAGTTATGTAACAAGTGCCCACGAACTCACCATCCAAAACAAAACAAGCCAAGCCAGACCTATGACAACAACCGACATTTCATCGTAGGGTTCCCTGTATCCCATCACCCTGACCCCCTGCCTTTCTCTTTATATTATTTAACATTTCTCTCTATAATGGAAACATCAAACACATCCAAAGCTAGAGAGACTGGTGAATCCACATGTCCTTGTCCAGATTTTAACTTTTCAGAACATGCCCAGCTCTTGTTTTACCCATCTTCTCTGTTCCCACATTCTTTAGGTCGTTGTATTGTATTTATGCGATCCTAAAGCGTATCTATTTTTAGTTTGGTTGTTTTGTATCAAATAAATATATATCTGTAATTTATATATATATCAATATATATATGATGATATATCAAAGTATATCTTGCTCTGTGTCATTATTTTCAGAGCTACTATTTTCACTTAGTGTTGTGTTGGGAAGAATCATGCCAGCTGCCACCTGTCACTGCAGTTTGTCCGTTTGGTTGGTGTATCATGGTACACTGTATGAACGTACCTTGGTTTATTTCTCCACCCCCCGCTGATGGCCATTCAAGTTGTTTCCAGCCTTTTGCTACTGGGAAGAGCGCTCTTATGATTATTCTTTGGTGTTCTTGCCGTACCCCTGGTAGAGCTCTAGAAGTGGAAAGGTTTGCCTTTAGGATTAACTGGGGGTTGTTTCCCACCAAAGTACCGCCCCACCCCCAAGACTGTACGAGACCCTTCCCCCATCCATGGCCTCTTCTCCTCCCTAATGTTGGTTATTGACAGGCTTATTTATTTTTTCCGATTACTCTGCCAATTAAAGTATTCGGCTGGCCAAAAAGTTCGTTCGGGGTTTTCTGTAACATCTTATGGAAACACCTGGACGATCTTTTTGGCTAACCCAGTGGAGCGTCATTGGGGCCTTAATTTGCATTTCCTCGATAACTGGTGTCTTAGCTTAGGCTGCCAAACAAAACACCACAGACTAGGGTTTGGCCTTGCTACGGACTTGTCGCCCCCTCCTTCCTTCCTGTTTCCCGCTTTGGGAATGGGAATGTCCATTCTAAGCCCCCCAGTCCGCCGGGGATGCTGGCTAGCCCTTCACCTGCTTACTGGCCCGTGCGTCTCCTTTCCTGTTAAATGCCTGTTCACCTCTTTTGTCCATTTTCAACTGGGCTGTCGAATTTGTTTTCTACTGCCACTATAACACATCCCCACAAACTTGGTGGCTCAAAAGAACATAACTTTATTAAGTTACAGTTCTGGAGCCAGAAGTGTGACATGGGTGTTGCTAGGTAAAATCAAGGCGCTGGCAGAGCGCACTCCTCCTGCAGGCTCTAGGGGAGAATCTGCTCCTGCCCCTTCCCAGTGCCTAGCGGCACCTGCGTGGCTTCCTCACGCTCCCCGTCAGCAATCACATCACTCTGACCTCTGATTCTGTTGTCACAACTCTGCTCTCTCTGACCCTCCTGCCTCCCTTGTACAAGGACCTGGAGATGACACTGCCCCCCGCCCAGAAGTACCAGCACCATCTCCCATCTCAAGATCCCTCGCTTAATCATATCAGCAAAGTCCCCCTTGCCACGGAAGCCAACATATTCAGTGGTTCTGGGGATTAGGGCGTGGACATCGCTGAGGACCACTGTTCTGCCCGTCACACTTGCGCTCTCACCTTCTTCATGGTCGCTGTGAGCAGAGCCCCGAACAGGATGGAGCAGCAGAGGCCAGTCCCACATGGAGGCACCTGCTCCCACCCTCTCCACCGGGCCCCTGCAGGTGTTTGGGGAGAGCGCAAAGCCCCGCCACCGCAGACCCTCTGAGCCACGGGACGGTCCATGTTCCCAGATGCCAGGAGACATACCTGCCTCGTGTGTCCTGACAGTGTTTCACTTCTTCCCGACATGTTATATTACTCAAAGCGCTTTCCCATCCACACTCTCCCTTGGCTCTGACGCTGTCACAGGCTGAGTGCAATGGGGGGACTGTGCTGGAAGCTTCCCATCTCAGCACTGAGACTAGCATATCCCATGCTCCTAACCCCCAACCTGGGGGTCTTCCTAAGATGCTGGGCTTCAGGGGAGAGACCCAGGTGACGTGTGAGGGGGCCTGGTTCTAGCCTCCCCTATCAACTGCCACATGGTGAGAGCTGTAGGGTCATGGGGCAGGGCTTAGAATCACATAGGATTGGTCTAAGTCCCTGCTCAACCACTTACAGCTGTGTGACCTTGTGCAGGTGGTTTAACCTCTCTGGGCCTTGGTGCCTCTTCTATAAAAGGTGAATATTGATTGTACCTGCATTTCAAGGTTATTATGAGGATAAAATGAGATCGTGTGTGTTACTGGCTTACATAATCCATGACATATACTACACTTCATGAATGGCAGATAGCAAGTTTAATAGATGACTACAAAAACAAACAACCTGATTTAAAAATGGGCAAAGGACTTGAATAGACATGTCTCCAAAGAAGATGCATGAATGGGCAATGAAAAGATGCTCGACATCACCAGTCATTAGGGAAATGCAGATCAAAGCCACAATGAGACACCACCTTATGCCCATTAGGATAGCTACTATCAAAAACAAAAAAAAAACCAGGAAGTTTCAGGGAGGATGTGGAGAAACTGGAACCTCTGTGCACTATTGGTGGGAATGTAAAATGGCACAGCCAACATGATGGGAAAAAGTATGGTGGTTCCTCAAAAAATTGAACATAGAACTACCATATGATCCAGGATTCCACATCCAGGTATATACCCAAAAGAATTAAAAGCAGGGACTTGAACAGATATTTATACACCCATGTCCATAGCAGCATTATTCATAATAGTTGAAAGGTGGAAGCAACCCAGGTGTCCACTGATGGATGAATGGCTAAACAAACTGTGGTCTATACATACAATGCAATACTATTCAGCCTTAAACAAGAAGGAGATTTTAACAAAACAGAAGCAGAGTCATAGAAACAGAGAACAAACAAGTGGTTGCCAGAGGGGAGGGGGAGGAGGGAGGAGAGGTATAGGTGAGGGAGATTAAGAGGTACAAAGTTTCAGTTGCAAAATAAATGAGTCAAGGGTATGAAATGTACAGTGTGGGGAAAAGAGTCAATAATTACACAATGTCTGTATCGTGACAGATGGTAAGCAGACTTATGTGGTGATCATTTTTAAATGTATAGAAATATCTGATCACTATGTTGTGAAACAGGAACTAACACAGTGTTGCAGGTCAATTAGACCTCACAAACAAACAAACTCATAGAAAAAGAGATCAGAGTCGTGGTTACCAGAGGCAGGGGGAGGGGGGGAAGGGGAATTGGATGAAAGCTGTCAAAGGTACAAACTTCCCGTTGTAAGATAAAGAAACGCTAGGGATGTCAGGCACAGCATGATCAAGATGACTAACCCTGCTGTTAGACGGGAAAGTTGTTCAGAGTAAACCCTAAGAGCGCTCATCACAGGAAAACTTGTTTCTGTGTCTTTAATTTTGTATCTCTATGGGATGACGGATGTTCACTAAACTTACTGTGACAATCACTTCATGATGTGTGCGAGTCAAATCATTATGCTGTCCACCTTAAACTTACACGGCGCTGTATGTCAATTATATCTCAATAAAGCTGGAAGAAAACAAAGAAGGAAACTCTGATACATGCTAAAACATGGATGGACCTTGAGGACATTGGGCTGAGTGAAATAAGCCAGACACGAAAAGACTACATGATTCCACACACCTTAGGTCCCTAGAGTCGGCCACTTCATAGAGACAGAAAGCAGAAGGGTAGTTTCCAGGGGCTGGGAAGGAGAGGGATGGGAGAATTAGCGAGTAATGGATACAGAGTTTTCAGTTCTGCAAGAAGAAAAAGTTTTATAGATGGATGCACCATAACCTACTTAAAATGCCACTGAACTTTATACTTAAAACTGGCCAAGATGGTAAATTTTAAGTTCTGTGAATTTTATCACAATTTAAACAAAACTAGACAGACACAGGAGTTTTGTCACATTCAGGACAGTGCGTGCCTTAAGACTGTTCTGGAACCCAGGGGTTTACACAGTCCAGAACATGGTGTAAGCACCACAGCACCTCAGCAGCTGGTGTGGCCTGCATGGCCCCTCTGGATATGGGAGGGCACCGAGGAGTCTTCACCTCTCACCCTCGGTCAAGCTTGCACGCTGGGGCTGCGTCCAGGGCCCCCGGTGTAGAGCGCTCCATGTAAGGGCACCGATGGGACTCCACCTCTTGCAGAACTTCCTTCCAAAACAGAGCCGTCAGGGCTCCCCTGGTGGCGCAGCGGTTGAGAATCCACCCGCGAATTCAGGGGACACGGGTTCGAGCCCTGGTCCGGGAAGATCCCACGTGCCGCGGAGCAACTAAGCCCGTGCGCCACAACTACTGAGCCTGCGCTCTAGAGCCCGTGAGCCACAAATGCTAAGCCCACGAGCCACAAGCACTGAGCCCACGAGCCACAACCACTGAAGCCCCTGCACCTACAGCCTGGGCTCCGCAACAAGAAAAGCCACTGCAATGAGAAGCCCACGCACCGCAACCAAGAGCAGCCCCTGCTCACCGCAACTACAGAAAGCCCGAGCGCAGCAACGAAGACCCAATGCAGCCAAAATAAATAAATAAATAAATAAATTTCTAAAAACAAAGCAAAACAAAAAAGAGCTGTCCCTTCCAAGGACTTGAATAGACATTTCTCCAAAGAAGACACACAAATGACCAGAGGTGTGTGTAAAGATGCTCAACATCACTAATCCTCAGAGAAATACAAATCAAAGCCATGGAATATCACCTCAACCTGTTAGAATGGTTGGAATGGCCAAAAAGCCCAGAAAATGGCAAGTGCTGTCAAGGGTGTGGAGACTTTGGAGCCCTCGTGCACTGTTGGTGGGGATGTGAAATGGTACAGCCACTATGGAGAACAAACAGTATGGAGGTCCCTCAAAAAACTAAAAATAGGGGCTTCCCTTGTGGCGCAGTGGTTGAGAGTCCGCCTGTCGATGCAGGGGACGAGGGTTCGTGCCCCGGTCCGGGAAGATCCCACATGCCGCGGAACGGCTGGGCCCATGAGCCATGGCCGCTAAGCCTGCGGAAAAAAAAAAAAAACCAACAACTGAAAATAGAGCTACCATATGACCCAGCAATTGCCCTTCAGGGTATTTACCCAAAAGAATCGAAAACAGGCTCTCAAAGAGAGATTTGCGCTCTCATGTTCAGACCATCATTATTCACAACAGCCAGGAGGCGGAAACAACCTAAACGTCCGTTAATGGCTGGATGGATAAAGTGAATGAAACCTATACATGCAGGAGAAGATTATGCAGCCTTAAAAAAGGAAGAAATCCTGTCATGTGCTTCAGCATGAATGAATCCTGAGGACATTCTGCTGAGTGAAATAAGCCAGCTACACAAAGCCAAATCCTCTATGATTCTACGTATATGAGGTGCCTAGAGGGGTCACACGCATAGAGACGCGAGGTAGAGCAGTGGCTGCCGGGGGAGGGGAGAGGGGGAAGTGAGCAGTTGCTGTTTAATGAATACTAGTTTCAGCCCTGCAAGATAGAATGTGCAAGGGATTTGCTGTACAACAATGTGTGTGTAATAACAGCACTGTCCCATACACTTACACATTTGTTAAGCGGGCGCATTTCATGGTGTTTTTTTTTTAACCACAAATATTAATAATAAAATAAAGCGCTGTCCCTTCCCAGTCTTAGGGCAGCCACGCCCTCCCCTGGGTCCCACCACTCCACTCACCCCATCTAGAACCACCTTCCCTCCCCGCCCCCATCTGTGGAAACTGAAGCTTAACTCATTATCTGCTTCTCCTTGGGAACCAAGTCCTGCGTGGAAGCTTCCATCAGGTGCCCCCGACATTCAAAGAAACTGTAAACTGCTCTCCCTGCCCCCCTCCCCCAAGGAGAGCCTAGACTGGCCCTTCTCACAGGAGAAGGAAATTGCCTTTTCCTTCTTCCGAGTTGCCTCTAGTTTGTGGTTTACTTATGCGATCAATGTTTGAGTGTGTGCCGTGTGCTAAGCGCTGTGGTGGGCTGTGGAGACATGACAGTAAACAAGAAGGACAGCACCTTGCCTCAGGGAGTTTACTTCTCAGCAAACACACAAGGTAAACTTCAGAAGGTGTCAAATGATGCCATGAAAATAAACAGAGGGATACGACAGAGTCATGGAGGTGCCCTGAGGAGGTCCTTCTGAGGAGAGCACGTTTGCCTTGAGACTCAATGTGAGAAGAATGGAGCCGGGAGGGATAGCATTCCAGGCAGAGGAAACAGTTTGTGCGAAGGCCCTGGGGCAGAAAAGACCTTGGCACATCCGAGGAACACAGGAGGCTGGTGGGGGCCGGGAGAGAGTGGACTGGAGGGAGGCAGAGACGTAGCTGGAACGGGTGTGTGCAGGGCTGCCTGGAGCAAGTAGGCTCAGGAAACCATTAGCTAGTAACGTGCAAGTAGCTCCACAAAGGACAGCGCCTAAGGACATCCTTGGGTTCTCCCGGGTCTGTAAACTACCACCTGCATGACTCTAGGTCCCGGCTTCCCGACCTTGGGCATGCATTTGAGCCACCTGGAGGGGGCTTGTGACGACGCACAGGTGGGCCTCATGCCAGAGCGTCTGATTCAGGAGAGCTGAGTGGGGCCCAGACTTGCGTGTTTATGAAGTTCCCGGTGATGCCGATGCTGCCAGTCCTTGGACCGCTTTAAGAATCACGCTCTAAGCAAGTTACTGATTCTGAGTCTTTTCTTCACCTGTGAAATTGCCCTTCTTTCCTGGTTGATGTTACCATCAAATGAGATAAAGCCCTTCGTAAAGAATAAAAAAGACACACAGGGGGAACGATCAACTTGACGTTTAATAATCACTGCACCCGTGTGTGTTTCTCACAACCTACAAGGAATGTGCGCACGTTAACGCTGCAGCGGGTGCCTTAGGAGCGGCGGCTGTTTTACTGCATCGACCGCAAGTCTGGCTGACTCCCGCAGTACATGCGTGCTTGAGCCCAGCGGTGCCGCAGGGGACGGACGCCTGCCTGGCCCCGCCCCGGGGGAGCCTGGGATTCGCTCCTGCTGTTCACTCCACAGACACAGGCTGGATGACCCCCAGCGTCTGTGGTTTTTGTTACCCCTCATCTCCTCCCACGCCTCCCCAAGAAAAAGTCATCCCGTGAGTCACCCGGAGGCCCGGGAGGAGGCCACGGCTGCTCGGCCGGCAGCTGGCCACTGAGGGGCAGGAGGGGTGGTGATGCCTCCTTGGGCTTTGAAGAGAAACTCCGTAGCTTCACAGACTCCCGGAACCTCGGCCTCTGGAACGTGTGCATACGATGTACATTTGGGGTGTACAGTTTTTATTTGTATTCACTCACAGGGTCAGCAAATATTTGTTGAACATCGGCTAGGAAGCAGGCTCTGAGGATACAGCCGTGACAAAATAAAGTGCCCCTTTCGTGGAGTTTATGTGTGTGTGACATTCACCCAGGGACCATACTGAAAGCCTACGATGTGTGGCGAAGTTTATAGTCTGGCAGGGAAGACAGACTTGTAATCACATAAATGAAGTAAAGTGTAATAGGGCTTGTGATGGAGATAAAACACAGGGCTGGGGACAGTGAGTGATGGAGGAGGGAGAGGGCCCTGAGGAGGCGTCCCGATAAACTGGTTATTAAAGGCGGTGGCATTTCCGAGGTTGTCTAAGGGGAGGCCTTCTGCAAAGAGGAAGCAGCGTGCTGTAGCTAGGCACACGGGGCGCCTGCAAGAGGTTCCACAGAGTTGGAGTATCGGGTGCCAATGCTGGAGGGGAGGCTGGAAAGGGCGGCAGGGGTCTGGGGCTTAATCCTGCCTTCAGGGTATCAAAGTGCTGAAGAGCTGGGGTCAGAGAGTGAACTGTGACAGGGCTGTGCTGTGTTTATTCTGGAGGACACGTGTGGAGAGAGCCAGTAGGAGGGCAGGACTGGAGGTGAGCAGAGGAGGCTGCACTAGCAGATGGGAACAGGATGCCGGCTGGAGCAGAGGCAAGAGACACGGGCTCAGAGAGAGACGCTGAGCACGCAGGATGGACAGGCTTTGCGTACAAGTTGGATGAGGGACAGGCAAATGCCGAGGGAAAGAGAAGCATCTAGAGGAGTGAGAGTGTGGGCAGAAAATGACTTCTGTCCCGCACACGTGGAGTCTGAGATGCATGTTGGGAGAGCGCAGGACCTAACGAGACGTGTGAGGTCGAGAAGCACCACACCCGGAAGTAACTGAACCCAGGTGAGTATCGAGGTCGGGCTGAGGACGCGGACGGGCAGACCGGCGGGCGCTGCGTCATCTAACATGCTGGAGGGGACGGGGCTGAGCCCCTGAAAAGAACTTGGAGGTGAGGTCAGAGGAAGACAGCAAAGGAGGAAGAAACAGGGTTTTGGACCACTGCTGTGGAAGCCAAGGGTGAAGAAAGTCCCAGAAAGAGCCGTCAGTGGTGGCAAATGCTGCAGACAGGTCCCCACAAGGACTTGGCAATTTGGGTTCAAGAGAGTGAACGGAGCCCCTGCCAAGAAATAAATATTTATGGAACGAATGGGAAAGACTTGGGAGGTGAGACTCTGAACACCATCTCCAAAGGGCGATCACTGTCTCATGGGTTCACGCCCTTCTCATTTTGACTCTTCTGTTTGTACCAGAAATCCCCTTCTTCCCAGTGATCAGTGAAAGAAATAAAAGGGGGTTACAAAGGAGTGGGAAGTTACACTCGAAATTAGGAGAAAACACACGTTCAGTTCTCAGAGACTGGAAGGAACTTCTACAAGGGGGGATGCAAACAAGAGCAGATTCCAAGAAGCGCCTGCAGACATTTAGGTCATCACACACAGAGGACAAATGCAATGGCCCTCAGCAAAGCCCCACACGCCCGAGCTTCGGCAGAAGAAATGCTCTCTTGCACACGTCACGCCAGGGCCATGCTAGGCACCAGGCTCGGTGAGGACACTGCAGGGACCAAGACAGACAAGATCCCAGCCCTCAGGGGTCTTGCATTCTAGTACGAGGGATGGACAATAAACAAGTAAACAGATAGACCAAGTAATCACAGAGTGCGATAAATGTTATGGATGAAATAAACTAGGATGAGCCAGTAGGAACAGGAGACCGTTACTTGAGACAGATGGTACTCAGTTTATCTTGCTGAAAATTTTCCAACTTTTAGTCACATAGCAGACTTCACATGCCATCGTATTTTATGACTGATCACACCTTGCACAGTTAGAATTTTCTCCTGTCCCATTTCAGACAGCACTCACCGGCAGTGGTAGGAGCTGGGGTGGAGGCCGTGGGGAAAACAATCCTGTGATGTGCTCCCCGAGGCTACAGCCCGATCCCCTGGCTCAGAGCAACAGGACCGGGGAGAAGATGGGTCGCTGGGCAGGTGGGCGCATCTCCACTGGGTACAGTGTGCGCACGCTCACTGCTGATGTGGGGACAGGCTGCTCCTCCCAGAGCACACCCCTCTCCAGCCGCAGCAGGAACGCTCAACCCAAGTCCTTCCTGGAGCTTTTCAAAATGAGGATATGAGCTCAAGGATGAAGGTGACTTTTCCCTCCTGTGTGAAGCAGCTAGAGCGCAGAAATCCAGAACAGGGCCAACACCCCCAGAACAGTGGAGGCAAGAGGTGGAGGAGGGGAGCCCCGCTGCTCCAGCCGTCTCTGCGGCAGGTCCACCCTGCTGCTTTCACTGTGGTTTGGTTTCCTCAGCCTCTTCCTTTTGTTGCCTAAGTTGGTCCCCGTTGAAATTCTGTCATTGGCAACTCAAGTGCCCTAATCCTTATGATGCAGTCGAGGTCACACAGAGCTGGGATCGTATCACAACGTATTCTGGAGTCGAGGTTATGCTGAGCAAAGCAGGGCCCCTGGCAGTGGGCTTTGACAGATAGGGGAGGGGGCCCCATGCTAACCCCAGGGCAAAGATTCCCGCCATGGTTGCCTCACTCACAGGTCTCAGCTTCCTAAGGCTCCGAGGGCCAAAATGGGCTTTTGGGGGAATGTCCGTTTTTGGCTGGGATGAGCTAAGCTGCTGTGACAAACAGACCCAAAGATGCTTATTGGCTCAAACACAACAGAAGTTTATCTCTCATTCACATGCCAGACTGCAGCCTGTGCTTTTAGCTGATGGTGGCTGTGTCCCATGGGATGACTCAGGGATCCAGGATCCAACATGTGGTGCTACCACAGCCTAGCTATCATCTACATATTGCCAGCAGTAGGGGGACAGACATCACTTCAGGTCACATTCTATTGGTGAGAACCGGTCACACGACCACACTGAACTGCAAAGGAGGCTGGGAAATGTAGTCAGCCTCGCACCTTGCTATAACCTCCATTGCTACAAAGGGAGAAGATTTTGTTGGGCAGAAAAGTTTGAGAGGACTAAATGGAGGCACTCAGGTGTTCTGAATCTTCACACTCTTGATGTTTGAACTGGACAGTTCTTTGAGGGTGGGAGGGAGGCTGCCCTGTGCATTGTAGGATGTTTAGCAGCATCCCTGGCCTCTACTCACCTGATGGTTGTAGCATCCCTCCCCCAACTTCCCCGCAGTCCCAGTCCTGACATCAAAAATGCCTCCAGGCATTGCCAAAGCCCCAGGAGCACAGTCACCACTGATTGAGAATCACTGCTCTAGACACTGAGAGCAATGTCAGAATCTTTGTCAACCAGGGAGGAAAGGCAGTGAAATTACCTCCTCTCACTTTGTCACCCGGGAGTCTCACGGCGTGGCTGCTGGTCTGTGCTCACGAGGCTGACAGACAGAGTAGCTGAGGTGCCGACTTGAAGTTTCACAGAGGAGTGAACGATATGAACCCCAGCTCCCGAGTGCGTGAAGAGAACGATGTTAGGAGATTCTGCAGATGCCCGTCACAGCCAGGGCAGTGTGCAAAGAAATGCTCTAAGTCCTTTCACTCAATACAAAACCCAAAATGGCACTGGCTTGTTTGCACAAAACAGGCTTTCTGAATTATTTGGTGCTGATTCCCTGAAATTTCTGTAAGAAATAAGATTTTTTGGATACCTTCTCTAACAGGAGGCCAATATTTGTAAGCCCCTGGTGAGTTCTTGCTCTGGATGGACATGGCGAACTAGGGCGGACCCCTAAGAACATATTTGTTTGCAGAAAATGGGCTGTCCCGGAATATCAGTGAGAATTCCTTGCAGCCTGGTGGAAACCGGAAGTACGGCCACCCAGCAAGGCATGAGGATGTCAATAGTACGCTTTATCTCCTAGAAACCCAACAGTGCTGTTCTGACTTCACAGGAAACAGTTTTCAGGCTACAGCTGATGGGGATTCCTTCACATTCCATGGAGAACTTTGGGACACGCTTCAGGCTTCGGGCTGTAGTCCCCAACAACAGCCTAGGTTTGTGTGTAGCTGCCAGTACAAACGTATTAGTTTCCTGATTCACTGGGAATATGCAAGGCTCTTGACTGTTAGATAAAACTGGTTACATAGTCTTTTATTTGAAATGAATACAAGGTCATAATCAATAAAGCTCACTCTGAAACACTGCTGAGAAAAACGAACAGAGACGTTTTCTCTGCTGCTGGAGTTGCACAGAGGAGCCGGTTCACGTCAGACTGAGGTTTGTGTGCAGTAGCCAAGCACTCCTTCAGATGATGAGCAGTGTGGGTCTGAAGAGGATCTGATGCCTCACGACCCACGCGGATCACTCTCTCTGAGCAGGCTTGAAAACACTGGGCTCTTCTGGCTTTTTACCAGATGCTGTTTAGTCTGCAAATAACGATGAAAAACAGGCTAACCAATCTGGTGCTGCTGAGGGATGGTTCTCACGAGCCCAGCGCCCCCTGGGCTCTGGCCCTTGCCTCCTTCTCGAGCCTCCTCATGGCTACCAATGCAGCAGGACATGCCAGGCCCTGCACCGCCCAGATTTCTCTTCCCGGCAAACTCCAGAGCTCGATGACCACTTTGCCGGGTTTCGGGATTCAGGTCACGTGTTACACTTTCCAGAAAGGCTTCCTGACTTCCGTTGGTCTCTCAAGAAGAGCTGGCCAGTCACTGCCCAGTGCCCCTCGTGCCGTCGGCAGGCCTTTATCACCCAGGGCACTTTATAGCACTTTACTCCCCACACTGTGTGGATGCCTCACCCCTGTTCGACCACGATCTCTGAGGGCAGAGCCTGTGTCTTACCCCTCTTGGGAGCAGCAGTCCTAACACAGGATCTGGAGAAGGTTTGTTCAGTAAGAATGATCGAACAAAGCACTGAACAGTAATTACGCAGCAAGTGCAGAGGCTGTCACGTGGCTCTTCTTGTTTTAAAAATTGTGGTAAGAGCCGCATGTGCAGAGGCCCCGAGGCCTGGTGTCTTTCCGGCACAGTGAGAGACGAGGGAGGGGCAGGAAACGAGCCCATCTCAATAATTAGTGCGACAAGGAAAACCTGATGCCACCTCTCCAGATTGTCCCAAGCCAATTACTTGCCCAGCTGTATTGTGGATTGACCTCTCCAGCCTTGCACAAACCAAGATTTGCCTAACAATGGCTCGTCCAAGTTCAAATACAGCCGGGCTTCTGGAAGCTTTTTGCAAAAGCCAAGCACACAGTCATCATTTCAGGGGCTGGCATCAGTGCTGAGAGTGGGGTTCCGACTTTCAGAGGAGCGGAAAGTTATTGGAGCTCAGGACCTGGCCATGCCTCAGGCCTTTGCCTGAAGCCCGTCCCAGGTGTGGGAGTCCTACCAGTACTGGCAGGAAGCGGTGCAGAGCAAGGGGCCCGACGCCAGGCACCTGGCCATCGCCAAGCGTGAGGCGCGGCTGGACCGGCGGGCCGATGGGCTGTGGTCATCACCCGGAACACCAATGAGCTGCACCACAAAGCTGGCACCAAGAACCTTCTGGAAGTCCATGGTAGCTTATTTAAAACTCGATGTACCTCTTGTGGAGTTGTGGCTGAGAATTACAAGAGTCCAATTTGTCCAGTTTTATCAGGAAAAGGGGCTCCAGAACCTAAAGCCCAAGACGCCAGAATCCCAGTGTTGAAACTTCGCTGGTGTGAAGAGGCAGGCTGTGTGGGCCTGCTGCGACCTCACGTGGGTGGTTTGGACAAAACCTGGACCCTGCCATCCCGAAGGAGGCTGACAGGGAGCTGGCCCTCTGTGACTTGTGTCTGGCGGTGGGAACGTCCTCTGTGGTCTACCCTGCCGCCATGTTTGCCCCCCACGTGTCTGCCCGGGGAGTAGAAGTGGCCGAATTTAACATGGGAACCACCCCCGTCATGAACAGGTTCACGTTTCATTTCCAGGGGCCTTGTGGGACGACTTTCCTGAAGCCCTCGCTCCTCGTGAAACTGAAACTGTTTCTTTTTTTTTTTTTTTGCGGTACGCAGGCCTCTCACTGTTGTGGCCTCTCCCGTTGCGGAGCACAGGCTCCGGACGCGCAGGCTCAGCGGCCATGGCTCACGGGCCCAGCTGCTCCGCGGCATGTGGGATCTTCCCGGACCGGGGCACGAACCCGTGTCCCCTGCATCGGCAGGCGGACTCCCAACCACTGCGCCACCAGGGAAGTCCCTGAAACGGTTTCTTAATTGCCCTGAGGAAGGAAGAAATCACAGCACATCTAAACACCAGGCCACCAACAGGAGAAACAGTCTTGTGGATGGTGAGCTGAATACTGAAAGGTCTGAAAATATCATCTGGAATCCAAACTGCTGATAAGTGATGGGGACTTAGTAGCAACAGTAGTAAACATGTTTAGAAGGAGAAGTCACAGAATTTCTCAAGTCAATTCATGTTATTTGGTTTGAACCTAAACATAAGATTCCTCTGATGTGTTTGGTTGGTTACTGGGAGGGAAACAACTTTGTAATTAGATTGTCTAAGAAAAAGTAATTATCCTGATTGTATTTTTTGCTATTTGGGCAAAGATGGAAGTAGAGGGGTAAAACCCTGGTATCTGTGATTTCTGCGCAAGGGTTGGTGGAAAATAAAATCCCTTTCTACAGCAAAAAAAAAAAAATTGTGGTAAGATACACATAACATAAAATTTACCATCTGCACCATTTTAAAGTGTACAGTCCACAAGTGTTAAGTACATTCACGGTGTTGTGCAACCAACTATCACGCACGCCCAGAACTTTCTATCTTCCCAAACTGAAAGTCCCCCAGCCCCTGGCACCCACCCTTCTACTTTCTGTCTCTATGAATTTGACAGATCCACATTTGAGGGACCTCATATAAGTGGAATCATACACTATTTGTCCTTTCGTGTCTGGCTTATTTCACATTATGTGTCCTCAAGATTCATCCGTGTTGCAGCATATGTCAAAATTTCCTTCCTTTGTAAGACTGGATAATATTGCATTTTGTGGACAGACCAGATGTTGTTTATTTACTCGTCTATCGATGGACACCTGGGTTGGTTCCACCTCTTGGCTACTGTGAATATTGCTGCTATAAACGTGGAAGTCCGAGTCCCTGCTTTTAGTTCTTTAGAGTATATACCCAGATTGCTGGATTATATGGTGATTCTGTGTTTACTAATTTTTGGAGGAACATACATGCGATCCCAGGTTAGCACTTTACACTCATTATTTCATTTAGCGCTCATGGTAGCTCTGGGAGGGAAGACAACTATTACTCCTTTCTCAACAACGAGGGAATGAAGGCAGAGAGCGTTAACTTGCCAATTTCATAGTCAACCAGTGGCAGAGCTGGGACTGAGGCTCACAAATTCCAAAACCCATGCTTTCGAGCCCTGTGTCATATTTGCTTTCTTCCAGAAGTGTGGGGGGCTCCCTCACTCTGATGGGCGAAGGACCTGCCTTGGGTTGAGGGAAAGGACCTTCCTAAATAAGAGGCATCCTGCTTGTAGGTGGGCACCGAGGTTAGATGTGTCCAGCTTTACCCCAGTCCTTCACAGGCTTGGATACTCTGTTATGAGGCTGTAACATGTCCTCTGGTGTTATACATCCTAGGATGAGACCGGCTAATGAGCTCATACTCAAGTGTGGTAATTACAAATTCACTGATTCAACTCTCAAAAACAACCTGGTTGTTGTGTATTCCTCTTAAGTGATGACTTACTATGGATAAGAGGTCACTTAAATCTGGAACAGATCTCTCAGATTTTGTAATCCAACCTCTCTTTTAGTGGTTCAGGCATGAAAGAGAGAGTTGGTTCATAATTTACTAAGTCATTCAGAAATAATCTACCTGTAATGAACTTTCCCCATCTGTCTCATCAAAGCTGATTATTTGGTACACTGTGGCCAGCTCATACCCATATACATCACTGCATCAACAGACACAAAAGTTCCCTTGCTTAGTAGCCACTGGACATAAAGACTTGGGGCAGAGAAAAAAGGCCAGGGATAAGACGGAGAGTTCATGCTTTGATGTACCTTCTCTGTTCCAAACATACAGCAGTGACAGATAAAATACTGAAATAGAAAACCTAGATATGTATACCTAGATAAACTCAAGGATAAGATGAGTATTTGAAGATAGAAAAGATCCAGCAGAAAAGAGATAAGTACTCCCTTTGCAGAAATGCAAAACAGAGCAGACGGCAGCCTGGGGTGTGCTGTGCTCTGACCCGGAAGTCAGCAGAACTGATGGGGAGTTTGATCCTATGGGATAAAGAGAACTAAAAATTTTCCACACAAGGCTCACTGCTGGAAGTGAGAGGCAGAGTAGGTCATGAAAGGAAGTTGGGAAAAAATAAACAACTATTGCTGATTGCCACCTGGGGAGATGGCACTTCCTAGACTGTGAGACTGGAGAGGTAGGGACACAGAGATAAGCCTCACAACCAAGCCTCCAGTTGGTACACTTCCTGATTCTGCATGACTCTGAAACCACCGTGGGACAGGGGAGGCCTAAAATGTCATTGTAGGACTATGGCTTAGCCAGGGGTCAGGTGTAAGCAACCATAAAACCACTAGGCAGGGCAGAGCAGCTAAGCCGGTGCACCACAACTACTGAGCCTGCATTCTAGAGCCTGCGAGCCACAACTACTGAGCCTGCATGCTGCAACTACTGAAGCATGCATGCCTAGAGCCCGTGCTCCACAACAAGAGAAGCCACTGCAGTGAGAAGCCCGCGCACCGCAACGAAGAGTAGCCCCTGCTTGCTGCAACTAGAGAAAGCCGGTGTGCAGCAATGAAGACCCAACACAGTCAAAAATGAATGAATTTATTATTTAAATAAATTTATTTATAAATTTATAATTTATTAATAATAAATTATTTAATTTATTATTATTTAAATAATTTTTTATTAAAAAACCCCACTAGGCAGGGAAGTATGAGCCCAGGATAAGAGAGAGAGAGAGAAAAAAAAAGCTTTCCAAGAAAATTAAAAATTGGAATGTGAATCCACTCCAAATTCACACTTTGGAACAGACTGATAAAGACTTCAAAGTAAGTAAATGTGGCACGCTCGGAGAGATACAAAAAGGGATAACTTCCATTTTAAAAAAGAACAAGAAAAATTCTTAAAAAGCAATCAGAAATAAAAAAGCAACAGGTGATGTTAAAAAGAAACAAATTGAAATCTTCAAATCTTGGAAAGACAGTCACTGGAATTTTTAAAAATTACTCTACATATGGGATAAGCTTGATACCGGACAGACTCAAAGAGAAAATCAGTGAATGGAAAGAGAGACAAACTAAAAATAAAGCACAAGGAGATCAGTTGCATCTATTTTGGGGGGAAAAATCGACAGCCTGCGCACATGATCCGCTTGTCACCGTCCCCGTGGACGACTCCCTCCTCAGATCACTTTCTCCTCTGCTAGGCAATTGGTATTGGGGTCAGCATTCCTGCTCAATTCCTAGGAAAGCCTCTCAGGGCTCAGGACCACCACCATCTCCCAGAATAGCCCCCTCGGATTCAGGCCACAGTTTCCTCAGGAAGTACACATACATAATGAGGAGTCCACTCGGGCCATCTCTGCCGACCTCTGTCTCGGTCTGAGCTTAACCCACTTCTAGCTGTTTTCACATCCACATGTTATGGGGCCGCATTAGTCCTTCCCTAATCTTGCAGCTTCAGCAGTGCAACTAGAGCCGCCCAGGATATTTCCAAAATTCGTCTTGGTGAGAGAAAAACCTCCAAATGCACGTGTGAAAACTCTGGTAACTTCTAGTTCCTTCCCTCTCTTGGTTTCTCCCTCTTACAGCAGGAGCATTCCGTGGATTCTGGATCCCTCCTGGCGTCGCAGCTCACAGCTGGGAGCAGGCGTGAGTGAGGGAATGAACCACGTCATGGACACTCTACGTAACATACGTAGAAGCTGAGTGCGCGGTAGCAATGGATAGTCAAAAAGGTCTTAGGACCACTTCTCTAAAGGTTCCCGGCCGTGTATGATTCATTCATTGACAAAATGCCCTCCTGTCTTGGTCTCCTCTTGTGTTTCTCTTCTGATGGCCTGACATGCAACACATGATTGTACACAGTGGAATCTAAGTCCTGAGGGAAACAGGGGCTCCATGCACCTGCGGGCCAGTGGTTACGGCCGCCTTCAGGTGATGGCCCCTGCATTAAGGTGAGTGGTGTTTGCAGACTGGGTAGTTCTCCATTTTCCATGTTTCTCAGCCGATTCCCAAACTGTATTCAATAACTTTAATTTACTTTCCTCCTCTTTGTTTTTGCTCCTATTCTGAAATGAGTGCTTCCTGAGGCCATAAGATAGTAAGTCTATAACAGGGGTCTCCAACCTTTTTGGCACCAGGGACCGGTTTTGTGGAAGACAATCTTCCCACAGACTTGGGGGATGGTTCAGGCAGTAGTGGGAGCGATGGGGAGCAATGGGGAGCGGCAGATGAAGTTTCGCTCAATTGCCCGCCACTCACCTCCTGCTGTGTGGCCCAGTTCCTAAGAGGCCATAGACTGGTACTGGTCCATAGCTAGGGGGTTGGGGACCCCTAGTCTGTAAGACAGAATAACCTCTCAGGTTTACTATATTACAGAAGTCTAATTCTGTTCAAGTGTTGGCCACCCAAAGGTTTAGCTGCTAGTTGACTAGGTTCTTTTTTTTTTTTAATTATTATTATTAGTTTATTTATTCTTGGCTGCATTGGGTCTCCGTTGCTGCGTGTGGTCTTTCCCTAGTTGTTGCGAGCGGGGGCTACTCTTCATTGTGGTGCGCGGGCTTCTCATTGTGGCGGCTTCTCTTGCTGCGGAGCACGGACTCTAGGCGCGCGGTCTCCAGTAGTTGTGGCTTGTGGGCTCTAGAGCGCAGGCTCAGTAGTTGTGGTGCATGGGCTTAGCGGCTCCGTGGCATGTGGGATCTTCCCGGACTGGGGCTCGAACCCGTATCCCCTGCATTGACAGGCGGATTCTTAACCACTGCGCCACCAGGGAAGCCCTAGGCCATTTTATATAAGGAACTTGAGCAACCGAGAGTTTTGGTATTCTGGAAGAAATCCCCAGCAGATACTGAGGGACACTTCTCTGAGTTCTCTGAGCCATCCTAGCAAATCGATCAAACCCAAGGAGGGAGTTGTTGGAACCTGCCATCTATAGCAGTTGGTCAGAGCACAGATGATAACCTGGACTTGTGATTGGCATCTGAAGTGTGTGTGTGCTTGTGGGGGCAGTCTTATGGGACTGAGCCCTTAATCTGTGGGATCGGACACTACCTCTAGGAATAGTATTGGAATTGAGTTAAAGTGCAGGACACGCAGCTGGTGTTGTGGAGAACTGCTTGATGTTGGGAAAAAACTCCACCAGAAAACATTTGGTGACCAGTAGTGAAGTGTTTTGTGTGACTCACAGAAAAGACAGACGAAGTAGCGAAGAACTGGGTTTTTCCTTGACAGTTACATAGGCGCGATTGATTAAATCATTGGGCATTTGTGATTAAGTCAATCTCCAGTCCTCTCCCCTCCCCAGAGGTCCCCTCCAGTTGAAATTCCAACCCTTGAATCACATGGTTGGTTCCCCTGGCAACCAGCCCCCCCATCCTTAGGGGCTTTCCAAAATTCACCCCATTCATATAAACTTAGGTGCTGCTATGAATAACAAAAGATACTCTTTTCCTGCTTATGACTCACAGAACCCGAATAACGATGCTATTTCTTTTATTACTTAGGAAATTACGACGGTGTCAGGAGCTCTAACCAGGAGCTTAGGATGAAGCCCCACATATGTATTTCTTACTATGGTCCAATTTCACAGTAAAAATTGTAGTTAAACTTGTATGGTTGCATCTGGTCAACAGCCCAGCCAGAGCAACATCATCGCCGCTGCCACAGGGCCCCTGTGTTCGGAGCCATCCCTGCAGCATTGTAAGCTGCTCTGTTTGGGGCTGACTTTCCCGCTGGAGGTGATACTGAAACTGAGCGGGACCCTTTGGGGCCCTAAAGGGTACAAAAGCCCTCTGTGTCCCCCGTTTCTTGTTCGTAGGGAAAGACTTTAGTCTCCTAGGTCTTCCCTGAGTTTCAAAGAGCGCAAGCAGTTACCAGTTAGGGAAATGAGGGAACACAGAAACAAAGGAAAAGCAGTTAAGCAAGAAAAGTACAGTAAGTCCCCTATGCACGAACCTTCAAGTTGCAAACTTTCAAAGATGTGAACATGCCCCTGTATGCCAGCTGTTGTACTGTGCTCCTGTACTTTACAAGGTGCTGTCCTGCAAGATTAAAAGCGCTTATTTTTGTGTTTGTTTCTTATGTATTATTTGTGTGAAAAGTATTATAAACCTATTACAGTACAGTATGATATAGCCGATTGTGTTAGCTGGGTACCCAGGCTACATTTGTTGGACTTATGAACAAATTGGCTTATGAACAAATTGGACTTATGAATGTGCTCTCAGAATGGAACTTGTTCGTATGTAGGGGATTTCCTGTAATGACAATAGGTCAATGGTAAAACAGAGTCCTAGTTCCTCCCAAGGGATATACATAACAATCTGATGCATACCTCAGAGTATTCTGCAGGAACTAAGATCATCCCCCCACCCCCAGGTTGGTGCAGACCACCAGCTCGTAGACCCCAGACTGGCTGGAATCAGAAGGTTGATGATTAAGATTCCTGAAACACCACCCTGTTATCTCACCTCTAACAAACTAGAAGAAAGTCACCCAGCAGCCTTCTCCCAAATGTTGCCTTTAAAAACCCTTCCCTGAAGCAGCCGCATAGCACAGGGAGATCAGCTCGGTGCTTTCTGACCACCTGGAGGGGTGGGATAGGGAGGGTGGGAGGGAGGGAGACGCAAGAGGGAAGAGATATGGGAACATATGTATATGTGTAACTGATTCACTTTGTTATAAAGCAGAAACTAACACACCATTGTAAAGCAGTTATACTCCAATAAAGATGTAAAAAAAGAAAAAACCCTTCCCTGGGGCTTCCCTGGTGGCGCAGTGGTTGACAGTCTGCCTGCCAATGCAGGGGACACGGGTTCAAGCCCTGGTCTGGGAAGATCCCACGTGCCACGGAGCAGCTGGGCCCGTGAGCTACAAATACTGAGCTCTGCGCGTCTGGAGCCTGTGCTCCGCAGCAAAGAGAGGCCGCGACAGTGAGAGGCCCGCGCACCGCGATGAAGAGTGGCCCCCGCTTGCCACAACTAGAGAAAAGCCCTCGCACAGAAACGAAGACCCAACACAGCCAAAAATAAATAAATGAATAAATAAATTTATAAAAAAAAAAAAAAAAAAAAAAAAAAAAAAAAAAAAAAAAGAGGTTTTTCCCACTACATCCTTAGAACACTGAAGGGCAGGTAGTAAGAACTAGTTGTTTACTAGTGTTATTAAGAGTCTACATTAAAAAAAAAAAAAAAAAACCCTTCCCTGATAGCCGCCTGGGAGTTTGGGTCTTTTGAGCACGAGCCACCCAGACTCCTTGCTTGGTGTCCTGCAACTAAACACTGGACCTTCCTTCACCAAAACCCGGTGCCAACCACCAAACGTAAGGTAGATAGCTAGTGGGAAGCAGCTGCATAGCACAGGGATATCAGCTCAGTGCTTTGTGACCGCCTGGAGGGGTGGGATAGGGAGAGTGGGAGGGAGAGACGCAAGAGGGAAGAGATATGGGAACATATGTATAACTGATTCACTTTGTTATAAAGCACAAACTAACACACCATTGTAAAGCAATTATACCCCAATAAAGATGTTAAAAAAACAACAACAAAAAAAACAAAAGTCCTGGAAATACCGGCTAAACTCTACATACCTTATTTGGCTGCCTCACAAATGCAAAGTTTAATTAAAAAAAACAAAAAAAAACCAAACCCGGTGCCAGCAAGTTGGCTTCGCTGTGCGGTGGGCGAGCAGACCCAAGTCCATTCAGTAACAACACTCTCAAACCCTGGAAATGAGGTAAAATTAATTTCTAAATCAATAATAAAATGAACTATATTCCCTACTGTCTTTTACAATTTAGCAGCAGCATTAGAGCTGTGGGATTTTAATCCACTCAGCGTAAAAGACTTGAGCAAAGCTGCTCCTTTGAACACCACTGACTTTTATTTGCTTTTTACTTTTTTTTTTTGCGGTACGCGGGCCTCTCACTGTTGTGGCCTCTCCCGTTGTGGAGCAACAGGCTCCGGACGCACAGGCTCAGCGGCCACGGCTCACGGGCACAGCCGCTCCACGACATGTGGGATCTTCCCGGACCGGGGCACGAACCCGCGTCCCCTGCATCGGCAGGCGGACTCTCAACCACTGCGCCACCAGGGAAGCCCGCTTTTTACTTTTTAAAGTTGTTAGAGACATTTTCCCAGAATGCCCTGTGCTTAACTTGCTGAAAAGATTTCTACAGACTTAAAGGTACACTTTTCTCTTAGATGAGGAGTGATTGGTGAAACGGCGATTCCACTCTAATTCTCCAGGATATAACCAATTTCACAATACAAAAAAGTACATTTTAAACATTCTCTTCACTTTCTTACAAGCTTAAGATCTCTTATATGTGGAAGACGGCCAATATCTACCTTCACTGCACATAAATATGTCCTAGACTCTCCATTTCTCTTATCCTCATGAGAAAAATACATAGAGGACAGGACAGCATGATTAGAAGGCTTAACCAGATTTCAATTATTTGCTTTATTTTCCTTTAAATCTCACAGCACCCAGGAGACAGCTTCATGCTCACTGTGTTTTCGTTTCCTGCAAACCTGCTGGCCACCCACCTCCAGCCTCTTTACTGAAGACTTCTGCCCACAAACTCCCTCTCCACCCCAAGTCTTAGCTTCCTGCTCAGCGCGGTCAGTGTCCACAGGATGACTGACCCCCACCCAGACACGCTGCTGTTGGAATATCTCCTCGCCACCCACATAAGGCCTCACGCTGAGGCTTCACCCCACAGACCCCGCCACCACCAGGAACCTGCTCCCTCTGGAATATCCATCTCAGAGCCCCATTCTCTCCCCCCACGGTAGTCAGTTCGCAAGAACCTGTGACGCTCAGACCCTTGAACCTCTGGGAGCGCTCCATCCACGACACCGCCTGGCAAGTTGGTCACGACACATACTTCCTTGCAATGCCCCCAACTTCCTCACAAAAGCCTTATTTAACCATAAAACCCACATTTTAGATGAGCTCAGGTGGGCTCCTTCTCCAGGCCTACATTCAAATGACTGCTTGTTTCAAAGAAAGATTACACAGTTGTGTGAAGTTTGCCTCACTTTAAATGCACGATCGAAAGACTCAAACCAGCGCGCCTGGAAATGCTGCCATTTCCCTGTAGTTGGCATCCTGCCCACTCTCACGTTCTCTGCTTCCAAGATTCACCTTTTCACATAATAATGGCTCCTGCACGGCTTCTGGTCCGATGTACAAGGTTGCAACAGACCAGCGCGCCCACGACAGCGCACAGAAAGGTGTTATAAACTTTAAGAACGACATTTTTAAGGACACACAGGTGAGACAGGGATGCAAAGAAGTCCAGAGGAATTAGATTCCGAAGAGCCAGGAGCCCTTCCCAGCTGGGCAGTGACTGGTCCTCCTCCCCGGGGACATCCTCAAAGGATCGGGCTTGCTGGGGTGGGTGGAGGGTCTCTGCTCGCTTGAGGAGATGTGCGTGGAGGGTTGTTTCTTTAAAAGTATTTGTAAAGTATCTGGTTGGCATGTTGGGCTGAAATCTGTAGGAACTATCACTGCAGAGCTAATTCTACCTTTGCTGAGTGTGAGCCGTGGTGCTGGTGGTGTGGGGGCTGGAGCCTGGCATGACACGGGTTGACAAGGAAGATGAGAGGGAGCTGGGGTCAGTGCGGTCACACTGCGGGGAACATCGGTCACCCGTGGACACCTGCCTTCAGTCCTGCTGCCAACAGCGTGCTGCCGGGAAGCTGTTGCCCAGCAGTAAAGACTGACTTCACGCTTCTGACCGGACTCTCCTTTGAGTCACAGGCTGCCTGTCCTGCAGCCCCTAGAAGGAGGTTCTCTGGAAGGTTCTTTTCAACATTTTGAGTCAGCGGGGAGCAGCAATGGTCTAAGACCCCAGGTCACTCCTTTCCTCTTTTTTTTTTTTTTTTTACTCCTTTTCTCTTAATTGCAGCCAATATCCTGCTTAGAAGTTCGTCACAATCCTTAACGGAAAAACTCCTTCACCTGACCCCACTCGTCTTTGATGAGAAGGTGAGGGAAGAAGTTTTCGCATACTCAGGTGTGGGGAAGTTATTCCGGTTATACACGAGTTAACTCGAACTTCATGTTAACTAGAACAGCCTGCGTGTGGCCTATGACACGCATCGTACGTCTGCTTTAACCATTAAAGAAAAGGGCTCACTGACCAGAAGTAAAGGACGTCCCTGTTAACAATAAAGATGAGATGCCTCCCTCCCTGGGACCCCTTCAATGAAAACACTGCCCTCCCAGGCGCCAAGGCCATACTGTCCCGCTGCGTCCGTGCTGGTCTTTTTGGAAACACTGAAGGACCGTATCCCTGACTGGTTTGACCTCTGTTCTGACAAGATTTAAAACCGCGCTGAAAACCCTGCCTCTCCAGAGCAGATCCGCAGAGCTACTGAGAGGCCGTCTCCTGGGCCACAGTCCTCAGTTTGCCTCAGATAAAACTCTTTCCCATTCCTATCATAGATTGTTCATTGTCGACAAGGGGATGCTTCTACCACCCTCCAGGCTTCGTGCCACCCGCAAAGCCCATGAACAATTCCCGGCGATAAACATAGAATCTGGGTAATAAAATAACATCTAACCTTTCTTCTCCTCTGTGCTGAGGCCAGTCTCTCTTGCTCACAGCGGGCCGCGGACACGGGGCTCGCACCCGGCCCTTCAGCCTAGAGCTGCCGGTGGGAAACGGGTGCACCTGCACCTCAACTCGGGGCCGCGTGCAGACGCGCAGCGCACGACACTCAGTCCAAGATGGCGGCGGCGGGCCGTGTGCAGAGACGCTGCGCCCGACACTGCCATCTGCAGCCAGAGCCGCGCAGGCCCGTGAGAACCCCGCCCCCTCCCCACCCTCGAGACCCTATAAAGCGGCTCCACCAGGGCCTGTTCGGCTTGTCGGGAGAGCTTGTCCTCTCCACCTTCTGACCGGAGAATAAAGCCTTCCTTTGCTTCTCATCCCAGCCTGGTCTCCTATTGGCTCGAATGACACCGGGCAGGAGGACCCTTGTTGGGACCCGACTTGGGAGGGTCGGTGACAACTGGACAATCCTGCAGCCTTAAGTTCTCTTGTCTTGGGCCTCACTAGTCTCCCCCCAATTTTAAGAGGAGTCAAATTGGCTGCCAGCCTGGAATCAGTGGGAAGAGAGAGCCTACTTCAAATGTTTTATTTCTTAACAACAAAATAAGAAATCAGACAAATCGGGCAGGTTAAGAATGGACAAGACAGAGTGAACACTGGTGTTGGTTATGTACTTCAGTACTTCACTTTACTTTTTAATAGGATTGAGACTTTTAATTAAAAGAATGCAAAGGGAATATAACTTTAAAAGATTTTGTGGGGGGGGGGGGGCTTCACTGGTGGCGCAGTGGTTAGGAATCCGCCTGCCAACGCAGGGGACACGGGTTCAAGCCCTGGTCCAGGAAGCTCCCACATGCAGCGGAAAAACTAACCCCGTGCGCCACAACTACTGAAGCTTGCGCGCCTAGAGCCCCTGCTCTGCAACAAGAGAAGCCACCGCAATGAGAAGCCTACCCGCTCGCCGAGAAAGCCTGCGGGCAGCAACGAAGACCCAACGCAGCCAAAAATAAATAAATTAATTAATTTAAAAAAAAACCTGCTTAAAAAAAAAGTACACTGAAATGTTCACAAGCAAAATAATATGATGCTGAGATCTGGTTCCAGATAAGGGGCGGTGAGTGTTGGTGGTGGACTGTAGACCGGAAGCGAGACTGGCTGACTGCCCAAGCAGGTGGACAGGTACGTGAGGTTCACCTCTGGAGACAAGAGCGGCTGCTGCACTCTTGGAGGGAGGCGATGGGAGCGGCTAGAAGGGGCTGTTTGAATATCCGCACCAACAATCTCCTCCGTCCCTGAGGGCAGAGCTCAGGGGGCACCTCGGAGGAGGTGTCGGGGTGCGCGGCCAGGCCGCCCCAAGGATGCCCCCGCTCCCTCCAGCCCTCCCTGCCTGGCCGCAGCGCGCCAGCAGTTGCTCTCGCACTGCGCGGGGGAATAGGTGGCGACGGGCAGAGCCACGACTACAGGCGGTGCGCCCGCGCAGGGAGGTGCCGCCCACATTTCCCAGGAACGCCCGCGCGCCTGGCCCCGCCCAGCAACCGAGAATTCTCTGCAAGCCGGAAGCTGGGCGTTTGCAGCGGGTGTTGGGACGGATGGGCTGTGGTCCCGGGAGGGCGGCTGTGGTCCGAACCCCTCCCTGTAGAGGGTGAGCGCGGTCTCTGGCCGTTCTCTCCCCTCAGCCTGACGGCGGGCCGTCCGGAGCGGGCGAGGGTCCCTCGTCTCTGGGTGGACTTACCCAGCTCGGGGCGTGCGGAAGGTGGGCATCGAAGCCCCTCCGGCTTACTGAAAATTTCTCAGTCAGAGTGGGAGGAGGGCGCAGTGCCGAGGAGCCACCTCCCCGTTTGTGTACTGAGTGAACGGCTGAATAACTAGAGGAGAGGGTGACCAGTTCACCCACGTCTCCTTCCGCAAGACGGGAAAGCGAGTCCGTGACCCCGGCCGCTCCGGGAAGGGAGGACCTCTGACGACCCGCGGACCTCCGCTCGGATGGGGACGGGGCTCCTGGGCGCCAGGCAGGGAGTGGTCGGCAGGGGCGGCATGGCTCGGGCGCTGGTCTCGGCAGCCCTGGCCTCTCGCTTCGTGGGCAGCCGGCCGCCCCTCCCGTGTTAGCCCGGACTGCCGGCTGCGCGCGTCTGTACCCCTTCGCTTCCGTGCTCCAGGGCTCTCGCCCTCCTCTGCACACCCCGAGTGCTCTCGCCCTCCTCTGCACACCCCGAGTGCTCTCGCCCTCCTCTGCACACCCCGAGTGTTGCTCCTTTTGCTAATTCGTCTGGTGTTCGCTTAGCCGGTAGACCTCAGCCTGCACCCTGTTGTGCAGACGCAAGAGTCGGCTGATTTGTTCTGTGAAGAGTCAGAAGGTAAATAGTTCAGGTCTCTTGATGGTCCACGACTTTGTCTTTGCAACAGGAAAGCAGCCATAGACAATATTTAGAGGAATAAGTGTGGCTGTGTTCCAGTAAAACTATTTATTGACGCTGAAATTTGTATTTCATGTGTCAAGAGATATTCTACTTTTTTTCAACCATTTAAGTTTCATGTAATGTATTACACTCTAGTGTAAAGCATGATGCTCAAAAATGAGACCAAGTAGTCCAGGTGTAGTTTTAAATCAGTGTACAGTGTAGTGAGATCATTACTTTTCAACTTCTGGGTGTAGGTCTGATTTAGTATGACCTAAGATTTTTCTTCAGGAAGAGGCCTCTACTCCGTAGGCTTGGAACAGACAACTTCATTTTGCTTCCTCTCTTCTTACCTGTAGGCAAGAACGACCCCCCTTCTCAGTGGAAGGGCATTCTTGGGAGAGACAGTAAGGCCACGGCCCTGAGTATCCCTACATGTTTGTGCTGGTATCTTTACCTGGGCCATTTCTCAGGCTTGTGTTTACAGCGAGCAGCATGTCCCAGGACAGAGCATGCTTGCTTGCCGTTCACTATAAAAGGAGTGATTTCCCCAAATGTTGCTTTCCTGTGATGCAGTCCCGCCATCTAGGCCCACCGGTACCCTCTTGTGATTGGGGTGGGGATGAGGGAAAGCAAGGGTAATTGGCTCAGATATGAAGTCTGGCTACTGCTCTTGCCACGAGTAACAAAGTTCTTTGTCTTTGACCCAGGAGTCGCATGTCTTGTGCCAGCACCCATGAAAATAACAGGCTAGTTTATTATCTTGGAAGTCAAGCAAAATCCCAGACCCTTTGCAGTTCTGGATGGACATATAAAATGATTCTTTTTTCTGAGGAAACAATCTTGATTATTGTGCAGAGGTTCCTGCAGAGATGCACTCATCAAACATTTATTGAGGGCCTACTTCCTGCCATGTGCCTGGCGCTGTGCTTGGTGTAGGAGATACAGAAGTGAATACGCCAATCTCTCCTCCTGGGAGCAGCGACAGCCGTCCATGGCTTCTCTCTGCCTCACACCCCAGTCCAAGTCACCAGCAAGTCCTGTATTCTACCTGCAAAACACACCACGTGCTGGGTCACTTCTCAGCACCTCTACCGCGACCACGAGTTCTCCTCTGAATCACCTGTAAACACACCTTCCTAATTGGCTTCGCTGCTTCTGCCCTCGCTCCACTTTGGAACATTAGGATCACCTGGGCAGTGAAACACTGAGGTCCAGGTCCCATCCCAAATGAAGTTAATCAGCTGCTCAGGTCATTCTAACGTTCAGCTAAGAGTGAGAGCCACTGCTGTGGACGGTGAGATACGGAGGGCTTTTCAGCAAATGGTGACACAGTCACATGCACTCCTCAACCTGCACAGCTGCATGTGGTGGTCCTGGTTAGATGTCTTTACTTTGGCAAATGTGGCAGATACAGTGAGAGGTGCAAGGTCTGGGGTAGGGTGAACACTTACCTGGCTACAAAATAAACAAGAGCTGATGAAAGGCCTGAAATGAGGTAGTGGCTGTTGGGATAGAGAAGAATGAACCGGAACACGGAGGGGTAAAGCCCAAATCCGATGGTCCAGGTGGTCATTGACCACGTGGTTGCCGAACGGGGAAAAGATCTGGGTGGGAGACCAGAATGGGAAGGGGGAGGGGAGTGCATCGTTTTTTGGGCTCTTCTCATATAAAGATTTGAATTTAAAAAACACGGGGAAAAAAAAAAACAAAAAACGGGGAGACAAAAAACTTTCAATGCTCTAATCTCATCAAAATACGTAATTAGATACATACTTTCTGTGTTCTCAGTTTTCACTTAACTATATATATATATATATTTTTTTTTTCACTTAACAATATTTTACAGGAAGAACTCAACTAAGGGCTGGAGCCATGGGTTCCAACCCTTGTTCTGTCACACTGTGTACGTGACCTCAGGTCAGCATCCTGGGCTTCACTTTCCCCGTCTACACAGCAGACTCAATGCTGCTGACAGGCTTACACACACATGCACACATATCACCGCAGTGCACATGCTTGCCACGTTCAATGGTTATAGTGTTCTGAGGTGGGATAATTATAGTGAACTAGAGCACCACGAGGAAAGTAACGGAAATAGAGGGCTGGAAGTACATTTACACGCACATGCAAATGAATTCATACCGGCCGGAAGATAGAGCGTCGAGTGAAAACTAATGGCTTTAAGTTTTAAAGACCAAATAAAAGTTTAGCAAGAAAAACTAGTACTTTGCATGAAATAGACTCTCAGAATTCAAATTTAGATCAGAAACCTGCCTTAAGGAAATGTGATGGGAAAGGAGTGTGATTAACTTATCAACACAGTAAATCATCAAGTTCATAGTTAAAACACAACATAGTTGGTGTCCTTACTTCGTTGCTCTTAACTGCCCTCTACTTAACCCACTTGCCAGGTTGACTGACATGCTCCCGTCCTCTGGAAATGCGCCGCTGACGGCCTTGGCAAAAGACCTCGTGGTTAAGTTTGCTGCTTTCCTAGTAAGCGTTAACACTTGTGTTCTCTCCAGTTTAGTTTGTTCAACAAGACTTGTTTGCTCCCAGAGTCCTTCGTCTGGGAGGTAATTATGTCTCCCATTACATAGATATTATGTAACTGATGAAACTGAGGGCAGAGTTGACTTTATGCACACTCAATGGTTGGAAGGGCTCAGCCCACTTGCTAAGCACGCCCAGTAGCAGTGAGCCTGCCCACTGCCCAGATCTGGCTTCTGAATTTCTGCCTATTAAAAAGAGCCAGGGATTCCTGGAGAAATAGCTCATGTCATACCTGGGGCATTTAAAGTGCAAGGTGAACCTGAGATGGCTTTGTCAAAAGGCCATTAAGTGCCCAGGGCTTCCCTGGTGGCATGGTGGTTAAGAGTCCGCCTGCCAATGCAGGGAACACGGGTTCAAGCCCCGGTCCGGGAAGATCCCACAGGCCGCGGAGCAACTAAGCCCGTGCGCCACAACTACTGAGCCTGTGCTCTAGAGCCTGCGCGCCTAGAGCCTGTGCTCTGCAACAAGAGAAGCCACCACTATAAGTCCGTGCATCGCAACGAAGAGTAGCCCCTTCGTCGCAACTAGAGAAAGCCCGCGCACAGCAACGAAGACCCAATGCAGCCAAAAATAAATAAATAAATACATTTACCAAAAAAAAAAAAAAAGGCCATTAAATGCCCAGAGATTGGAGGCGTAATGTCAAAAGACAAAAGGGCTACTTGAAGGGTTCTAACTGGCCAAATCTGGGATAATTAGAGCATCAGAAACAATGATCATAATTGTTTGTGACACACTGAATCACTCGTCATCACTGCCAGTGACTCCTGCCTCTGAAAACTGGTAATTTAAGGAAAGACTTGAGCATGACCCTATGTGCATTCCCAGCCGATGAAGGAAAGCTCTTCCTTAAAGAATGCCAGTCAGTAAATGTAAAAAGGATGATAGAAAATTGCCATTTTGCAGGGGGAATTCCCTGATGGTTCAGTGGTTAAGACTCCTCGCTTCCACTGCAGGGAGCACGGGTTCGATCCCTGGTCGGGAACTAAGAGTCCGCACGCCACATCGCGCAACCAAAACAAATAAAGAAAATCACCATTTTGCAAATCTTGACGAAATGATTGATTCCGGCAAGGATCATCATCATTGGATCCCAAAACCACCAGATACAAGGCTGTTGGTAAACGGGCTATCCATGCACTGCTGGTGTCAGTGCACAGGTTATCTATTAACTGCAACAGTAAAAACATACCTTACGTTGGGAAGATGTGGTGATCAAATTCTGCATCACAGATAGTGAGTCAACCAGATATTAATGAGACTTTTGTTGTGATGCAATATGAAATACATCTGTGAGGTGTTAATGTCAAAAATTTGTAACCTGAATACACCAAGCCTTTGGCCCTAATTGCAAATTTACAGAAACTACAGGAACAAGAAAAACAAACCACATGTAAACAATCAGGTACCTCCTGAAAGTCAGACATTCTACAACTGATCTGCTCTATTTAAAGAAAAAAAAAAGTCCTGGAAAAAAATCAAAGGTGGGAAGCTGTTCCAGGTAGATGGAACAGACAATCATGTGTAAGGCTCGCGATGAGACTGGATCAATAGGGAAAATGGAAACATGGGCTGAGCACTAGATATTAGTGCTGTTCATTTTTTGAGGTAATAATGTTACTGTGGTTGTTTTTATGAGATGCATGCTTAGTGTTTAGAGGTGAAATGTCTGTAAGTTACTTTCCAATTGTTCAGTAAAAAATATGGCAAAATGTTAATTTTTAAATCTAGGTGGATATACAATTTTATTATTATTTAACTTTTCTGTATATTTGCACATTTTCCTAATAAAAAGTTGGAAATAAGACTGCCTGTTAAAAAAAACCTTCAGGGCTTCCCTGGTGGCGCAGTGGTTGAGGGTCCACCTGCCAAGGCAGGGGACACGGTCTTGTGCCCCGGTCCGGGAGGATCCCACATGCCGCGGAGCGGCTGGGCCCGTGAGCCATGGCCGCTGGGCCTGTGCGTCCGGAGCCTGTGCTCTGCAGCGGGAGAGGCCACAACAGTGAGAGGCCCACGTACCGCAAAACAACAACAAACAAACAAAACAACAAAACTTCAAAGCGTGGATCAGACAACTGTAAAAGTGGGAAAAACACAAAGATCTCGGATTCTCCACTATTATTATTATTGTTATTTTATAAGAGCGTCAATTGCCTCAGTGTTTCAGTGGAAGACCTTATAAATGCATATTTACATAAAACACACAAAGGTACGAAATACAAATCAATGCAAAGAAAGGCGCTATGGACTGTAACATTCCACACATTCATTCCAGGAGAAAACAACGTTGTGTAAGTTATGAAGTGCTATTATAAAAATTGCATCTTAAATACAATGGTTATTTTTTAACATGATAACTATGGCATAAGCATAATTTGAGTATTATGCAACCTGGAGAATATCTGCACTTTGTGAAGGATGATTCCGTGACATCAAGGTTAACTATTAGGAGGACAAGGGGAAAGCAACTTCTTGAAGAAAACACTCAACAAGAAAGACTTGAAGATGCTGGTACCCCAGGTCCTTAGCCACTGCCCCCCCACCCCCCCGCCCCTGGCCAACCAGGTTTCTCCAACGTCCAAATGAAGCTGCATGGTCAACACATGCTTAAATTGGTATTTATGACACCAGAATTTATATCAGGTTTTCCTCACCTAGCTCAGGAAAACCTCCTCTGCAAAGATGTCCTGTGATTTTTCAGGAATATCCCCATTGTTAAGATGTGGGGATTCTCATTCTTCATTTTTAAGTAGTTCCTGTCACTAACTAATGACCAATATTTGTTAAATATTTCTTTGCATGTATGCACCAAAAAGTATTTAAAATTTTGCCAATTTCACTCCGTATCAGTTACTTCTACCTTATTACTCAAGTCTAACTTGACTACTTATTTATTCATTAATTCAACCAACATAACTTGACCACCTACCATATGCAAGGCACTGAAGAAAGAAACAAGAATAAGAGGAAAGGTCAGCTCTCAGGACATGGTCTTAAATTCTGAGCGCAATGCTGTGGATAGTAAATAGTATTTTCACCCGTTTCTATTTGCGTTTCTACCAGTTTTCCTTTTATGCTGTTTGGGACCCCACAAACCCAGTTATTATTGTTGAATGATTACTGTAGCAATGATAGTTTCTGCGTCAATTCTTTTTCCAATGAAACTTTTTTTCCCTGTTATTTTAAGAGTAATCCCTATTTTACTTACACATACAAGGAGTACCAATTTCAATTATCCTTTTGAAATCAGTCATTTCAGTTTCAGTTTCTTCTTATAAACAGGCTGAATTTTGCTTTTTAATTCAAGTAGTCATTCATTTTCTTAGGTAAACCAAGTCCAGCAACACTTCAGTTATAACAGTTGCCTCTGTATTATCTTTCCTCACCCTTACGTCTTCAATTTTTTCCCCCAACCCACTTTCTGCACTGAACTCAAACCTATTTTCCACTACTTGTTTTTTCCTCATACTATTTAAATAGCTGCTTTCATTACTTCCTTAAGATAATGGGGCTGCATCTGGCAACCCATTTTAGCAGGTTTCTTAGGTTCATTCCAGGACGTACTGGTTAACATCATGTCCTTGACTTTATCTTTCATTACTTTAGAAAGCTTTCTATTGCTTAAACCAGCTGTGGTTTTTGGCATTTAAGCCCTGGAAGAATCCAGTTAGGAAGTTTGGGCCCTGAGCACAGCAGGCACTCAAGAAACGTGTTTCAAAGGAAGAAACAGACTTTCTACAGTTAAGTCACAGGGGAACTTTAAGGTATGAATTTTGGAGTCAGGTGGAAAAAAAAAAAGTATTCTTGGGCTTCCCTGGTGGTGCAGTGGTTGAGAGTCCCTCTGCCGATGCAGGGGACACGGGTTCGTGCCCCGGTCCAGGAAGATCCCACATGCCGCGGAGCGGCTGGGCCTGTGAGCCATGGCCGCTGAGCCTGTGCGTCCGGAGCCTGTGCTCCGCAACGGGAGAGGCCACAGCAGTGAGAGGCCCGCGTACCACACACACACAAAAAAGTATTATTTTTTTCCTTCTGGATGACAGTTGTCAAAAGCTAGTGAAACTAAGTCTAATATGTCTTAAATATTAAGCTTGAGGGTTTAATCTTTGCCTGTAAATTTGTACACGTCTAAGGATTATAGACACATTAGCTTCTCCTAACAGATCATCTTTTATTAAGCTTCTCTTTCTTTAATGTTTCAGTATTTAAAGCGTAATTAAACTGTGGTCACATAGAAATTGTTAAGATACTTTCAACTTTGTTTTTTTTTTTTTTTTTGCAAACCTACTGGCTCCACATGGCAGTTATGGCATAATAGGAAAAGGGAAATAAAAAGGGGGAAGGGACCTTTACATATTTAAGGCTTCAAAGCTGAGAAGAACTAAAGGCCTGAAAGCAGCTTTTTTTCTGTTACCCCAGGATTACTCTCTGGTGTGAAAGCTCTACTGGATGGAAGCTTTCCCAAGTTACATTCGTAAGGCCTCCTTAAGAAGTACTTGAAACATGGTAAGAGTTGATGAGTTACAGGATTTTGAGTACTCTTACTTTCCTAGGGTTTATTTCTGGAATGAATTAAACTGGTATCAAAGGTTAAGAAGTGAATGTTTCCTTCTTAAATTTCACAGTACATTTAAATAGGTTATATCCACATCACTAATTCTGATACTTCTGCTGAATGATAATCTAACCCATATTGCACTTCTCTTGAATAATGTTTCTAACACAGAATACAAAATAGAATTTTAAATGGTTAAGTTTTAAAACCTAAATGAAGTCTCCCATATGCATTAATTACGATGTTTGGCACCTGTATGAACACGCTGATGCTGAATGAGGTTTGTACTCTGGGTGAAGGTTTTACCACATATACGGCATGCATAGGGCTTCTCTCCTGTGTGAATTCTCTGGTGCTGAATAAGGCATGTTCTCTGGCTAAAATCTTTGTCACATTCGTTACACTTATAGGGTCTTTCTCCAGTATGAGTTCTCTGATGCTGATTAAGTGATGATGAATAAATAAACGCTTTCCCACATTCATTGCATTTATAGGGTTTCTCTCCGGTATGGATCCTTTGATGCTGAGTAAGATTTGCACCCTGTCTATATGCTTTCCCACATATATTGCATTTAAAGGGTTTTTCTCCATTGTGAATCCTCTGGTGCTGAGTAAGGTGTACACTCTGGCTGAAGGCTTTCCCACACACACTGCACTTATAGGGTTTCTCTCCGGTATGTGTTCTGTGATGTTGGGTAAGGTTTGCACTCTGGCTGAAGGCTTTCCCACATATATTGCATATATAGGATTTCTCTCCAGTGTGAGTGGTCTGATGCTGAATAAGAGTGGAGGAGTGAGCAAAGGCTTTTCCACATTCGTTGCATTTATAACACTTCTCTCCAGAATGAATCCTCTGATGTCGGATAAGGTAAGTGCTCTGACTGAACACTTTCCAACACTCATTGCATTTATATGGTTTCTTTCCTGTGTGTATCTTTTGATGCTGAAGGAGGTGTGTGCTCTGGCTGAACGTTTTCCCACACTCGTTGCATATGTAAGGTTTTTCTCCAGTATGAACTCTCTGGTGATTAATCAGCGATGAACTGTGGCTGAAGGTTTTGCCACACTCCAAGCACTTGTAGGGTTTCTCTCCCGTGTGTGTCCTCTGGTGGATAGTGAGGTGTGCGCGCTGGCTGAAGTCTTTCCCACAGTCGTCGCACTTGTAGGGTTTCTCTCCCGTGTGGATCCGCTGGTGGATGGTGAGGTGTGCGCGTTGGCTGAAAGCTTTCCCGCACTGGTGGCATTCGTAGGGCTTCTCTCCAGTGTGCATCCTCTGATGTGCAATGAGGGATGAGACGTGTCTAAACTCTTTCCCACATTCTTCACATTCATAAGACTTCTCTTTGGCATGGCTACTTTGGTGTTTGATGAGGGATGGGTACTTTCTGAACTTCTTCCCACACACATTACACTTATAAGGCTTCTCTCCGGGATATATCTTCCTGTGTACAATACCATAAGAGACGTGACCGAAGGTGGCCTTGCTTTCGTCGTACACAGAAGTTTTATCATCTGATTGGGTATCAAACTGTATCATTAGGTTTGAATGCTTTTCAAAATTACTTCTATATATATCATATTTATAGTCTTCTGTACGATCATCTTCTTCTGAAAGGACTGACTTCAAACTGAAATCTCTCTCATTGGTGGGAATTCTCCTGAAGGCCTCTGTTGCTTGCCCCTCCAATCTGTCATCATAGTCATAGGGTTCTTCCAGCTTGATGGTCTTGGTTCCATCCTTTGTGAGTTTAGAAACATTTTCCACTGGAGTACACTCTTGGGCTTCTGTTTCCCATTCTGAAATTTAAAAAGTACATAAAAAGTCTTCCTCTATTTGGAGAAAGGAAACTGCCAAAGCAGAAACAAAATAATGAACATAAATAAAATGCCTAAAAAGACTATGGCTCTGACAACCTCATAACATGGTCCTTAATGCTTGGGAAAGGAGAATAAAAGGGCAGAAAACAGGAGTAAATTGTTGAAGAAGGAGAGGCTCCTCCCTACTCAACACAGGTGTGGAGTTAATAGAATAGGTTAGGTCAGGCGACAGAGCTAAGAAGTAAAAACAGATGATAAACTGTGGGACAATCTGGGATGAATTTTGTTACACAAACATTTATAATCATATAAGCTGTAATTTACATAATGGGTCATAAAGCAAGCTGACTGTCACCACTCCTCCTTCCAATCTACCCTGCACACTGTACGTAATATTCTGGAGGCAGTTTCATGGTGTGTGTTCCGTGTTTTAATACGTCTAGTAACTCTTACAGCCTGAAGCCATGGTTCTCAGGGGTACAATCCCCAGACCAGTGGCGTGAGCATCACTGTCACCTGAAATATGTCAAGTGACTGGGCCCCTCCCAGACATACTGAGTCAGAAAACGGGGGTGAGGCTGAGCCCTCCAAAAGGTTTGAATCACACTGAAGTTTCAGGATCAGCGGCTTAAAGGACAAAAGTTAAAGAAAGAAAAGTTAAAATACCTCCACTCAGTACTGAGACCCCAAATAATCTAGCCTTTTCTACTGTACTCCCTCCTCTATCACAACTCATATTCAGCTTAAAGTTCAAAGTTATCCACATAACTTAGAACTATGTCCTTATAATCTTCTAAAGGTGCCACTAATTCCAGACTCCAGCCTTCTCTTATGACACCTTCTCCACCTACTGAAAAAGATGCTTATGGCCCAGCTCATGTTTCTCTCCTTCTTAGAATCCTAAAGTACAGATTAGGTTGCATCATATGAAACTGCCTTTTTTGTAGGTCAACCTGGCTGAATATCAGCAGTTTCATATGGTCCAACCTAATAAAATATTGGGCCCATGGCAGAACTTGGCTTTATATTATTATTTCACAGTTTTGTGTGTTTCTTGTATTTCCAACTCAGATGCAAACTCTGGAAATGGCTTATGCTTCTTTTACATTTCCTTCAGAAAAGCACACATTTTTAACCCAGTTTACTGGTAATTCAGAAATTAAGATCATTAAGCAGGGCTTAAACATGTGTATATAACTAACTGGAAAGGACCGATTAGAAGTGTTAAATATCAAACAGTGGTGTAATATTTCTAGCAGAAGAGATCAGTGTTGACCAGGTAATGAAGCAACAGTTTTAGTGCAGATCTGGTTTGGGCTGAACCTGAAAGAATGGCTGGGTCCTGTATGATGTAAAGACCATAAAGTTCTGAGACAGGAACGGCCATCGAAAGCCAACACTACTGCTCAATTTGTGAATCATCAAAGTTTCCATTCCCTCAGGTATGACTGATGAGATGCCCTAACCAAAGGTTCAGCTTATACGTCTCTGACCTGATAAGAAAGTGAAATCCTCAAAGCCAAAAATCAAGTGACAGCAGGAAGACCAGAAGTTAGCAAAAGTTGAAGCTGGCTTCCTGAGACACTCCTCCATCCTGCTGACGACCTTCAGCTTCCCCTTGAGGGTGCAAGGGGCTCGGGGGCCAGAAGACAAAGCCTGCAGCCAACCTGGGGCAGCTGGCAGGAGTCTGCACACTCTGTGCTACACCCTGTATAAGGACAGGCTAGAAAAACAAACAAAACCCAAACACCTCACTTCTACAGAAGGAAAAGAGGACCTTGCCTTTCTCAGTTTTGTGCTCTTTGGTGGGAGCAAAATCTCCCCCCAAAATACATAATCATAAACTGCCCCTCTTGTGGGTTTACAGCCTTAATTCAACCTGAATCACCAAAAAACCTCAAGTGGTCCCAGATGAGCAGCACCTCCCAGAAGATGGTCCTGACTCCAGCAAAGGCCTAGCTCCATCTTGCCATGGGTTTTCTCAGTGTTGAGAGTGTGCTGAACTCTCTCCCTAAAGAATTCACTGTATATTTTGGGTCATTCTGCCAACTAAAGCAAATAGGCCATAAATTATGAGAAGAACTAGCTTTTCAAGTAGTAGGACCCTCAAAATACCAGATGACCAGATAAAGTTAACTTTTTAAAAAAGTTAAGCAATTCACTCTAAAGTAGAGTATTATATTGTCATTATTGTTTAATTTGCTGTTAATGCTAGATTCCAGCATCAATACTGGTAGACATACTAGAAGGCAGTGGCTGAAATTAAAAAAAAACCAAAAAAAGGGAATAGGAAAGCAAAATGCAAAAGAGTACAGTGTATTTCTTTTGTATACAAAAGGAGAGATAAGACTATATTTATGATTTATCTCTTCAAAGAGAAAGATAGGAAGGATAAACGAGAGATAAGTGAGCCCTGTAACCTACAGGAAGTGGACGGGAACAGGGCAGAAGGGATGGGAGTGTACACCTTTCTATAGTTTTGACTTTTTTTTTTTTTTTTATAGTTTTGACTTTTGAACTGCGTTAATGTTTTTACATACTCAAAAATGTAAAATAAAATAAAAAAGAAACAAGAAAATACTAAACTTGAACACAAATGTAATCAAACAAGTTTAACTGTGTATCAAACTGTTAAGATAACCAGAAAGGAAGAATTCAAGTTAACTTTGAAACCAGTATCCTCTATATCTTTAGTGGAATATATTCTAAGGACATGAAGGAATTTTGAACGTTACCTGAGCAGTCTGTTATCTGAGAGATAATGATATACTTCTGAAACCATTTTTGTGTTATTATATGACAGAGCAAATGAGCAGATATACTGATATTGGGAACCAGATGACTCATTCTGTGGGAAAGGAAGTAGAAAACAGATATGGGGAGGTACAAGATAGACTGCCCTTGTGGTGCTAGATTTGAATTCAAGTCACCAGTATGAACTCAGGATTCAAAAAACCTACAAACATGGCTTCTCTGGTGGCGCAGTGGTTGGGAGTCTGCCTGCCGATGCAGGGGACACAGGTTCGTGCCCCGGTCCAGGAAGGTCCCACATGCCACGGAGCGGCTGGGCCCATGAGCCATGGCCGCTGAGCCTGCGCATCCGGAGCCTGTGCTCCGCAATGGGAGAGGCCACAACAGTGAGAGGCCCGCGTACCACAGGAAGAAAAACAAAAAAAAAAACAAAAAAAAAACCCCTACAAACACACACACACACACACACACACACACACACACACACACACACTTCACAGCTCTATCTACTGAACAGATCTAGAAGCAATGGTACCCAGAGTAGTGAGCGCACTCACTGCCCAGATCCTGGCCTCTCATCACTAATCCCCACTAAGATGAACCACTGTTCCTTAGAGAAATTCCAGGTCTAAGGTAGGCATGAAGTGAGCCCACAGACCATTTTCTGCCAGAAAGCAAGGAAATGCTCAAAGACTAATGGGGACGTCTCAAAAGGACTTGATCTGAAAGGCTCCCATTGCTGAAATTTGGGACAACTGAGCAACAAAAACAAATACCGCCCCACCACTGGAATTAATGGACTAACAATACATTGAATTTTTAAAAATTCCACTAATAGTGACATATACACATAAAAACGGGGTGGGAGGTATAGGTATTCCTTACAGATTAATCATTTAGAAGAGATGGTGGAATTAGAAAATCACCATTTTGCAACCAGCAATGTAATAAAGCAAGGATCCACAGCGGATGCTAAGAACCTTCACTGGAAGGTCATCAGGGAATAGAACAGTCACGTGACCTCTAGGTGTCGAGCCACAGGTGACAACACAGATGCAGGAACCAGGTGAATGGCAAACAGGTGGGGACTTCTGTCTGCATAGATCTGGCTTTATATATTTTTACAATTTCTGATCTTGCAAACATGTTATCTTTTTCAATAATTAGAACATAAAAAAGAAAGGAATGAGGAGAGTGGAGGCAGGGGGCTACAGGGTTTTGTCAATAAACAGAATAAAAGAAACTCAAAAAGAAGTTGAGAAGGTTTGAAATTTAAGATTTTAGGGGACATTCATGCATGCTTGAAGATAGAGGGAGGGAACACACGGAAAGCCCCAGACAAAACTCTAACGGAGGGAACCCAGGGGTCATGGAGAAGCACAAAATAAGAGGGGGGTTGGGGGTGGGTTGGCAGCGTGTAAAAATGACACCTGGAAAATCTCTTCCGAAGACGGCCTCTGTAAGGAAGCAACGCCAAGCAGCCCAGTGTTCTCAACAGGCTGGGATGTCTTTGTGCCAAGTGACTTGGCCACATGCGAAAACACATCTCATCATACTTAGGACAGTACAGGCTCTTAAGCACAAAGAATCTCATTGGCTGATGGTTCTCTCACCTGGACTAGGGCCTTCTAAAATTTCTTTTATCACCATCCATGGTTCTTCCAATATGGGAATCACGGTTGGTCTGTACACTGTAAGTCCTGTTCAGGAGGAACAGAGTGAGTTTTACCCTGGAGATAAACAGTTGTTTAAGTTTTACTACCTGACTTCTTACCCATGAGGACAGATCTCTACAGGAAAAGAATGGTTCACGGACATGACCTCATGAATGAGGTCACTGTCCTTTTCGGAGCTGGGACAAAAATTTCCTGCACGCTGGAGGATGCACGCCTAGAGATCACGGGGAAGGAGGCACTGGGCAGGGCGTGGCGTCGGGTGGTGGCCCTGGGAGGCTGTGCATCGTACCTTCTGATGACCTTTCACTTAGAAACCTTTCATTTGGGAAAAGGGAGCAGAACTTTGCCATTTCTGTGCCTGAACGGACAAGCACGCTCACCTCTAGGCCCGACCATTTTTAACAGCTGAGGGGAGAAAGACTCGGGTGTGTATGCAGGGAGGAGGGCCGGGCGCGGACGACGCTCACCCAGAGAAACCATGTTCCAGTAGTTCTGCAGCGTCACCGTCTTGTACAGTTCCTTCTGCACAGGACGCATGAGCTCCCAGTCCTCCCGGGTGATGTCCACGGCCACATCTGTGAATGTCATGGATTCCTGAAACATCAAACGTGACTTAACTTTGTTCAGGAACTAGTAGGAAGGGGACAGCGACAGCACAGGTGTGTGTGTGGTGGGGGAAACCAGAGTCTTGAGCGCTGGTAGGACCCTAAAAATTACCTAGTCAATACCTTTACCCAATGTATGGATAAGCAGACCTGAATGGCCTGAGGGGAAGTCTGAAAACAAAGTAGAATACATCAGTTTCAGTGCATGCGTTGGTGGCTCCATCTTAAAGAATAAAAGGATTTAAACATTGATGACACAGAGAGAATGGTTTGACTTTCAAGCATTGCCTTACAAATAAATTAAATGTGTTACAGTTTGACATTTTAAGATATTTTCTGTGCTCTATGATGGAATGCAGAGCCCTTCCTCCTTCCCTCCTATCTATCTATCTATCTCTCTATCTCTCTATGTATCTACTTTTGGCTGCGCTGGGTCTTAGTTGTGGCATGCAGATCTTTCGTTGCAGTGCGTGGGCTCTTCGTTGTGGCGTGCGGGCTTCTCTCTAGTTGTGGCACAAGGATTCAGTAGTTGCGACATGTGGACTCTCTGGTTGTGCTGTTTGGGCTCCAGAGCGCGTAGGCTCTGTAGTTGCAGTATGTGGGCTTAGCTGCCCCACAGCATGTGGGATCTTAGTTCCCCAACCAGGGATGGAAACCGCATCCCCTGCATTGGAAGGCAGATTCTTATCCACTGGACCACCAGGGAAGTCCCCCTTCTTCCTTTCTAAAATAAAACTGGTACCAATAACCACACTGAACTACTGTACCTGTAGATACATTTCACAGTCTGGTAAAGTTAGCATCCCTCTGCTCTTCCTTCCTTTGCTTACTCCCACATGTTTTTCAAATAAACTCTGTAAGTTTCTTTAAAAAACTGTACTGGGATTTTTCAAATCACATGTAAGTGATTAATTTAGGGAGAGCTGGCAGTCTTACAGTATTCAAGGCTTCTTTCATGTCTACAGAATAACACAGGACTGCAAAGCTTATACTACGCTTAGTCGTAGTTATTTTAAATGTGGGGGTAATACTGGCAATGGAACCTTTTATTTCATTTTAGCATCTCTCTGATTTTTATGTATATTTAAGAAAGTGATAAATTTTTGTATGCCATTTTCTGTCATGGTCACTTTACTCAAATTCTCTATTATTGTTTCTAACAGTTTTTCCCTTGATTTTCTTAGGTTTTTTTGTAAACATTCATATTATCTACAAATAATAATTTACTCTGGTTACCAATTTCAGACCATGTATATTTTACAGTAAACCTTTCTCTTAAGATGGCCTGAGCTGCTCTTCCTTAAAATAACACAGACTCGTAATAAACAGTAACATCAAACAATACATGGCCTTTAATTACTTGTTAACAAAGAAAAATAATAACTATTGTTTAATCTTCCTGTGATCTTCTTGATCACTTACTGTAATCCAGGCTAACAGGTCTCATAATATTTAATTGTCACAATCTAAGAGGAATATTCATTAGAGCTTAGTAACTCAGGTTATGAGTGGTTAAGTGTCTTGCCCCAAATCACAGGTTCAGTGGCAGAACCAGGAAGCAAATCTAGATCCATGTGGCTGTGGAGGTGAATCCCTTAACCTCTATGCACTACCACTGCTTTAAAGTAAAAAAGTGAGGAAAGGGATATCACGGGAAGCAATGGATCCCATTTCCTATACAAGGCATTCACCTACCTTAACAGGCCACGGTGACTTAAGGAGAAAACCTGAGGCTTAGGTCCTTCATAGGACCTCTGGGGTCACAGAAGGTAGAGGGCCAGGTTAGAAAATGTCCTCACACACTAGGAAGGCATTTTAAAATCACAGAAGAAACTGACACTCACTTTGGTCACGAAGTCATTGAGCCACCCTGCCTGGAAAGCTTGTCTTCCTTTGGGGTCTTCCTCTGGGGTCTCCTGGGAAAGGGTGGAGCTCTGAGGAACAGCTAGCGAAGAGAAAGAGACCGTGGTGGAGATCAGCCCTGTTTGAATAGCCTAGGAAACTCTTCACCAATAGAAGCCTACATTTTCTTAAAGCGAGGAATCAGAAGGAAACCGAAAACAAAGCCCCTGCTTCACAGAACCAGAGAGAAGGGGCAATGACTTATCCTGAAACTTGTCCTGTTTTTGAGCAGGCTTCAAAAACGAAGTCTGCTCTGGGATGCTTCAGAATATGTACCAAATTCACAGTTTTCTACTAAACCCTTGCGTGATAGAGATTTTGTGAGCTGTCTTTTTACTTAGTAAAGAAATATTCTCTGGACACTTCTCTACATATTTGGAAGTATGTTACCATAAAACCCAATTCACAAAGCAAATGATTTATTGGCAGAATGGTTCAAACCTCTGCAGGGAAACTTCCTGAGGGCGCACATAGGGGTAATTTGGTTGTGTCTGGCCACTGTTTATGATACGTCCTCTGGGTTTACAGAACGTGTGTTGGGTTCCGAGCAGTTGGAAGAGGAATGCCAGGTGGGACGGGGCTCAGTGAAGCCTGTTCTCGCTCACTTCCTGGCCTCCGTTTTCCTAATCACCTCAAAGGGCTGCTCTCTGACGTGATGGCTGTCTTCTCGGACCACCCAGGACTCCTCCTCTCTCTGCCCTTACAAGTCTTACCTTCTTCCTCTAGAATCTGAGTCAAATCCTCCACCAGAGTCACCACTTCCTCGCTGCTCTTCGGGTACTGGGACTTCACCCAAGTCCTAACCTCCCCAGGCAGGATGCTCAGGAATTGCTCCAGGACCAGCAGCTCCAGGATTTGTTCCTTTGAGTGAATCTCGGGTCTCAGCCACTTAAGGCAGAGCTCTCGGAGCTGATTCAATGCCTTTCGAGGACCAGCCAGGTCTGGGTATGGAAAATTCCTAAAATTCTGCCGACAGGTCTCAGTGTCACGCAGGAGTCTTGAGGCGAGGGTTTCCTTCTCAGTACTGCGGGGTCCACTCTGAGCCTTGTCCGGCTTCCACATTAGAAGGACTTGGGCACGTGACGAACTGGTCGTCCTCTTGCTCGGGGAGAACATGGCTACACACAGGAGAGTCAACCTGGCAACAGCCTTTATTTCTCCAGGAGTGAGCCGAATGCTTGAAGTCGCATGCTAGAACCACAAAGGCATTTACCAAGGGCTGCTGCGGCCAGGGGCAGGACAGAGGCAAGGTAGAGTTAGCAGTCTTCCTTACAAACTCTGAGCCCAGAACTTGTAGGGGTGGCTAAGAGACTCTGAAACACAAGAACAGACACAAGGTCAAGTATTCCTGGTGGTCTCTGCCACACGCACAAACAGTAATAGGCAGGCGACCCACAGTGTACAAATAAACACTGAGAGTCTACCGTACTCTACCTCCCTGATATCCTTAAGACTTGTAAAATAGATGCAACCTGCCCTGGGCACGGGTTGGGACTGCCATAAAAGGGTGGTGATAGAAGCAAAGCAAAAAGACAGATCAAACTTCTAACTTGTTGAAACAAACATTTTTTACAGAAAAACAAAAGCTTCAGTATTATAGTCACTGATGTTACAGAACCTGTAATGACTGAAGTGCCTCTAAAAAAACAGTATATCTGTTATTTAGAAAAAACTGGGAGGAGAACTTCTCCTTAAAGAGCTCAAGGTTCCCAAGGGAACGGTCAGGGAAAAAGGGCGAGCCGTTTACCCGCTCTGCGTATCAATGCCAGACTGTTCCAGCCCTGCACTACCAGAGGGCTGGGCACGGGAAAGAAGCAGACTGGTGTAACCTGAAGCCCGTGAAGAGCTTCTACAGGACACAATTCCTAAGGAATACATTTGAAACCAGGATTCCCGCAGAAAACCTCACTGCAGGCCTGACCTGGAGGAGAACCGACACCACTTGTCCACGGGCTCCAGCTCTGAGCCCCCTCAACCCGTCGTATCCCCCAAAGCCGGCTGCGCATCAGGCCTACAGGGCAGAGGCACTCCTCGCCTCCCCACCCCGCGAGGTCCCCCTAACTCCGCAGTCTGAGGCTCGCGGGCCGCTGCGCGGGGACTGCCCTGCAGCCCCTGCCCCGCAGCCCCGACCCCGCAGGCCGCCCGCATCCTGACCTGTGGCCGGACCGGGGACGCGCAGCCGAGCGGCCCGAGAAGCCCCTGGCAACAATGGCGGCGGGCGCGGCGCCTGCGTGGCGGGCTCGGTCCCGCGCTGCGGAGGGGCCTCGGCCCCGCCGCGTCCGTCCCGTAGAGAACGGCGCCTCGGCTGGAGCCGCCGGTGCAGCCGGTCCTGGGAAGCCCGGCCCGGAACCCACCGCGCCCCGACTCCACTCTGACCTCGCCTCGGCGCCACCGCGCATGTGCGCAGGAAGGACGCCGCGCACCCTCGGAGCCAATCGGAAGCCGCGCCCGGCCCTCCCTGCCGGAGCTGCGGACCCTGGACCCGTCTCCATGGCAACCTCCTCCGCCCATTGCTGGGACTTGCTTGTTAGCCGCAGAGGTTCTGAGGGAACTTTAAAGTTTGCCGGAGCAGAGTCAGGTCTGGTAGACGACTGGGAGGGAGGTCGGGGAGCTACAGCACCTGGGGGAAGGGAATGCGGATTGGGCGGGGGGCGGTTGGAGCCCCGCGCTAATCAACCAGAGAAAACCTGGTGGCAGAGTTCACGGAGGAAGGATGGACAGGGAAGATGTGGGTCTTAAGGCAGAAAGACCCGAAGTGCTTGTTTGGGCTTTACTGCTCATAACCATTCACCCGTAAAGGCTCCGAGTCCCTCCGCAGGAATCTGATTCTGAGACTCTCAGATCGGAAAAAAAAACAACATACAGCGTCGTGTTGTTTATGAAAGACTCACAGCCTACATAAAATGCTTGAAAATAAAAGGATAGAAAAACATTCAGGGGGTCCCATTATCTAATGCTGTGTTGGCAAACCAACATTAGATAATGTTGGCAAAACTCTTTAATGGAGTTGAAGAACAAGCATTTTATTATGCTTCCTCCTGTGGGTCAGGAGTCTGGAAGGGGAACAGTGGGTGTGGCTTTTCTCTGCTCCACTGTGTCTGGAACCTCAGTTGAGATGATTTGATGGCAGGGAGGGTCCACTTCCAAGATGTCTTCTTTACTCACATGCCTCCTCTTCTGGCTGAGATGGCTCAAAGATGAGCTCAGCCTGGATATGACCAGAGTGCCTATATGTGGCCTTTTCGGCATGAAGGACTCAGCCGGCAGCTGAGATGGCTGCTCTGGGCTTCAAGAGCAGGTGTTCTAGTGAACAAGAGAGAAGCTCCAAAGCTGACTATGATATAACCTCGGAAGTCACAAAGCATCACTTCCATTGTACTCTTGGTCAAAGCAGTCACAAGTCTGTGCAGAATCAAGTGGGGTCTGATGTAGACCCCATCTCATGATGGAGTGTCAGAGAGTCTTAATATTAACCACACCAGGCAAATTTGGACAACAAGAAAGTTGGGTAGTTTGATGATCTTTGATGTGTCAACTTGGCAAGGCTAAGTCTCCCACTGTTTAATCAAACCCTAACCTAGGTGGTGTTGTAAAGGTATTTTTTAGGTGTGTCTAAAGCCCATAAACTCAGATGAATTAAGTAAAGGAGATTATCTGAAATAAGTTGGGTGGGTCTGAATGAATCAGTTGAAAGGCCTTCAAAGCAGAATTGAGGCTTCCTAGATGAAGAAGAAACTCTGGACCAAAGCTTCTAGCCTGCCCTTCCTGACAGACTGCCCTACAGATTTTGAACTTGCCTAGTCAGCCTCCACAATCGAGTAAGCCAATTCCTTGCAAAAAATAAAAAAATAAAAAAAAATAAAAACCTCCTAGTATGTATGACCTACTGGTTCTGCTTCTCTGGCTGAACCCTGACTGATGCAAGTCATAAGCCTAATGTCTGACAAAATAGAATCTTAAAAAATCATTAGGAAAAGATAAGCATGACATCTACTTATAAAAGTTATAAAACTTGATAGAGAAGATATATCCATCATAAATATATATCTGTAAAAATAATGCCTCAAAAGATACCAAACAATAACTGATATAACTGCAGAGAGAAATCAACAACTGAACCTGGAAACTTTAGTACACCTGATAGGGCACATTGTAATGGGCTGCCAGGGTCCCCCTTCAGGGCTGGGGCGCCCATTCCTCCAGCTGCCAGTGTGGGAATACCTCCCTGGGAATTGTCCTGGCTGAAGGGAGCTGCCCCTCTCAGGTCACACGTCCTCCCCAGGGGCACTCCACTTCCAGTGGTGCTCGCTGCAGGGGTTCAAGACCTTGCCCCCTTGCCTCAACTTGCAGTCTCTCTAAAGGGCCATCCTAGTTTGAATTCCCTGTAGAATCAAATGAGGCCTCTGTTGCAATTGTACAGCAGTTCAACTTTTTTCCTCCGCCCACTCTTGCCTCCAGGTATCACTTTTTAATAGGTATTTTTCTAGAGAACGCTATCCAATAACACCTCTGCACACGATTTCCATCTCAGAATCTGCTTCCATGGAATCTTACCCTATGACAAATGGTACCAGCCGTGATCCTAGGAAGGCAGACTCTAAGATGGGATTTGGGTGAGAGATCACTCGTCGGCTTGCCGTCAATGAGGACCCTATCACTTGTGATTGATGGACTACTGATAGCACATGTCAGGCTATAGTGGCACAATCATTAAAACTGTCCCTGGTGTTGAACCAGGATGGGATATTGATGGGAGGGAACCACTAGTGGGTGCTGCATCTTAGATCTTTAGGAGTTTGGGGGAGGTCGCAATTTTCCAGACTGTGGAATTGAGTGGCTATTACTGGGAGCCATCGACAAGGACAGGTGGAGGGTGGTTAATCACCAAGTAAAGGGAAAGTGTGAACATCAGAGGGCTTCTTGAAGCCTGATGGCAAAAATGTAAGAGTAGCATAACTGCAGATAAGTTGAATTCTCAATCCCAGAAAGTTTACTATGTCAAGGTCAGGACCTTGTGTGGAAAGGAGGAAACCCTGAGACTTGGGCTGGGGACATTCAGGTTGATGTGGGCAAACACCTTTAAACACCAGTCCTTCTGGGCCTGCAAATGTGACCCACGCCTCCCAGTCTTGTTTGAAGATGATGTAGACAAGGCCTCTACTTTGTGATAAAACCGGTGCGGTCTACTCTGTCCTCCCCTCCTGATAACTAGACCAATAACTAGGGTCCAGTCACTACAAAAGTCGACCAGGGAAATGCTGGGTTTGATAAGGGAGGAAGATTCAGTTGCTGTGGGCCTGGCCAATCTGTGTCTGTAGGAACCCGGAGAGTACGGGTCTGGATCCCGAGGATGCTGGACCACGGAGTGTAGAACACATAACTGAGTGCTGGAGAGTTTATTGGAAAGGAGCACACTTCTGTGATAAGTGTTTACACGCTCTGCTGAGGATGCCAGGAGGTGGTGCGAACACACTGCAAGAAGGGCTTTTGGTGGCTTGGAGAAATAGATGGCTCTTTGCTGAGCAGAGATGCCAGAATTGGTAGGCTCAGAGAAGTGGGCAATCCAGAGCAGGCAGAGGGTGTAGGGCTGGAAAATGTACAAGCTCTGCTTCTTTGGAAGGCCAGGAAGACCCTCCGTTGAGATACAGAATGTGCTGGTAGGAGGGTTCACCAGCATCACTGAGAAGCTCTGTGGGGCCGACGGTAGGGGTTCATTGCAGAACTCTGCTTACTGAACCTCAGAGACAAGTCGTCCTCAGTGAGCAGTAAGGCCAGAGTGGAAGGGGGGTGGGAGAGTGGAGGGAGTGCTTTACCTTCTGAGAGCGATGAGGACAACAAGGCGTCTCGACAGGGTGGTGCTCAGTGTATACAAGCCAGTGGGATAAAGGCTTGGTTGATCCGGAGGTTGAGGTTAACCTTTACTTTTACTGACCAAGACAGAGGAAAACCGCAATATAATCAAATTAGAATGGAAAGTGGAGACATTGCTGAGGACTTTACATAAATGAAAAGTATTATAAGAGAGTGCGATGAACAATGTACGCCCACAAATTTAGGTAATTTAGATGAAACTGAAAATTCAATTCCAGTGATTCAGCAGGCGGCCGGCCTCTGTGCGCTGCCCCCCTCTGGCCACAAGAGGGCGCGCGAACCCCGCCCTTTCTGACCCTCCTGGAGCGCATGCGTGTTCCGGCCGCGGATGGGGCGTCTGGTCCACCAGGAGGAAAAAGCTTAGAATGCGCTTCCGGGCTTCTTATGCAGAGGCTTTCGTTTTTCTAGAATTCCCCTGTGTATTTCGTTCTTTACTTTCTCATGGTACCAGGACCTATTTTACAATAATAGCGCTCATTGAGGCGTTTGAACGTCGTACTCATAACGTGAGGGAGTTTTGTGGGGTTTTTTTTGTTTTGTTTTTGTTTTTTTTGCGGTACGCGGGCCTCTCACTGTTGTGGCCTCTCCCGTTGCGGAGCACAGGCTCCGGACGCGCAGGCTCAGCGGCCATGGCTCACCGGCCCAGCCGCTCCGCGGCATGTGGGATCTTCCCGGACCGGGCCACGATCCCGTGTCCCCTGCATCGGCAGGCGGACTCTCAACCACTGCGCCACCAGGGAAGCCCATGTGAGGGAGTATTTTATAAAATTCAGAGAAAGAAACGCAGACGGGGGTGAAGGAACGGATAGAATCTTGGTCCCTTCGAGCCCAATATGAGCTGGAAGTGGGAGGGGAAACAAGCGCTCCCCTGGACGTGCTTTTATACATTTTTTAATGTTTCGCTTTCCCTGTAACGTTAAACTACTTGAAAACATTGAAAAATTGGAAAGTAGGGGTGTTAAACATCCTGTCTAGTTTATACCAAAGGAAAACTTATATGTCTACTCTCCTGGCTTTACTGGAAGCAAGGTCATCAATAACATTTAAAAAATATGCTTCTTACTTTATCTCATTTTCACTTGATATAATTGACATGTTTGGCAATTTCTCACGACCCAGTGACAATCTTAAATAATTGTTCATTAATTTCAGTTTTCTCTCTTGAAGGACCCCATCGTGACTGTTTATCCCCAAAGACTAATTAAGAAACTTTTCTTCATTATTCTGGGTAGACAGCCCACTTCGTAAAACATCTGTGTTAGACTTTTCAAATAAAGGAAAAAGAACCTTTCAAACAGTTTACTGAAAGCCGGGAGGCACACTTACTCAAGTCCCTTCATAAAGAGTAACCCTGAGTTGTGCGCTCGGTGGTCCCCGCAGATCTGTCTCTTGCTTCAACAGTGTTTGGATGGAACAGACACAGGGACGCCCCTTGCTCCAGCTTCCGACCACCCCCCAACATTTTTTCCAGTTGCAATCTTCAGAATCAGCCACTCAAGCTATCCTTGGCCACTGGGACCAACCAACACCATATTTGAGCTTAACTCCTTATTACCGAATCAACCACGAGCTCCCAGATTTGTCAGAATTATTCCATCGAGATAGAAGCCACTGTCAACCGCCTGGTCAACATGCATCTGCGGGCCTCCTACACCTACCTCTCTCTGGGCTTCTATTTCGACCGCAATGAGGTGCCTCTGGAGGGCATAGGCCACTTTTTCTGCGAATTGGCCAAGGAGAAGTGCGAGGGCATAGAGCGTGTCTTGAAAATGCAAAACCAGTGCGGCTGCCTCGCCCTCTTCCAGGACGTGCAGAAGCCATCTCGAGATGAGTGGGGTAAAACCCAGGATGCTATGGAAGCCACCATTCTCATGGAGAACCCAAACCAGGCCCTTTTGGATCTACATGCCCTGGGTCCCACCCGCGCAGATCTCCACCTCTGTGACTTCCTGGAGAGCCACTTCCTAGGTGAGCAGGTGAAACTCGTCAAGGAGGTGGGTGACCACCTGACTAACCTCCACAGGCTGGCTGGTCCCCAGGCTGGGCTAAGCCAGTATCTCTTCCAAAGGCTCAGACTCAAGCAGCACTAGGAGGCTCTGGAGCCCAGCGGCCTTTGAGGAGCTCCTCTCTCTGCAGCCACTGGGCAGCTTGGTAACTGCCCTGGAGCCCTCTCCCAAGTCTTGGACCAAAGGGAAACAGTAAAGCTTTTTGCAGCAAAAAAAAAAAATAGAGTAACCCTGAGCCCAGCAGGTTGTGCGTGGGGCTGTTTTCACTGTTAGGACAGGGGGCACTCTCCACAGCTCCCAGGGGACAGGCCCAAAGAGCCAGTCTGGTGTCTGGTCACCACTGTGAGACAATTTTCTCTGTAGTAAATCCTTGGGCTTGTTTCCAGCATAACAATAATGCTCATTGGACCAGAGAGCAATTCTTGTGGATTTTTCCCAGGAAAGAAAGTGGTGCTCTTCACAAAGTCTCCCAGCCACTTGAAGGGTGGGGAGGTGTCTTTCTGGATTTAGTTTGTTAATCCAGCATTTCTCTTGTAGCCTTGTCATCTAAAAAATTATTTCCAGTTCTCCTGAATACAGACAGAATGACTTGAATAAAAATTACAAAACAAAGCCCTTTACTAGATACTAAACAAGTTAGCCTTAAAATTTTCAAACACCCTGAAAAAAAATGTCAAAATCCCATACCTGTGTTTCAGGTGGGCAGTCTCCCTGTTAGTCTCAACGATGTCTTTCTGCAACATGGTTCTGAGCTGTGGAAGGAAAATACATCCACATCTGTCCTGGTTGACTCCGCATAAAAGGAAAGACAAAATCTTATCCAGCTGCCACGATGTTTCTTCTCAAGTGTAGTGATCACAAGAAGACAACACATCAAAGAATATATGATCAGAGATTCCAAGGGCCATTGTCTGCATTTGGGAGTGAAGAATTCTGCAAAGCAGACTGAATGCTACCCGGTGTCAGAATGAGCATTTCTCGTCTGTCTTCACCTATGAGCTCCTACTGCTTTCATCAGCTAAATCACAATATTGAATACAATTCTAGATATTCTGCCCATGTTCCCATTACCCTAACAACTAAACCCTAAGAGTAAGACTCTCATAAACCAAGGAAAATGAAACAAAACCGTGAGGGAGTTATTACTGTATGTTAATTTTATTTAAATTTTATGATTATTCAGAGCTATTATATTGCGGAGGAATGATGGCCAAGCATGTAACTAAAATTGCTGTTTAAAAATTTGCCAAATGATTTGTCAATTATACCTCAGTGAAGCTAGGGGGAAAAACACACAAAAAAATTAAATTTAAAAACGTTGTTCAATGTACCATCAATGTGTTCTATGTTAGGGTGTAAAAAAATCATATATTTTAAATAACCATCTGGAAATGGATGAAGATCAGGTGTTTTTCCACAAAGGACGTGCCCCCTTGTATACCCCTATGCGTCCTGAACATGGTCCCCATAGATGAGGTGAAGACTTCAATTAGCTTTCAGCCCGTTTAATGCTAGTGTCAGCCTCCCTTACTTAGGACTCCTGAAGTGCCTCTTCCCATCCCAGCTGGTCTGCTGGATAAAGAAAGCTGCAGGCTGCATGGGTCTGGCTACACCCATCAGCAGTCAGTAGATACTCTATCTTACCAAACATCTTGGGATGCTTCAACAGTCCTGAGGCCTGCGAAGCACCGCCGTGTACACCAGGCGGAGCCTCCAACTGGAGAGCCACTAGCAGTAGTTGGAGCTGGGCAAGGCCCCCCCGCGAAACTCCAGGGCTGCCAGGACAGGACCCTTGCCCAGGTTCCTGAGGGCCAGGTGCAGGATCCCTGGGATGCCCTCTCAAACTCCTTTCCCTTGAACATGACCTGGTCTACCTCTCTTACCTGGTTCCACACTGATCCCTTACACTGCTTAAGGAGGTGGGAGGTCCTGGGCTGTGGAGCTGGTGAGTCCAGTGGAGCCTGGGTAGTGGCCACCAGAGCCCACCTGGCTGCTCATTCTGGGTTCGCATCGGCCCTTCTTTTCTGAACTGGCCGCTGCCCCTTCTTCGTGCTCCCCAACATCACTGCTATCAGATTTTGCAAAGCTTCCAGGGCAACCTTGCCATCTACTCCCCCAAGGATGCCCTTCATTAGGGATGCCTGCCTGCATCTCCCTGCCTGGGCTTGGGGACAAGGGGTGTGAATGTCCACGCAGCTGGGAGTCACCCAGACTAGATGTGGAGGTGTCTTTACTGCATGGAATGTGCCTGTGAGGAATTTAGGGATTTTCTTGAGGCCTGTGGAAAGGGTTGTGTCCCTAGAAAGTGGGAGGAGCTCCCGTGGGGCCAGCCCCCTATTCACAACTCACAGGAAAGGCCTGAGCCGGTGGTGAAAACGTCCAGGGTGCATGCCTTCCTACCTGTTCTGGGGAATTGGACTGGGATTTCCTCCCGTTCTCACCTGCGAGTCTCTGCCAAGCCACCGGCCCTCTCCAGGCCTCCTTAGGGAAGACTGGACCTCCTGCGGAGATGCTGATGGTTCAAAGGCCTGGTGGTACATGGTCGGAAGCTCTGAGGCCGTGGATTATTGAGCCCGCGTGGCCGGGTCTGGAGGGCGGGCCGCGGGGACAAGGAGGCTGCTGCAGGCTGAGGCTCTGAGGCAGGAGACAGATGGGCTCCAGGCTAGACATTTACAACTGGCCTCCTGTTCACACCTCCTGGGGTGAGAAGAAGATGGGCTCCATCAGGACATTCATTACCAGCCCCCTGCTTACATTTCCTGAAGCAAGAGACACACGGACTCCAGAACTACATATTTATGACCAGACTCCTGTCTAAATTTCGAGATCTGCACCTCGATATAAAAACCAGTAAGAGAAATAGGGTAAATAACCAGACAGTGGACATTTTTATGGCAGGGACGGAGTGGGACTGAACCCTGTTAAAAGATCAAGAGGTCATACATTTCCCATCCTTGGGGCAAGGGAAACATTGCACATGCGTAGAAAGGCTCCTTGGGGGTCAAAAAGGAAGGGGCACCACCCCATAATAGGTGATGCTAAGGCCGTCCCATATGTCTCTGGGCTGTAATCCTTCTTGAAAAAAAGTTGCACACGCATGTTGGGGAGGGTCTTAGGGCAGGGCAGGTGTGGAAAAAGAAACCAGATAATTGGCCAGAGGTAAAGAGACCCGGAAAACCTGCCCTATGTAAGTGACTTACCCGCCTGTTCACTGCGTTCCTCCTCATTGGGGGGATGCCCACACCCTTTCTCTCCGGCGTGCATCTCTGCCTTGCTTCTGTCTTAACTAAACAAATCATTTCTCTGTGAGCTCTCCCACTTGTTGTTGTGCTATGTCTCTAATAATAAACTTTGTACCTGTTTTTACAGTTTTGCCTCCGTGAGAAATGCGTTTTTCACGGGGGGCAAGAGCCAGGGGGTGTGCTGGCTGGGATTCCTGGTTTCCATCCAGGCTCCCCAGGTTCAATTCCTGGGCCGGGAATTAAGATCTCCCTTCATGCCACCACTCACTGTTACGTCTCCGAGATCATCTCCACTTCCTTCAAGGGCGGAGAGAACCGAGGTGCTTCAGCACCGAGGTCTGGACAGCGCCCTCTGTCCTGGCAGGAGGCGCCCTAAGAGAACGTGTCCACACCCCCTCGACCAGAGCTCGAGTCTGGAGGCAGGGGAAGGGAGCCGGCCCTGGCGTGCTGACCGCACAGGGACAGGTGGGAGACAGTTGGAGGCGGTGGACAAGTTAGGACCCTGGGAGAGCCGACCCAGAGCAGTGTGGCTGGCGGGACCCCTGGGCAACCCCAATCTTATGCAGATGAGAAGGCTGTCCCCACACCCACCCCCATCCTTCCCTTCCATTGCTTAAGTGCCACAAATGTTAAAATGGGGGTTTCTGCTAAGAATCTAAGACAGCAGATATCAGATACCTGAAGTGAGCTGTGAGGCAGGCCACCAGGCAGAATTGGAAAAAAAAAAAAAAGTAGTGGCTGAGAAACTGTTAGGGGATTGTTAAGCCCCTCACCTATACTGAGAGTATCAAAGGGCTCCTAGAAAGAGTTGAAGAGGATTTCTAAACGTTTGGAAACAGCTTCACAGAGGAAAGATGGTGGGGAGGTTGCTTGTCCCATAGTTCAAACCTAGTGAGAGGTTTTAACAGGCCACCTGGACAGCTTGATATGTGTCCCCCTGGGGTTTGGGGACTCAGTGGCCTGATGGATATCTTTGCTTAAGAAACCTAAGGGGCAAGAGCTGGCCAGACTAGCTGTTCATGGTGAGTTGGAAGAGGTGTCTGCACACTTTTTAAAGCACAAATTTGGGGACAAAAGATGCATGAATTCTTCCCATGGTCTAGACATTATTCATGTGCATGGGGTGGGGGCTTGAGGGGAGGTCCTCTTAGCTGCTATCCACAGGGATGCCTGGAGGGCTGATCACATCCCCTAGAAGAGAGTCCTAAATGTTGCCCCAATAGACAGCAACCAGCTGAAATAGTATTCTCACCAGGGCTAAGTGAAATTCAGAAGGATCCTCAGCACTGAGGGAGTCTCTCAAAATTCCACCAAAGTCTCAGAGAGTAGGACGCTTGCTGACGACACTACTGACCTACTGATGTGGAGACGTTCCCTGCACCCTTGTTTATCCTTCCTCCCCTGCTCTGACTCAGAAGGGGTCAGAGACACCCGTTAGCAAGCTGTGGATGGAAACCAGAAGTGCAAGACCAGGAGGGAAGGGACCCCAACTTTAACTCATGTTCAGAGACTTGACTATTACATAGGATGCTTGTCATATTCACAGCCTGGGGGAGTGTTTCTTATCACAAGGGACCAGAAAAGTCATGGAATTGCCCCTCACTCTCTTCACCCGCTTTTGCTCCCTCATCCATGAGAAGGAGAACTAGAGACTGAATATCTTTGCTAAACTGGCACCTACTGTCCCTGTGCCTTCAAGACAGTCCAGTGGGGTAGAGTGTGCTACCATCTGGATATCAGGCATCATGGCATTGTGGGAAGTGGGTGATGCTCATGTGACTGGCTAGAGCCTCAGGGGTGGGGAGTTAACTACTATCTTTTTTCTTTTTTCTTTGTTAAATAAAATCTCCCCTCCCCTCTGTTCCCTGTTCTTTGTGCCACACCATGAGGCATTCTGGATCTTAGTTCCGCGACCAGGGATCAAAACTGTGTCCCTTGCAGTGGAAGCGTGGAGTCTTAACCAGTGGACCACAAGGGAAGTCTCTAACTACTATTTTTTTTTTCTTGGCCATGATCTGTTTCCCCTTCCTTTTTTTCTTAAGTGGATCAAAATTAAATAATTCAAGCCCTGCCTTCAAAATGAAAAATTTTTAGTATTGTTTAGCAAAAACAATAAAACCCAATTTGTTTTAACCATCAAAACAAAAACAAAAACAAAAGAGAGAAACTGAATATCTTTTTAAGGGATGATAGGAAACAAAGTCATTGTATGATCTCAGCTCACCGTGTACATGTTCAGAACACCCTCTGAAACAAACAGCAGGTCCCATTTGCTTCCAATCCAAATTCCTTGGAGACCATACAGTTGGCTCAGCCTCTGTAGGAGAGCATCTCTCGGGCCAGGGGCAGTATCCCAGGGCCTATCTGGCTTGAGGTAAGGAAGCACCTTCAATGGGAGAGACAATAGGCCAAAAGAATTTATCAAATACTGTATCTGTGGCAAGGCTGTGCTGTCTTTAAGTTTTACCTTCCTTTTAAAATAAAGCAATACAGCCAGCTTCGTGTGAAGCAGGAATGTACAACTAGATTAACAGAACAGAATAATCTCTAGGAAATTTTAAAATTTAAAAATATCTGATGCATTGGTGCAGGTGGAATAAACCTTTGAAATTAAGTCTAAGGCAATGTTTCTTTTTCTTCCTCTTCATCCCTACTTTTTCTGTCTAAGAAGTGATACTTTACCCACAAAAAATACCCTTGCCCCGGTTTTTCTAAAACTGTATGCTGTCTTTGTTTTCTCAATGTGGAGGGACAAGTGCTTATTCGTCTGAAATAAATGAGCTGAGGGTGAAAACTGATGACTGAAAATCTGCTCCTTATAATAAAGATGAGATTGTATGGTAATATATTATCTGACAATTTTACAACCTTTTACAATTTGACTTATGAATATATGAAAAGAGAATATTATCAATTCACATAAGAAACTTTAAGGACACCATTAAAACTTTAAAATTAATAAGGTTTGCTTAGAACAAATTCTTAGGCTAGAATATCTACAAAATAGATTGAATGTAAAATTCTTGAAAGAAAAAGAATCTCAGGGATTTCAGAGTATTTGTTGGGCATTAAATTAAAATGTTACTCTTAGGAGATTTACGTGAATAGAAATGTGTTGTTTTCTGCCTTAGCTAAAGAGGCAAGATCCACTTAAGACATTTAAGTTGAAACTCACACTGAAATGTGGGATCTCTAGGGTTAAGTACTGCTTTCACTGGCTCACAGTAGCAAGGGAACCTCACAGGAGAGGAGAAAATGTCACTGCAACAAAGCCCTAGGGGACACCTTCCTGAGCATTGGGAACAGGGTGGGCGCTGTGCCCCAGCCTGTCCTCCAGCCAGTGGATCTGAGAAGGCATCTGACCCACACCAGTGAACAGAGAGCAGGGCCAAGCGTTAGCACAGCCCCATCTGTTGCTTCACACTGAGTCTGAACAGATTTTAAAGGATCAGCAAGAGTAATTTCACAGTATGAGTAAGAGAGAAAAGCAAATTGTTGTTTTTTTGGTTTTGTCTTTTTAATTCTGCAGAACTAGAAAAAGAGAGTAGTTCCTGAGAGAAGAAAAGCATACCACTGAAAATGATGGGAAGTTTCAGGATTTTTTATTTTATTTTCTTCAGAGAAACAGTAAGAGGCTTCCTCCAAGATGTGGCTTCTTTGAAATGAGGTGTGAAAAGCCTTATGGGGCAACTGACTGAGTTTAAAAGAGAGGAGAATAAGACAGGGGACACCCTGGAAACTGAAATGACAATATGGTAGGATCACAGGGATCTCTTAAGTTGCAGAATATGGAATTCCAGACGGTGGACACGTCTGAGAAGACCGCCCAAAGGGCAGAGAAAATATGAAAACAGAAAACGTTTTGAGAGAAGATTATAGATGCAGAGGATAGAGAAGCATGATTACCCTTCCATTTGGTGGTAATTACCCACCATATGGAAGGGTGAATGCATTCCTGGAAAAAGTCTGGAGCAAAAGGAACAGAAGCAATATTGAAAAATATACTTGAAAACTTTTCTAAACTGGCTGAAAAGTATTCTTTCCTAATTATTTTAATTTCCTCTGGTCCTGTTCTTTGTAGCTTTAAGGATGTGAGCAATGCGATTTAATGTAAGCTTTTTGATCATAGGTTAGACAATCTCACAGGTTAAAAATAATTTATTGAATTTTAATTTGCGTTTCTCTTTTTATGAAAGAGGTTACTTTCATATGTTTAAAAATAATTTACATTTCATTTTCCAATAACTGTTTCATCCTGTCTTCTACTGTGCTGTTGGTCTCTCTTTTAAAGTGGCTTTTTGAGTGACAAGGAGAAGTGGCATTGGCCGGTTGGCGTCGCGCCTCCAGGAGCTTCCCAAATCACCTCCGTCAGATATGAAAATGATGAAACAGAAATTCTAAGGCTCGTCCTCTGAACCTCGGTGCGGAGGAATAGGGAGCACGGAGGCCCGAATAGAGCCGTGGGATGAAATCCTAAGCGGCCCAAAGTCCCCAGTTAGTTTGGTGGGAAAAGGGGTACCTGTGACCCCGACGTGACTTGAACACGCAACCTTCTGATCTGGAGTCAGACGCGCTACCATTGCGCCACGAGGTCACAGGGGCTGCTTTACTTTTGATCCTTTAAGGCTCTTTCTTCCCGCGCATCCAGGTCACTTCACCATATAAATCTTTCGCTCTCCGAGCGAATTTCAGGTCAAACTGAAAAGGAGCGAGAGGCGGGCGGAGGGCGCGGCTGTACGAGCCCCGGAATCCCCGCCCCAACCCGGCTACGTCGGGTCCGGGCGGGGAAGCGCCTGCAAAACCCGAACCCGGGCCGGCGAAGGGGGGTGAGGGTGCGTGCAGGACCGAGTTCCCGTCCCCGGCATGGTTAAAGGGCGAAACCAAACCAGGACTCTGCGGGCACACCTGGGAGGTGACTTCGGAACTTAGCAGAAAAATAGATGCTCATGTATCCACCCCTCCCCCCACCCCCGGCTCTCCCGCCCCCTTATAAAACTCAGTTTTGAACATTCGAACATTATAGAAGAGTGTAAGAAAAATTAAAATCAATAATCCCACCACCCGCTGTAAAGCATTTTGATGTATTTCTTTCCAGATTTCCTTCCTCCCAGGTATACACAAGTGTCCATCCGCGTTTGTTAAAGCTTCTTTGCTGTAAAGTACAGCAGCTGCAGAAAAAGGCACAAAACTAAGATATTTAATGGAAGGATCAAAAACCCTTGGCACCACCAGACCTGCCACCCCCGCAGAGCCTAACATCTGCCTTCTGCCTCCACCTGCTGCCAACCCCGACGTCTACGGAAAGAACGTCTTTGCTTTTGTTTACAGTTTTATCACCCAAATATGCATCAGTAAACACTGGAGTGGCGTTCCGACGTATATGTCACTTTTAATCCATCCCTTTCCCCTCACATCCTCCCCCGGCCCCAACGAAACGACGTTCTCAGCACCGGTTTCAGGTAGTTCGCGTTGTCAGTGGGTCTTGTTACTGAGGATGCTAACTTAAATCATTTAGTTAACACGCTTTCTGCCGTGGTCCTCCACTGTATGCTACTATTTCCCCTTGGTAATTAATAAATATTTGGGGGTAAACGCTTTCAGGCTATGCAAATATCCTGTTTCTCTTTAACCTTGCACCCACTAATTTTAGCATCCATCTTGACTGCAACAACTATGACTGCAGTGTTTGCCTCAGGGTCATTTTCTTTTTTGCCTTTTCCATCTACATTTATCAACATAATCCTTCTATGAGAAAGAACTGGTTCTTCTCTTCCATTTACTTATGTATTACATATTCAATTACTTCTTTGCATCAATACAGATTCATGGATATTTTTTAATTTTATAGGTTTAACCCATAGAACATCATTTAAAAAATATTGTTTCTGAAATTTTCCCAGCTTTGGCTATTACAAACTCCTTCAGGTTGGCTCATGTGTCCTTTTGATATCTACCATCCTGTTTTTAGCACTTCCTTAGTTTCTGGCACAAGATGTTCCAGGCTTATCTTGTAGTTTCCCTGCAGCAACTCTGGAATCAACTATTTCTCCAAGGAGCTCTGTTTCCTGTTTTTGGAGAAAGGTGTTTAGAAATTAAGATCTGGTTGTTAGATGTGATCATTACAATGGGCTGTCATTTCCCTTTTCATTATTTGTAGCTTCTCTGACACTGAGAAACGTAGCTCTCATTAGCTATAATATATGCACTTATATATGTATACATATATGTATGTGCATATATGTGTGTTTCAGAATTACTAACCCATACACCTGTAAAAAAAGATTTACTAAGAGGATTACCTTATATGTGTACAGGGATTTTTGGTTTTTTTTGTTTTTTTTTCTGTAGCTTTACAGGCAAACTACTGTTTTGCAAAGTTATTTAGGTTAGTTCTTCTCTTCTCCAAGCCTTCACTTTTGGTTATATTATTTACTTGTAGTACAGTTAGGCTGTTATTTTTATTCATTTATTTGTTTTTATTTTTGGCTGTATTGGGTCTTCTGTTGCACGGGCTTTCTCTAGTTGTGGTGAGTGGGGGCTACTCTTTGCTTGCGGTGCGCGGGCTTCTGTTGTGGCTTCTCTCGTTGCGGAGCACGGGCTCTAGGCTTGCGGGCTTAGTAGTTGTGTCTCCCGGGCTCTAAAGCTCAGGCTCAGTAGTTGTGGTGCACGGGCTTAGTTGCTCCGCAGCATGGGGGATCTTCCTGGGCCAGGGCTTGAACCCATGTCCCCTGCATTGGCAGGCGGATTCTTAACGACTGCGCTGCTAGGGAAGCCCCTGTTGTTACTTTTATATTCCATTTCAGGTTCATGATTAGTTTTCATTATTTTCCTTAAACTTATGCATTTGTAAAATATTACCATAGTTCTAAGTACCAGTGCTGTATAAAAGGGTATACTAAAAACTGTGTCACTCCCTTGTCATCTCTATTACTCAGACTCATTGCCCCCTTCTTTCCACCGCTTCCCAACTACCCCATCGGTAACTAATCTTTTCAGTTTCTGGTTGATCCTTCCTGCATTCTTTTGCACAAATGAGCAGGTATGTTTATTTTATTACATCTTCTTCTTTCTTAGATAAAGGATAGCGCACTATAATTACTATTTTGCACTTTGCCGTTTTACCTCCGCAGTTTATCCTGGAAATCACTCCATGTCAGCTCATTGAGATCTTTCTCTATTTTTTTTTTTTTTTACAGCTACACAGTACTTCCTGGTGTGGATGTAAGCATAGCTTATTCAACCACTTTCCTGTAGTTTTTGCATAATATTTCCAAGGTTCATCCATGTTGCAGCATGTATCAATACTTTATTCTTTTTATTGCCCAATAATATTCCATCATATGGATATATCAGATTTTATCAACTTGGTAGGATGAAAATCTACCAAAAAAACAAGTGGAGGTTTTTTTCACATCAAGTAGGAATCAGATTCTCCCCCTTCACAGGTTTTGCTGTTTTTCTTGATTGTTGAAGGCTGTAGTAGTCCATCTGTTTAGTGACTTTCCCAAATTATTTTTGCAAAGGCTGTGTTCCTTGTTGTTTGTGGTTACTGAAGTGTCTCTGTTTCTTGGTTCGTTTTTAGCTAGTTATTTGACAGAGATTTCCTTGAATCCCAGGTACTTTATTAAAAACAACAACAATAACATAACAACAACCCCACCTCCCTTTTTTTTTTCAGATTGGCTCTGTGCTGGCACTCCTTTAACATGTAGCCAGGCTTGCACTAAGCCTAGGGAGAGCCTGAGGTGAAATCTCAGCGTCTTCTCAGATCTGTTCTGAGTGTGCGTCTTTCAGCATGCATGAGGCTTTCTAAACTCCCCCATATAGATAGTACTTTGGAATGCCCTAACTTCCCAAAGAAACTCCCCAGCTTTTGCTCCTGGGACTTCGGTGGTCCAGGGATGGTGTGGGGCAACAGCAAGTAAAAATGCCACAAAGTTTTCCTACTGCTTTGAATTCATCTCTTTCTTGATTCAATGTTCACTTGGTTGCTGCAAACCTTTGACTGTTTTCCAGAGTCTCTGACAAATTTGGTTCTGGCAGTTCTGCTTGTGTTTTTGGTGTTTCTGTGAGAGGATGAGAACTTGGAGCTTCCCACTCTGCCATTTTGCTGATGTCACCCATCTGCCTTTAAATAATTTTTTCTCTGCCTATAGAATACTGGCTTGACAATTTTTTTATTCTTTTACATTTTAAAGATATTATTTCTTTGTTATTTCTTCTACCTTCCTTAGTTTTTAGTTGACAATATAATGTGTCTTTTTATTTTCAGCAAATCACTATGTGCCAAGCATAATGACCTTTCTATTAACCCTTCGGGGGATGGCTGAACTTGTTGAATTTGTGAGTTGACATCCTTCAATAAATTTGGAAAGTTCTCAATGTTACTTTTGCAAATATTGCATCTGCCCATCCTCTCTCTCCTGTCTTTCTTGGACAGCAATTACATGTAAGTAAGCTCCTTTCTTATACTTTTTTGCTCCTTATTTCTCTCTGTTATTCAGTTTAGCTACTTTCTTCTTGTTTTCAAGTTTAGTATGTTCTGTTTTCTGCTGTGCAAAGTCTGCTGCTAAAGTCATCCAATGAATTTCAAATATTTTATTTTGCAGTTCTAAAATTTCCACTTGATTTTTGGCTTATTTTAATGCTGTTTTGAAATACTCTATCCCACGTTTTTAACAAATCTGTTGTCACCCTCTTTCCTTCTACCTTTTTAAACATATGAATTATAGCAATTTTGACTGCTCACTCCAAGTCTGGATCATTTCTGGATTTGTTTTATTGACTGTTCTCTCTCTTTTTATTATGGCTCACCTATTTCCCACTTCCGTGCATGTTTTTTATCTTATTTACTTTTTTGGCTTTGTTGGGTCTTTGTTGCTGCGTGTGGGCTTTCTCTAGTTGCGGTGAGCAGGGGTTACTCTTCATTGCAGTGCACAGGCTTCTCATTGTCGTGGCTTCTCTTGTTGCAGAGTATGGGCTCTAGGCACGTGGGCTTCAGTAGTTGAGGTGCACAGGCTCAGTAGTTGTGGCTTGCAGGCTCTAGAGCACAGGCTCAGTAGTTGTGGCACATGGGCTTCGCTGCTCCATGGCATGGGGGTTCTTCCTGGACTAGGGATCAAATCCAAGTCCCCTGCATTGGCAGGCAGATTCTTAACCACTGTGCCACCAGGGAAGTCCCAGCCTTTTGTGTATGTTGATTTAACTTTTTATTTTGATTTTTTCTGGGCAATGTGGATGATAAATATAAATTTTAGAAGCTCTGGCCTGATTACAGTATCTTCCTTCTCTTCTGCCTTGTAAAGCCATGAGCATTGTTCCCACAGAAAAGCCACTGTGAGGGAGACAACAGCTTTTCCCTCAGGAAACACGAGTTCAGACTCTGCCCAGGAGTTTCCTACCAAAGGAAAAGAGCAGTGATGCTGTCACACCAATCCTCTTCTCACATTTTTGGGTATACCTGGGTTTCCTGGTGTATCTACTGCCTGGGGATGTGGAACATCAGGGTTTTCTATGCCGATAATGTCACCTTAAGTGACAGTGTGGTGCTGTGCTCACATGAAGGATTTGGAGAAATTTCTGGTGCAGATGGGACAGCAGGAGTTGAAAGTTTTCTCTCAAAGATTTGGATCCCGCTTTCCTCAGTTATTTTGCTATTCTCAAAAAGCTCATTTCCTTCTTCTAGTGATTTTACATGGAAAGAATGAGGCTCCTTTTGCAGTTTGTATGAGATGCAAAAATTCTCAAACTTAACAAGGCAATGTCAAAATAGCAATTATTAAAAAGGATGTGATTGCCCAATGTTGGCAAAGATGTCAGGGCAGCAAGCACCCTCATATACATCTGGTGAGAGTCCAGAGCTTTTGGAAGGCATTTGGCACGTGTATTAAAAGGCCTTTTCAATAATGTGTACTTTGCCCCAGAAATTCCATTTTTATGACCCCATGGAAAACAATTAAGGATGTTTGCAATGATTTTCCTGTAGGGTTATCAAAATTCTGTTTATAATAGTAAAGAATTAGAAGCCGTTTTAGCTGCTCTGTTCCATAAGCAGAGTCTAGATTTTTGAAATACGAGAGGCAGGAGGGAAACTATCCCAGGTTGGGTTCCACTCTGAGTGGACGTTTGCATGGAGGCTTTTGGGATCACAAGAGAAGGAAGCAGGACTGGGTAGAGAGAGAAGAGGGCTGCTATGCAGTCTCAGTAAAGGCATCAGCTGACCCCACGAAGAACTCCAAATTCACAACTGTCCCAAAGTTAAGTGGAAGGGCCAGGTCTTTGCTCCTATGTCAACCAGTCATTGGATGTGGGCTGTCCCAGGAACGGGTCTGCTTCGGGGCAAGGCGACTCTCTCAAGCTGAGGACTGCCTGCCAGCAGCACTTCTAGCGGCCGGAGAATAAACCTTCAGTTCTGAAAGGGGGGATGGGGTGGCCCACAATTTCATCACCTGGATTCACTTCTTCATATGAGTTTTGGGAGAAGCAACACCAGGATTCCGGTGGGCCCGTTTTCCTGGAAGAAACTTACAAGGAGGATGAACTACAGCCTCCTCGCCCGCTGCTGCTGGTCTTAGGACTGCAAATTATATTCACTGTTGCCCTCCTCAACCTCAGCTAACACCTGCACTGGTCTTGGTGGCTTTCCCGGTGGCCAGACCCAGACACTTATCCCTGAGGCCCTGGTCACTGTGTGCTTCTCAGGCTAAGACTGCTGTTTTCATTACTTACTACCAAAATGGGTGAGACAGTGCCAAGAGGTATTCTAATATTATGGGGAATTAGCTGGGTGCCAAACATACGTCTCTCTTCTCCCACTGTAATAACAGCCCCACCTCCTAGTGATCAGGATCAAATATCCCTGTCACAGTGGTGACTCCTCTTGTTGCTGGCTGGTCCCCTGACAGCAGCTGTAGTTTGTATCTCAAAAGGACTACTGACGTGTTTCCTGAATGAATTGTTCTGCTTTGGGAATCAAGCCTCTAAACCTGCAGTGCCCAGGCCTGCAGGGAAGAGCAGCACATATTGAGTCACGGGGAGTGAGGTAAGCACGCCTCTCCTGCTTCTACTCCTGGGTTCCCAGTCTATACGTTCCAACTACCAGGAACACAACCATATAAAGGTAGTTGATTTGAGGCATAAACGGCACCCTGAGGATGGTGCCCCATCCCTGTAAATTATTGCCTCCACCCTGGCACTTACAGTGTGCCTTTAACAGGCCATTCCATCTCCAACATCTATCAGCCTGGCAGCTTCTGGGGATGTGGTATGTGATATGACCAGTGGACCCCGTGAGAGCATGCACACTCCTCTATCTCCTCTGCTATGCACTAGGGTCCTTGCTTTGATGTGGTATCAAATGGATGAATCAAACATTCTATAAATCCCCAGATAGTGAGTGGCTTTGTCTGAGGTCTGCCAAGCAGGAAAGGCAAGCGAATACCTAGAGTGTGGGTTGATTCAGTTGTATGAATTGCCGTTGCTTCCAGAATAGAAGGGGTCCAGTGGAGCCAACTCGCCGCCAAGCGTCTGACTGGTCTCCTAGTGGGACGGTAACCATACTGGGGACTTAGCACTGAAGAGCGTGTTGCTGGAAGGCGGACAGCAGTTGCAGCAGGTAATTAAGCCTTGGGAAGGGGCAGCCTGTGATGCTGGGCAAATGCCACCACGGCCGCTCCATTCGTGCTTGTGTTGTCAGCACTGAGTGACTAAACAGGAGCTGACAGACGTCAACTGAGATCTTTGACAGAAATGAAGTGTAAGAGGTGAGCTTACATTTACCTGGTGTTTCCTCTGTTTATGGATTCCAGGCAGAAACTGTCAGAGTTTAGGGGTGCCGCTGGGAGATAAGGGATGATATCCTAGAGGAGATAGCTCTACAACTTGCATAAAATTTCCCCTCAAACCTTTAGCTGACTTCTAAGCTGTGAATGGTGAAAATAAAAGAAACCCTGTAAAAAGCAGCACTTGAGAGGTTAAATGGATGCGCAGGTTTCAGCAGCTGTCTAGTACTGGAAAGACAGAGATTACAGTTCAAGATCAAGCCCTAGCAAGTTAGAGGGGCTTGGTAAACGCCTTGGAGTTTCCACTGAGATTCCAGTAGAACCATGCTGGACAAAACTGAAACAGACAAAAGGACAAAACTGAAACAGACCAGCTTTAACTCAATCTAATGTCAATCACAAATGGGGTCAGGGTGCTCCACTAGTACTCTGTCTGCTAAAATAAAACTTTGTTTTATTTAGCTTTTTATTTTATATTGGAGTATAGATGATTAACAGTGTTGTGATAGTTGCAGATGTACAAAAAAGTGATTCAGTTATACATATACATGTATCTGTTCTTTTTCAAATTCTTTTCCCATTTAGGTTGTTACATAATACTGAGCAGAGTTCCCTGTGCTATACAGTAGGTCCTTGTTGGTTATCCATTTTAAATAGAGCCGTGTGTACGTGTCAATCCCAAACTCCCTAACTATCCCTTCCACCACCCTTCCTCCCTGTTAACCATAAGTTCATTCTCTAAGTCTGTGAGTCTGTTTCTGTTTTGTAAATAAGTTCATTTAAAAAAAAACTTTTAATTTTATATTGGAGTATAGTTGATTAACAGTGTTGTGATAGTGCTAAATAAATCTTGATCCTCTTTAGAGGAAGACAAACCAAGGATCTCCAGGATTTTTTCACCTATAATGTCTGGCATTAAATGAGGTATCAGAAAGCATTCTAAAAAAATCAGCTGACCAGATAGCAAGAAAAACAATAGACAAAGGAACAGACCAAAAAGTGATTCAGCTACTGTAGTTAACTGTCCAGGACTTTAAAATAAACATTATTAATATATTCAAGAGAAAAGAATGGAGAATTTCAGCAGATACCTAGAATCCATATAAGGACATGACAAAAATTCTAGAAATAAAAAATCTGACTAAAATTAAGAATTCAAAATGGGTTTAATAACAGATTGAAAACAGAATAGGCATTAGTTAATGGGAGGGCAATTCAGTAGAAAGTGTCTAGTCTGATGCACAGAGAGAAAAAAGAGATGGGAAATACAGAAAACCTAAAGAGAGACCTGGACCATGGTGAAAGGTCTAACCTACAGGTAACTAGAATCCTAGAATAAGGGAGAGAGGAAATGGGGCAGAGGTAATATTTAAAGAAATAGTGGCTGAGAGTTTCCCCACACTGATGAAAGATATCACAGCACAGTCTCAAGAAGCTCCACATGCTCAAAATATGCTTTAAAAACAAACAAAAAACCTCTCCACCTAGGCACATCACATTAAAACTTACAAAAACCAAGGGCAAAGATAAAATCTTAAAAGTAGCTGGAGAAAAAATAAAACAAGAGCAGAACACAGTTGATTTTTTAATAGAAACTTTGGAAGCCAGAAGCTGAGGTTTTATTTTAGGTGAGGAAAGAAAAAACAGCAACAACAATGAAAAACAAATGCCAGACTAGAACACTTATCCCAGTGAAAATATCCTTCCTAAATGAACGCAAAGTAAAGATATTTCAGACAAAAGCTGAGATAAGCTACTGGAATGCTATGATAAATGCCCAAAGGAATTAGCCAGGCAAAGGGAACATGATCCAGTTGGAACAAGGAATGTCAGGAAAGAATGAAGAACATGGGAATAGGTAAATATGTAAGTACAAATAAACACTGCTGAAAACAGTAATAGTAATAAAATCCTTTGGAGTTTAAAACATGTAGAAATAAAATATATGACAACAATTGAACAAAAGGCAAAAAGTAAATGGAATTAAAACATTAGTTTTTTTCATTGCTTTGAAATATTAATTTCAAGAGTGCTCCAAGAAAAAAGAACCAAAAAAAAAAGAGTGCTCCAATGGAGAGCCAAACAAATTTTAAGGGCAATGATTTTCGGACATTTCAGTATCAGGACAACATTACAATTTAAAAAATTATTGAGGAAACCAAAGACCTTTTATTTATGTAGGTTACAGCTATTGATGTTTACTGTATTTGAAATTAAAATTGGAAAACATTTTAATGTTTATTAGTTTATTAAAAATAATACTATTGGGCTTCCCTGGTGGCGCAGTGGTTGAGAGTCCGCCTGCTGATGCAGGGGACACGGGTTCGTGCCCCGGTCCGGGAAGATCCCACATGCAGCGGAGTGGCTGGGCCCGTGAGCCATGGCCGCTGAGCCTGCATGTCCGGAGGCTGTGCTCCGCAACGGGAGAGGCCGCAACAGTGAGAGGCCCGCGTACCGCAAAAAAAAAAAAAATAATAATAATAATAATACTATTAAACTACTATATGATATTGGAAAACATTTTTAATAGAAACAAATCTTCAAAACAAAAAAATTAGTGCAAAGAGTGGTACTGTTTTAAATTTTTGCAAATCTCTTTAACGTCTCACTGAATTAGTTTGCTAGGGCTGCCATAAAAAAATGCCACAGACTAGGTGGCTTAAACAACAGGAATTTATTTACTCACAGTTCTGGAGGGCAGAAGTCCAAGATCAAGGTGTCTGCAAGGTTGATTTCTCCTGAGGCCCCTCTCCTTGGCTTGCTGGTAGCCACCCTCTTGCTGCCTCTTCACATGGTTGCCCCTTTGTGTGTATGCATCGCTGGTGACTCTCTGTACATCCAAATTTCTCTTCTCATAACGACACCAGTCAAGAGTTATTAGGAGTCACCCTAACAGCCACATTTTAACTTATCACCTCTTTAAAGGCCCTATCTCCTAAAACAGTCACATTCTCAGGCACTGGAAGTTAGGGTCTCAACATATGAATTTGAGGGGGGACGTAATTCAGTTGATAATAATGGCTCAATAGAAGATAGCTGAATTCTGAGATCTTCTTTTGCATTAAATATTTTGCAATATCACATGCCATGCAGCTTCTGAAAAACAGCAATCTATACTCATGAGAAAAATGAGAATGAAAAAGGTAATGTCTTAGAATTATTATGAAAATAGTTCTGCTGCTCCAGAGTAACACCAAAATAATAAATGAATGTATAATTAAACTGAATAGAGTAGAAAAATGAGAAAATGAAACATATTTGAGTATTCCGAAGAAAAGCAAGAAAGGAGAAACAAAAGAAGAAACAGGCAAAACAAATAGAGAGACTTACACCCAAATATATTAGTAATTACATTAAATGAAAATGGATTACACTCACCAATTAAAACACAAAGATTATCAGACTAGATAAAAATAAGACCCAAAATATATGCTACTTAAAGGAGATACACTTTAAATGTAAGGACACAGGTTAAGTTAAAAGTAAAAGAATAGGAAAAAGACATATAGCATGTGTATTTGTTTTCTACTGCTACATAACACATTTATGGAAACAACGGCTTAAAACAACAACTATTTATTAGCCCACAGCTCTGTGGGTCAGAAGTCCAAGCATGGCATGGCTGGGTTCTCTGCTCAGGTCTCAAAGGCTGAAATCAAGGAGTCAACGGGTCAATTCTTGTCTGAAGGCTGAGGAAACAGCAACTCCAAGTGAAGTCAACTGGTTAGCAAAATTCAGTTCCTTGAAGTTGCAGGACTGAGGCTCCTGTTTCCCTGCTGGCTGTCAGTCACAAACTGCTCTCAGTCCCTAAAGGGTGCCTACACGCCTTGTCACACAGCCCCTCTATCTTCAAAACCAGCAATGAAGAATGTCACTCACACTGAGTCCCCCTTATACACCAAATCTCTCTCACCAGGACGAGCCCCACACTTTTTAAGGTCTCAACTGATTGGGTCTGGCCCACTGAGGGTAACTGCACTATTTTCAGTCAACTGATTTGGGACCTTAATTATATTTGTGAAATCCCTTCACAAAAGCACCTAGATTAGTGTTTGACTGAATAACTGGGAACTGCTTGTATACCAGGGGCTGGGAATCTGGGAACCAATTTAGAATTCTGCCTACCACACCATGCAGACACTAACAAAAATAAAATTGTCTTGGCTATATTAATATCAGAAAAAGTATAATTTATGGCACAAAACATTACTAGAGTTAGAGGATGCTTGATATAGATAAAAGGGTCAACTCAACAAGAAGATATAACAATCCTAAATTTATATGCACTGAATATTTATATGCACTTGAATATATATATTCAAGATGTAGAAAGCAAACATTAATAGAAAAAAAAGATAAATCCACAATCATAGTTGGAGATTTGAAGACACCATTCTTAGTAGCTTATAGTTCAAGCAGAAAAATAAATCAGTACAAATATAGAAGATTTGAAGAATGCTATTAACCAACTTGGTCTAATTAATATTTATAGAACATTACATCTAACTGCAGAAATTTCAAGTGATAAGTCTTATTTCCATGCTATTTTCATGTGAACATGGAGCACTTACCAAAATAGACCATTGGCTGAGCCACAGAGTAAGTATCAACAAATTTCAAATGACTGAAATAATACAGTGTGTTCTTTGACCACAGTGGAAATTAGCTAGAATTCCATAATATATAAATAGAAAATCCACAAATTCATTAAAAGTAAGCAACATGCTTATAAATAACCCCAGGGTCAAGGTAGAAATAACAAAGAAGTTTAGAAAATATTTTTAACTGAATGATAATAAAAATACAACATATCAAAATCTGTGGTCAGAAAGATTAACTCAAAATGGATCACAGGCCTATATATAAAATCTAAAACCATACAACTTCTAGAAAAAAACATGGGAGAAGAAACTCCAGAACCTTAGGGAAAGTGAAGATTTCTTGGAGAGGACCCAAAAAGCATGACCCATAGAAAGGAAATGTTAAACTGATATCCTTCAAAATAAAAACATCTGCTCTTCAAAACACACCACTAAGAAAAGTTAAAAGGGAAGCCATATTCTGGGAGAAAATATTTACAAAACGTATCTGACAAAGGACTTGTATCTAGACTATATAATCATTATCATCATCTAATTTAAATGGGCAAAAAACTTAAACAGATACTTCACAAAGGAGAGATATAAATAGCCATTAAACACATAAAAAATGTTCACCATTAATCATCAGAGAAATGCAAACTAAGACCACCATGAAGTACTAGTACACACATTAGAAAAGCTAAAATTAAACACTGACTTATATACCTGAAACTAATACAATATTGTAAATCAACTATACTTTAATAAAATTAAAAAATATTAAAGACTGACAATACCATGAGTTGGCAAGGCTAGGAGTAACTAGAGCACTCATACATTGTTGGTGGGTTGCAAAATGGTACTTTGGAAGACAACTTGGCAGTTTCTTATAAAATATTACATACATTTGCCATATAACCCAGCAACTCCGAACCTAGGTACTTATATAATAGAAGTGAAAATATGTCTACACAGAGCTTATACGTGAATGTTCACAGCTGGTTTATTCATAATAGCTCTAAAGTGGAAACAATACAAATGTCCATCAATGGCTGAATGAACTGTAGTATATTAACACTATGGGAACGAAATACCAACCACATAACATGAATGAACCTCCAAATTCATGAGTGAAGAAGGTAGAAAGAAAACAGTATATACTATATGATTCCATTTATATGAAACTCTAGAAAAGACAATTCTAATACATAGCGATAGAAAGCAGATTAATGGCTTCTTGGAATCAGAGGTGGGGACAATTTTGGGGTGATGAAAAATGTTCTATACCTTGATTTTGGTGATGGTTATACAGGTGTGTAAATTTGCCAAAACTCATCAAAATATAAAGTTAAATCTGGTACAACTTATTATGTGTAAATTATGTCCCAATAAAGTTGATTAAAAAACCCTCTACTTGATGAAGCTAAATAGGAACTTATAGAAAAATTTAGACTTAAATATTTGCAAAAAAGAAAGGTTGAATATCAATTATCTAAGATTTCATTTCAAGAAGCTAGAAAAAGAACAATTAATCAAATTCAAATAAAGTAGATAGAAGAAAATAAAAGAGCATGAGTCAATGAAAAAGAAATTAGCTGTATATTAGTTAAGAGGTGGCTTTTGAAAAGATTAATAAAGTGTTAAACCCCTACAGAGCCTAACACAGAAAACAAAAAGAGAGTACACAAATTACCAATACCAAGACTGAAAAGGGAATATCACTTTAGATCCTACAGAGATTAAAAATATAACAAGCAGGCATTATCAATTACTTAAAGCCAATAATTAGATATTTTAATGAAATGATATAGACAAATTAGAAATAAAACTTAGCAAAATTGACACGAGATAGAATATCTCAATAGTCTTATGCCTATCAAAGTAACTGAATCTATAATTTAAAACTTTCCTACAAAGAAAATTCCAGGCTCATTGGGCTTTACTGTTCATTTTTACAGAAAAGATTTATGGAAAAAAATAATACCAACTGAAATAACAACAAACTCTTCCAGAGGGGGGAAAAAGTAATTACAAATTCATTTTACAAGCCCAGCATTATCCCAGACACTAAATCCTGACAAGGCTACTAAAAAAAAGGAAACATACAAGACAATCTGGACATAGACATAAAATCCGATATAAAATTTTGAAAATCTAATTGAACAATATTTTTAAAAGGTAATATATAATGACCAAATAGAATCTATTCCAGGCATACAAGGTTGCCTTAACATTCAGAAATCAATCCATACAGATGAATTTTGAGAACATTTTGCTAAGTGAAACAAGTTAGTCACAAAAGAATAAATATTTACATAAGGTACCTAAAGCGGTCAAATTCACAGAGACAGACTGAAGACAGAAAGTAGAATGATAGTCTCCAGGGGCTAAGAGAAGCGGGTAATGTGGAGTTATTGTTTAATGAATATTGAGTTTCAGCTTAGAAAAATGAAGAGTTTTGGATGGTGATGATGGCTACAACAACATGAATGTACTTAATATCACTGAATTGTACACTTAAAAATGGTTCAGATGGGGCTTCCCTGGTGGCGCAGTGGTTGAGAGTCCACCTGCCGATGCAGGGGACACGGATTCGTGCCCCGGTCCGGGAAGATCCCACATGCTGCAGAGCGGCTGGGCCCGTGAGCCATGGCCACTGAGCCTGCGCGTCTGGAGCCTGTGCTCTGCAACGGGAGATGCTGCAACAGTGAGAGGCCCGCGTACCGCAAAAAAAAAAAAAAAAAAAAAAAAAAAGGTTCAGATGGTAAATCTTATGTTATGTGTATTTTACCACAATTTTTAAAATAAAAAAATCAATCCGCATAATTCAACCACATTAACAGGATGAGAAAAACCAAACAGTCATCTCAATAGCTACAAACTACGTATCTGATGAAATTCAATACCTGTCCATGATAAGAAATCTCAGCAAACTAGGATTTGAGGAGAATTCTCTTAATCTGATAGAGATTATCTACAAATTTATACCTCATATCATTTTTAATGGAATGTTTAGGATTTTCCTTTAAATTCTGGGAAAAAGGCAAGGATGCCTACAATCTTTACTTTTGAAGGTCCTAGCCAGTGCAATAAAGCAAGAAAAAAATGGCATAAATGTTGGAAAGGGTGAGGTAAGAAAGACTTTACTTTATCACAGGTGACATATTGTGTATGTAGAAAGTCCAAAAGAATGAACAAACTATTATAATTAACAAGTGAATTTTAGGAAGGTCACTGGATATAAGGTCAGTTTAAAAAAATCTATTATACATATCATTACTTATTACATATTATATATTTAATATATTATATATAGTTATGTATTATATATATTAGCAAGTCAGAAAATGAAATTAAGATAATAACCTTTATAGAATCACCAAAACATCAAATATATAATAACCTTACAAAATATTCAAAATTTTATTGAAAAAATACAAAAATTACTAAAATTAAAAGATGTGTATAAATGAAAAGGTATGGCCTGCTCATAAATTGGATGTCTCAATATTGTTAAGGTACCCATTCTTCCAAAATTAATCTATATATGTGATGTAATATCCATTGAAATCCCTACTTTTTATGGTGGAGTAACTGAAAAAATAATCATTCTAAAATGCATATGAAAATGCCAAGAACATAGAATTACAGTGACAATTTTGAATAAGAAGAACAAAATTAGAAGACATATACCACCAGATGCCAAGGTTTACTATCAACCTGTTTTCACTAAAAATATTTGGTATTCAACAGAACAATGAGTCAGAATAGATAATCTAGAAATAGACTCCCTCACATAATCTGACCATCTGACTTATCACAAGGGTACCCAAGGGGGAGGGGAAAAGATGGTCTTTTCAACAAATGATGTTGAATAAATTGTGTATTTGCATGGAAAATATTAAATTGACCTCTACTCCACACCATATAAAAATATCAGATGGATTGTAGCCTAAAACTGAAAAGTAAAACAGTAGCTATGCAGAAGTAAATGTAGGAAAATATCCTATGACTTTGGGTTAGGAAAATATTTCTTAAACTAGGCACAAAAAAGCAGTGATCATAAAAGAAAAGATTGTTGAATTATTCATCAAAGTTAAAGACTTCTGTCCATCAAAAGACAACATTTAGAGAGTGAAAAGGCAAGATGCTGATGAGTAGATATTTGTAATACAAATATCTAAAAAATACCTTGTACCCAGAATATATAAAGAATCCTACAAATAAACAGAAAGAGTTATCAATAAAAATGGGCAAAAGTCTTGAACAGGCACTTCTCAAAAAAGGATATTCCAAAAGCCAATAAACACCTAAAAGGGGACTCAACATCAGTAGAGAGTAAGGAAATGATATTAAACCTATAGTGAGATACCACTACACACTGGAACCAGGCTTTGGCACCTTAGCAGTTCATGGAAACTGCTCTAGTAAAGGTGCCCTGTATCATCTCCATCCCCTAACCTGATGGACACCTTTCAGTTCTTACGTCACTTGAACCTGCTGACCTTACTCCTCTTCTACCTTCTAAGGCAGGGAAGGGTGACGGGGTTTAGGTGTGGTGAGGGTTTGAAGGTAGATACGAGCAGCCAAAAAAGTTGACATCAAGTCATGTAGACTGTTTGACAATAGAGTTTCTCAAGGATAGTATTTCAAGGTCAGACCCTTAAACTTTCCAATCAGAAAGTGGTACATTTTGTCCAAAGTAGACACATCTCCTGGTAATAGTTAATAAATTTCACTATTATAATTCAATCAGAAATAGTCATTTCAACCACAATGTCAAATTATTCATTTTAAAATGGGAGACAGCTCACATCAGTCACCCAATATCCCCTTCCCAATATTAAAGACTTATCCTAGCATTGTGGGAGAAGTATTTGATTTTCTTTCCTTCAGTTTCCACTGAAGTGTAGCTCTACATGCCTTGTCCTTTTCAGATGTTAGGTCCACGGTCTCTTAGGGCCTTCCAGTACCAGGGTCACAGCCTCTGGGTTCCCATTTTGACTCCAGGACTCTCTTAGTATTTCCAGAACTTCCAAGCTTTTATACATGGACTTTGGAGTTCTTGGCTGTTTCCCTCTCTATACTCCATCACACAGTGTTCTGTGGGGCTGTACACAGACCTTTACACCACTGTGATCTTTCCTTTGGTGCCATGCTGAAAGTGGAACTTGTCTCTGAAGCTTGTAAGTCTTCTGGTCTATAACCTGGACACAAGTTCCAGATATTCTCGGATATGTTTTTCATCTACCTGAAATTTCTATTACCTCCTCCAAATGAAACTGAGAGGGTGCGGGGGGGGGTCCTGAAGTGCTGGAAAACTTCTTTGGAATCTAGGTGGTACCAAGACCAGTTTCCATGCTCTTAGATCCATGACCACTCCTGCCCTGCCAAGGTATATCCAGCACCTAGGGTAATTCCTGGGCTATCACAGGTGTCTAGTAAATTAGCTTCACAAGAAAAATAGGTTTTTCATGTTTATATAAATATTACATGCTCATTGGAAAGAAAAACTGAGAAATACAGAAAAGCAGAGAGAGGTAAAACAAACAAAAAACACTGGATTCTGCAACAAATCTAAAACAACTGTCATTAACTTTTTGGAGACTATCCCTTCATTCATGGCTATCAAAAGTTCACACAAATACATAGTTTCATACCATACATACTGCATTTACATTTTTCTATTTTCCTAGTTTTCCCCCCCCACTTATATCACTGCTTCTCCTTTTCTCCCTCCCTTCAAGGTAACCAATATTAACAGCCTGATGTATATTCTTCCATACTTGTTTCCATGCTCATCTAATCACATGCACACATATATGCATACATAAATGCATGTGACCATTACTTTAACAAAAATGAAATCTTGTACATATACATCTCTGTAATAAAGCAAATACTTATCAAAAAATTGTGGAAATACCTTGAAGTCAACTAGTGTAGCTATAACTCATTTAAAAAATTACTCTCATACGTTTCCATGGTATGGCTATATCACAATTTATTCACCCATTCCCCTATTAATTGGCATTCACTTTGTCTCCAGTTGGGTTTCTTCTTTGTCTCTACAAACAATACTTTAATAAACATCCTTATTTATACATATGCTTTTGCACTGATGCTATTATTTCTGTGGGGCAGATTCCCCAAAAGTGAGACCGCTGGGTCAAAGTGCTTTTAAAATTTTACTTAATTAAAAAAATATATACCGCTGGATTGCTGGTGGAAATATAAGTTGATATAACCATTTGGTAAGAGTATATGGTTTGCCAAACTCCACTAGCAAAAGATCTCTTAATTTTTGCCAACTCCATGAAGTGGAAGTAACATATCATTGGTTGTTTCAATTTGCGTTTCCCTGAGTATTGTTTATTTAGGTTCATAATATTTTCATAGGTTAATGCATTTGGAGTTGTTCTTCTATGAAGAGCCATCTAGTCCAGATGGATTAAAACTTCAATGTAAAAAATAAAATTATCAGAATATTAGAAACAAATTTAGGAGACTATATATAACCTGGGGATTGCTAAAAGAGTAAATAAAGAATATAAAAAGGAAAAGATGTAAATATTTTACTATGAAAAATTAAAGACTTAAAAATCTTTTACTACATAAAAAAATACAAATACTAGGTTAAGAAAAACATTTGCAACACATATGTCAAATGATTAATATCTCAAATATATTAAGAGCACCTCCAGATTTATAAGAAATATAAACCAATAAGAAAACCAACAAAAAAAAGGCAATTCATCAAAGATAATTTGTTAAATGAATAAAATATGAAATTTGGATGAAGGCTTTCATTTGCCCTTTTTATTATGAATTTTCTTATAACTTCTAAGATTTAATATGACCAATTGCTTTTCTACATTCTTATATTTATGGAGTGTGTACTTTCTGGCAAATTGCTCCTGAACATTTTCCCACATTCATAAAATATACAGTTTATAAGATTCTTGTCATATCTGGATGATAATTTTCTGTCCTCTATATTAATTGAGCTTCTCTCTTATGTATTCTTTGATGTACAGTAAGGCTTGAGCTACTCCTAAAGGCTTTTCCACACTCACTACATTTATAGGGTTTTTCTCCAGTGTGCATCCTCAGATGTACAGTGAAGTCTGAGTTAGTTCTGAAGGCTTTTCCACATTCTTCACATCTATAGGGCCTCTCCCCAGTATGAATTCTCTGATGTAGAGTTAGCTGTGATAGAGTAATACAACCTTTCCCACATTCCTTACATGTATAGGGCTTTTCTCCAGTATGTGTTCTCCAATGCACTGTAAGGTATGAACCTCTCCTGAAGGCTTTTCCACAGACATCACATTTATAGGGTTTCTCTCCACTATGGATTTTCTGATGTTCTGTGACGTGTACCATCTGGCTAAATGCTTTGCCACAGTCATTACATTTAAATGGTTTCTCCCCGGTATGTGTCCTTTGGTGGGTATTAAAGCCTGAGTTACTTGTGAAAACCTTCCCACACTCATTACATTTATAGGGTTTTTCTCCAGTATGCCTTCTTTGATGCACAGTAAGCTGTGATGTATTAGTGAAAGCTTTCTCACATTCATTACACTTATATGGTTTTTCTCCAGTATGGGTTCTTTGATGTACAATAAGGTATGACTTAGTTCTGAAGGATTTTCCACAATCATAGCAGTTGTAGGGTTTCACACCAGTATGAATTTTCTGGTGCTCCTTGAGATTTACCATCTTGGTAAATGCCCTCTCACAGTCAGTACATTTATATGGTTTCTCTCCAGTATGAATCCTCTGATGTACAGTTAAGTGTGATTTTATTCTGAAAGATTCCCCACATTCATTACAGAGATAAGGTTTCTCCTCTGTATGAATTCGCTGATGTATAATTAGAGATGAAGAACGCATGAAGGCCTTTCCACATTCATTACATTTATAAGGTTTCTCTCCTGTATGCATTCTGTGGTGTACAGTAAGGCATGAATAATTGATGAATGCTTTCCCACATTCGTTACATTTATAGGGTTTTTCTCCTGTATGAATCCTCTGATGTTCTGTGAAATTTGCTATACGATTGAATGCTTTCCCACATTCATTACATTCATAGGGTTTTTCCCCAGTATGAGTTCTTATATGTACAATAAGGCTTGAATTACTTCTATAGGCTTTTCCACACTCATTACATCTAAAGGGTTTCTCTCCAGTATGAATTCTCTGATGAACATTAAAGATTGTGGTATTCTTGAAAGATTTCCCACACTCAATGCATTTATATGGTTTCTCTTCAGTATGGGTCTTCTGATGTACACTAAGATATGACTTATTCCTAAAGGCTTTCCCACAATCATTACATTTGTAGGGTTTTTCTCCATTGTGAGTTTCCTGATGTCTTGCAAGTTTTGATTTATCACCAAAAGCTTTCCCACATTCACTACATTTATAGGGCTTCTCTCCAGTTTGCATTCTCTGGTGTTGATTAAGGCGGGCACACTGGCTGAAAGATTTTCCACAGACATTGCACTGATAAGGTTTCTCCTTAGTATGAATTCTCTGATGCACCATAAGGGATGAAGAAGCAATGAAGGCCTTTCCACATTCATTACATTTATAGGGCTTTTCTCCAGTGTGAATTTTTTTATGTTGACTAAGATATGAAGGCTGGCTGAACATTTTCCCACATTCATTACATTCATAAGGTTTTTCTTTAGTGTGAGTTCTCTGATGTTGAATGAGTAATGACCTATAACGGAAGGCCTTTTCACATGTACTACATTTATAGGGTTTTTCTTTATTATTGTTTTTTTTCTCTAAAGTGAGTTCTGAAGCAGGGCTTATGACTTTGTTGCCTTCTGTATCCTTGCACATTTTCTTCCCCAGATGGGTATCTGTAATCAAATCTAAATTCTCTGTAAAATTTTCCTCATGTGTTTGGTATTTGCTGTGGGGCTCTTCTGTGATAACTCCTGGTTCTGGAAAAAGAACAGATCCAAATCTAAAGCCTTTTTGAAGAGTGGGAATTTTCTTGTGTTTAACTATTCTTTGACTCAAATGACTTTCTTGACTATCTTGCAATCTCAATATCCTGTCACTCCATTTCCATAATCCTCCCATTTTGGTGTCCCATAGACCATTCTCAATGAGTTTCTCTACTACGGTCTCCTGTGACAAACATTCTTCAGAAATATTCTCTGTTGGTAGAGCATTCTTGGTTGTAGGTTTGGTCTCCAACTCTGGGAGGAAAAAAGAGAGAAATCAAATGACTTCTATTTCCTAGATTGAGGACATCACACTAAACAGGAAAACAAAAGGGAAGCTTGAATTGATAATGAATATATGTTTTTAACTGCTTGCAAATTGCCCTTTTTTCTAGGAAGGAGGAGATTGCGTTAAGGAAGGCTGATTGAGCAAAGAACCAAAGCAGTAAATTCAAGTAGTTTTTATCCTATTAAAAAAAATTCATTTGTGGTAACCCTTCTACAATCCAAGTTTCTCAAATATTTCCTCCTTTTCTCATTCGTTTTAGAGTCAAATTCTTTAGAGAGCATTCTTCCTAAATTGTAACTACTTCCTTGCTTTCCACTTACTCCACAAACCAGACATTCACCCTAAATAATACTTTCTACTTGTTCTCATTATTTGTTCACTACTTTTTAAAAATTTATTTTATTTTATTTATTTTTGGCTGCATTGGGTCTTTGCTGATGTGCACGGGTTTTCTCTAGTTGCGGCGAGTGGGAGCTACTCTTCGTTGCAGTTTGCAGGCTTCTCACTGCGGTGGCTTCTCTTGTTGCGGAGCATGGGCTCTGGGTGCATGGGTTTCAGTAGTTGTGGCACGTGGGCTCAACAGTTGTGGCTCACGGACTCTAGAGCGCAGGCTCAGTAGTTGTGGTGCACAGGCTTAGTTGTTCTGTGGCATGTGGGATCTTCCAGGACCAAGGCTTGAACCTGTGTCCCCTGCTTTGGCAGGCGGATCCTTAACCACTGTGCCACCAGGGAAGCCCTGTTCAGTAGCTTTTTTGTGAAGACTTTCTCAAATTTCCCTGTCAGAATAGCTTTTTCAAGTCTTTATATGTACCTTTTTTTTCTTTTGATTTAGTAAATTATTTTTTATTTAACAAAATTTATTTATTTATATTGAAGTATAGTTGATTTACAATGTTGTTAATTACTGCTGTACAGCAAAGTGATTCAGTTATACATTTACATATATATATATACACACATTCCTTTTAAAAAATATCCTTTTCTATATGTAACTTTTTATAGAACATTTGTGGAAGAAGACACTTTGAGTTTTCAGAAAGTAGGTTGAACAAGTTAGTCAAAATTAATACAGTTGTGAATATTACAAATAGTGATAATTACTATTATCAAGGGTAGTTTTGCAACCTTTTTACGGGTCTTTAGAACATTTCTGACAGTTTCAAAATTTTCTTAAACAATTATACTGGGGGGTGGTGGTCTAACAATTTGTTTGTATATGTGAACTTAATATTTTACTTTTTAAAACACTTTTAAACTTCTTATAAGTTTCTAATTTATTTCCAGGTAATCATATCTAAATGTTTTTTAAAAATTGAACCAAAATCTTCTGGGGTTAGTAAAATGGCTTTATGACTTTAAAACTCAAGGTAAGCCAGAACTTTCAATGGATTCACAGGGCTAGACAAAGATTTGAATTCAGGGCCACCAAAAAAGAAAACTCTAGAACCCAAGGACTAAAACCCAGCTCATTTAAATGTCCAATTCAATTAAGGTGACAGGAATTTTTTTTAGGCAAAAAGAAAAATGGAGAGAATATAACACCAGCAGATCTGAATAAAGGAGAATATTAAAGGGCATTCTTTAAGTAGAAGAAAAATAATCCTAGGTAAAAGTTCAGAAATGAAGAAAAGAATGAAGAGAAAGAGAAGGGAAACATCGGTAAATCTGAATGAATATTGACTGCATACAAATTAATAATGAGATTTGACATATATAGAATTAAAATACATAACTTCAATAATGTATAATTGAGGTTAAACTGAATAAGCTGTTCAAGATTCTTGTACTGTTTGGGAAAATCTGTAACCACTAAACAAATAACTTAAAAATTTATAATTAACAACTGATTACAAGGGGAATAGAAAAATAAAAGATGATAAATCAAAAGGAAGGCATGAATGGGAAGAAAATGAATATAGAAAAGGCAAGATACTCTCACAGTTAGAGGGTAGATTTAAACATTATATAATTGTATTATGTACAAATGGATTAAAAACTCCAGAAGAAACAGATTGTCGGATTAGTTAAAATAAAAATTAACAAAATACAATTATAAGAGAAATAAAATACAAAGATACATAAAAGATGACAGTAAGCAGATAAAAAAAGATATATCATATATACAATAAAAAGAATGATGCTATAGTAATATTAGTATCAGGCAAAATAGACTTCAGGGCAAAAACAATTAACAAAGATAAAGAAGACACTTCATAATGATAAAATATCCAATTTACCAGAAAGATATAACAATTCTAACTTTGTTTTTACCTAAGAACACAGCTTCAAAATACATAAAGCAAAAATTAAAAAACTAAGACACAGACAGATCTATACTCACAGTGGGAGACTTAAAAAAAATATTTCTCAGTAACTGATAGAATAAGCTGACAATCAGCAAGAAGATAGATTTCAGCAACATAATTAACAAACCTGACATATCTAGAACAGCACTCAGTACCTATATACTACACATTTTTCCAAGTGCACACAGAATATTTACAAAAATTGGCCAGGTGGCAAAGCAAATTTCAAGAAACCTGCAAAGACTGAAATCATACAGAGAATGTTTTCTGACCACAGTAGAACTTAAAATAAGATTATTAGAAAATCCCCATATGGTACAAAATTAAGGAAAATACCTCCAAATAACCTGAGGGCCAAAGACATCACAATGGAAATGATCAAATACTTTGAACTCAATAATTATGAAGGTGTTACATAAAAAAAGTATGGCAGGGCTTCCCTGGTGGCCCAGTGGTTGAGAGTCCACCTGCCGATGCAGGGGACACGGGTTCGTGCCCCGGTCCGGGAAGATTCCACATGCCGCAGAGCGGCTGGGCCCGTGAGCCATGGCCGCTGAGCCTGCGCGTCCAGAGCCTGTGCTCCGCAACGGGAGAGGCCACAACAGTGAGAGGCCCGCGTACCGCAAAAAAAAAAAAAAAAAAAACAGTATGGTAGCCTTGACAGCCTTAAATACATTAGCAAAAAAGAATGGCTAAAATCAATGTGTCCAACTCAAGAAGTCAGAAAAGATCAGCAAATTAAACCCTAAGAAGGTAAAAATAATGAAAGAGAAGAAAGTAATGAAACAGAAATCAAAGACACAGTAGCAAGGATTAAAATTTATTTTTTAAAATCCAAATAAGATTGATAAATCCTAGCAAGACTGTTTAAGATAAAAGAGAGAAGACAAAAAATTTAGTACCAGGAATGAAAAAGGAGACATCCCTTCAGATCCAAATAGTCATTTAAAAGATAAACAGAGGATAGTATGCCCCTAAATTTAAATTTTATATTAAGTAGATCAATTCCTAGACAAACACAACTTATTAAACTGAAACAAAAGAAATAGAAAATATGAATAGTCCTACAACTACAAAAGTAATAGAAGCTGTAATTAAACACCTTCCTCAATAAACTTTAGGCCAACATGGTTTCCCTGGTGAATTCCATGATATTTCTAACTTCCTCTCTCTCACAACTCTTTTTCTTTTTAAAATATTTATTTACTTACTTATTTGGTTGCACTGGGTCTTAGTTGCGGCATGCATGTGGGCTCTAGTTCCCTGACCAGGGATCGAACCCGGGCCCCCTGCGTTGGGAACGTACTGTCTTATCCACTGTGCCACCAGGGAAGTCCCTCACAGCTCTTTCTTGTCCTCACTGTAAGCTGATGGCCTTGCTTTGTATTTTATTGAGAATAAAGAAGCTATCATCATAGTATGTCTCAATCTTCTCACCACCAGTTGACCTATATCTGCTCCCATCTTCTCCATCCTGCCTAGTGTTACTGCAGAAGAGGTGGCCTCCCTGCCTATCAAGGGTAAATCTCCTTTTCCATTCGTGATTTTATCCCTTTTCACTTTCTCAGACACTTTAGTTCTTCAGTGACCCTACCTTTGTCTTGCAACATCAATTTCTCCCTCTCCACTGGAACATCATTCCTACCAGCACTTAAGCACGTCAGAAAAGCTTCCATCTCAAAAATAAAAGTTTTCTTTTTTTATTCCTTCTTTCTTCCAGCCACTGCCCCATTTCTCCTTCCCTCTTCATATGGAGGGGGGCTTTCTCTAGAGAGCCATCGAAACTATCTCCAATGTCTACCTTTCACTCACTCTCTAAAAATACATATATAATATCAGATATAAAAATAATATATGTAACACATGTGCAAGTTATGGATGGCATCACAATAAAATATGCAAATGATCTAGAATCCATTATTCCTTTCCATCTCCACCATCACCCTGATCAAAGTTACTGTAGTCTCTTGCCTAGACTATTTTTTAAGTTTTTTAACTAAAAAAATGTTTTTTGGCTGTGTTGGGTATTTGTTGTGGCGTGGGCTTTCTCTAGTTGCAGCGAGTGGGGGCCACTCTTCGTTGCGGTGCGCGGGCTTCTCATTGTGGTGGCTTCTCTTGTTGCGGAGCACAGGCTCTAGGCGTGCAGGCTTCAGTAGTTGTGGCACATGGCTCAGTAGTTGTGGCTCACAGGCTTAGTTGCTCCACGGCATGTGGGATCTTCCTGGACCAGGGCTTGAACCCGTGTCCCCTGCATTGGCAGGTGGATTCATAACCACTGCGCCTCCAGGGACATCCCTGCCTAGGCTATTTTAACTACCCCTTTACTATTACCTGCTTTATGCCCTTAAGTTCAATTTCCATCAACAGGGTTATTTCCCAAAGATCCTTGATTAAAACCTTTCAGTGCCTTCACACTCACTTTGATTAAAATCCACTCGCCTTACCATGGTCCACAGAGTCCTAAATAGGCAGTCTACTGTCTATCTTATTCTGTACCAGTCTCCCTCTCCTTATGCTTCAGTCAGGCAGCTTCCTCAGATTTCTAGAACTCAGTACATTACGTTCTGCTGCCTGGAATGCTCTTCTTCTCCTCTTGCCTTGGCTGGCTTCTTCTGACTCTTCAAGTGTCACCTCCTCAGAAGCCTTCCCCGACCACACTATCTGAAGGAGGCACCCTCATCCCCATCCAAGTTACTCTTTCGTATCCTCATGGCTAAGTTATTATGACCATTATTTAGCGTGCTTTTGTTTATTTACTTGTCAATTATCTATTTCTTAAAATTTAATCTTCATGAGAGAAGGGACCTGGTCCATCTTACTGCTGTAGACATAGTACTTAACTCAGTTCACAGTATACAGATAAGTATTAAATATTGATTGTTTAATATTAATAGATATTGGTTAAATAGATAAATACTGTATTTTGATTCTCAACTGATTTACTGTTTGTATTCTCAATTAGTTAAGATTCTGGAGGACAGTAGGAGGGTTCCTCTGAAGTTTCAGCAGGCATGCAAGTGAAGAAAGTTAAATAATTAGTCAATGGGTTTAGCTTAAAAGAAATCAGTGGTGATCCTTAAGAAAGCACTTTCAAGAAAGTTAATGAAGGAAGGGATATCAAATAATGGTTAAACAAATGAGAAAAGTGTAAGGTTAAATGGAGAAGACAGACTGAAAGGGATATTTTATGCATGTTTGAAGGAAGGAACAATTATGAAAATCATGTTCCCAAGAAAGTAAAGTAGGATGTGATGGGAACTAGAAGTAGAGGGCAGAGATGGCAGGAGAGGGAAAAGGAGAGGGAAACAGAGGGAGAGAGGGAGGGAAGGCAGGAGGGAGGGAGGGAGGGAGGTGTAGGGAGAGAGGAAGAGAGGGGGAGATTCTTTTCCTTTGAGATAGCTTTGAGCAAAGATACCTCCCAAAATATTTCAGATGTTCTGCTCCATCCATGACCTACTGACTTCAAAGAAATCCCATCCTCCTGGTTCTTATTAACTCACCTGAATAGGGGGTTTTTGAAGTTTCTCTCACTACCACCCATGGTCCTTTTCCATCCTCCAAATGAGATATCATGTCTGGTTTGGAAACTGCAAGCCCTGTTCAGAGAAAAATGAATAGGATTTGATTGTGCCTGTGAGCAAGAACTAGGGCCAAATTCAGTCTCAGCTCCTGATCTTCTGTGCAGAGTGGTTACTACAAGAAGTTTTAGGGGTGCACTGTCCAATGCAGCTGACAATAGCCACCTACGGATATTTAATTCTGAATTTAAGTTAGTTAAAATTGTATAAAATTTAAAATTCAGTTCTTCAGTTGCACTAGCCACATTTCAAATTCTCAACAGCCACAGTGTAGAGCCTGCTACACTGGAAAGCACAAATACAAAACATTCCCATCACAGGAGAACACTCTACTGTACAGCAGTGTTGTAGAGAATTACCAAGGTACCTCAAAGAAGCTCAATATGGTGATCCCAGGTTTGGGGATAACCTCAGTTTAGAAAGAAAATAGACATATTTGTTCCTTTCTTTCTAGAGGCACTGATAAGTCTTATGGAAGTGACTAGAAAAAACAGTCCTAAATAGGAGGGACTGTCAATAATCTCCAAGATTCCAATGAAATATGTATTTCTTACTCTACAATGGGCGAACCACTAAGAGCAAGAGATAGCATAACTCCCAACAATATGCCCCTAAGATTATGAGATTTTAATGCTTAAATTCTAACCCAAAATTCAGTTAAGTACTTTAGAGGGTCTGTATCTTCAGTAAACCTGGTCCAGTGGGCAGATACATAAACCTGGAGGTTACCCTTACCCAAGGAGACAAGATTCCTATAATTCTCTAGCATCACATCCTTGTGCAGCTTCCTCTGTGTAGGGTCCATCAGCCTCCACTCTTCCAATGTGAAGTCTATAGCCACATCTTTAAATGTCACTGATTCCTAAAATAAATACAGAGATCACTCAGGGACTGTACAGTTAGACCTATTAGGCAGATTAATACATACAAAACTGGGGAAGAAAACTAGAAAACTAGTAGTTTCCAGCCAAATCATCTTTCCTCCCTCAAAATCCTGCCTTATGTATAATATCAACTCTTTTTCAGTTCTATTCTATGAAATATGGCTTAATAAAAGACACAGTTTATCATTCAGATTGTAGATACAGAATATTATAAGCTATCTATCTGAGAAAGAAAAATAAGAAATTGTGGGACTTTGGGGAGCTTCTCTGGTCAGGATATAAAATATATGTATATATGCTTGTAAAAAAAATCAAAGGATGAGCCACAAAATTGTTTTAATGGTTGGTTATCTATTGGAGGAAGGGGGAAACAGAGTGAAGAGGACTGGAATAGAAGCTAGATTCCCTTGAATATTTCTTGTTTTTTAGATTTGACTTTTGAACCATGTAAATATATTATTATAAAAGAAAAACTAAATAAAAAAGCAATTTCTAAATATTAAAAGTAAAATGAAACCAGCTGGTAGAATACACATTCATCAGAGAGGAACTATTTTGAGTATCTTTAAAACATAGTAATTTTTCTGTATATCTCTTGTGAGATATATCCTGACGAGAAAAAGAACTGTAAAAAACTAAACAACACATTTTCAGTAACTAACCATTATTGTTGGTGGCAGTGATGGAAATGTTATTTTGTAACTGTTGCATGTGTAGTGTTGGATAAAGCAAATCAGTATTGATATCACTGAGAACTAATAAATTTGACATGGGAGAAAGAAGATATAAATGTAATATCAATGAGATTATGTACAATGAGATTATGTACAATCCAAAATTGCATGGGAAATATCGGTATACACTCATGAAGTATTTTAAGGAAAACAGGCCACATACTTCCTATCTCCGTCCATTCAATAGGTCTAGAAACAATAACCAAAAAGGTACCATTATGCAGGCTAGACCGTGGCCCCTACAGATTACTTTCTGCTACAAAAAACCAGGGCTTGGAACTTTCTGTCAAAATAAAAAGCAAGGGGGCTTCCCTGGTGGCGCAGTGGTTGAGAGTCAACCTGCCGATGCAGGGGACACGGGTTCGTGCCCCGGTCCGGGAAGATCCCACATGCCGTGGAGCGGCTGGGCCAGTGAGCCATGGCCGCTGAGCGTGCGCATCCGGAGCCTGTGCTCCGCAACGGGAGAGGCCACAGCAGTGAGAGGCCCATATACCGCAAAAAATAAAAAAAATTTTTAAAGCAAGAAAACTATCAAAGACTAGTACTAGGATCACGTCTGAGACTTGCGAGACAACTTCAAGAGGCTCTCACTGGCCAAAGATGGGACAATTTGAACATCCATAAGAACAATAACTGTAGTGGGCTTCAAAAATATCTAATACATTTAAAATTATGATTTCACTATAAAACTCTAAGGATACTCATTGATCATCTTTGGAGAATGCCTGGAAACTGGTAAATAAAGAGAAAGAATTAACCCTTTGCCCTTCTTTTCCTATGCAAAATACATATCGTTTGCACAGTAATAAAATGTAATCAGATGGTTTATGAGGGGAGGTTTCTCTTTATGGAAGTACTCCAGCTAATATGTGAACATGGAATGAAAAAATTAGAATATCACCACTTTGCTACCTCTAATGAATTAAAGGATTATCAGTGGCTGCTAACACACCAAAGAGGCATTATGTAGCTTCTGGTAGTAGATACCAGAAATATGAAATACCAATGCCAAAAAATTTTTTAAAAATCAAAATCTGAATCTGATCAAGCCTCTAGATTTAACTAACAATATAAAGGAAATACAGGAGACAGAAGTGTATGTTAAAAAAAACCCATGGGGATGCAATAAATAAAATCCATATTGTGACAAATTCTAAATCAATGCTGTCCAACAAATATAATGCAAGTCACAAATGGAATTTTAAATTTTCTAGTAGTCACATTAAAAAAAAAAAAAAAAAGAAACAGGTGAAATTAGTTTTAATAATATATTTTAGTTAGTCTAATATGTACAAAATATAATTTCAACATGCAATCAATGCAAAAATCATTTATGAGATAATTTACATTATTTTTTGTATTAAGTCTTTGAAATATGATGTGTATTTTAAGTTAACAGTACATCTCAACTTGAACTAGTCACATTTCAGGTACTCAACAGCTACATGTGGCTAGTGGCTCCTGTATTGGACATCACAGCTCTAAAATACAAATGACTTGGTTTCTTCAATAAATGATTACAAAGGGAAAAAAAGAGGGGGGGGAACCTCTAGATCAAAAGTGACCTAAGAGACAATATCAGCTAATATGACTCAACTGGGGAAACAAATACCAAATTAATATGTGATAATATTAAGGCTTACTGTTCATTTTTTAGCTGTAATTATGGTATTATACTTAAAACTAAAAAAATCTGTTATAGATACATAATGAAATATTTATAGATGAGATTATATAATGTCTTGGATTTGCTTCAACATAACCAGTGAGGGAGGGTAGTATTACAGATGAAATATGATTGCCATGGGTGTTAAGTGTTGAAGGTTCAATGGGATTCATCAAACTACTCTCTCTACTTTTGTGTAAGTATGGTTCATATTATTTGTCAGGTACTGATATGAAGGCTTTTAATGTAATGATTGAATCCTCACAATAAGGAAGCTGCTATTTACAGATAAGGAAAGTGAGGCATCGAGAGGTTAGGTGCCTTGCCTAAGTTCACAGAAGACACAAAGTCTCGATTCAAATCCAGGCAGTTTGGTTCCAAAATTCAAACTCATAAGCACTATACTCTATGATCTGGTAAATTAAGAACCTACTTAGCTGACTAATCAGGCAAAGGTCTCAAGTTAGACTGTACTTGGCTAAGGTATGCTCTGTATCGGAAGAAACAGATTTCCTCTGGAGTGTTTTTCTGCCATACAGATATGTATGCTTATCAAATTGTTTAAATCTTTTTATTTATTAGGACCTCAAAGTTTGTGAAGCATGTTTTATACAATTCTACTAATAATAAAACATGGCTAATGTGAGAGATAATGACAGTTCATAAACTGTTAATATTGTTAATCACTTCACACATAACTCAAATTACAATGAACTTACTGCGTTTGTTTTCTTTTCCCATCTGGAGCTAAGCCCCAGGAAAAATCTAAGAAGGCCCTCAGCTCTCACCTCTGGCTACCTTGAGGCTCTGCAAGCAAGAAGTGAAGTATGTGATACAGGATACTTTATCATTAGGAATTATAATGTGACCATCTGTCAAATTAGGGCTGCTACCACTGAGAGAAATAAAATCTGTCAAAATGATGCTACCAGCCCTGGTGTTACCACACCTAATGAGCCAGATGGTTCTTAAGGTGAACTTGCAATGTGCTGGAACATTAAGAATTAGTGCAGTAAAAGAGGTGCCGTCTCTTCATTCCCCTTAGATACAATGCCAAGTATTACCTTTACCAATTCTTGTTCTTCTGCCTGAAGGTGAAGATCTTCATTTGGCTGGGGAACTTCAGGACTCTAAGGGGATACAGGATAAAATCACTCAGTGACAGGCTGCCTATTACCTACAACAGTCTCAGCAAGCACCACCAGTCCACTGTGGATGCGGTGTATATGAGATCACCTCTCTTACTGTATTATTCAGGGATGAAATTAAGGTCCCATAGCAACATCCAAACATAATCTTCTTTCACCTCATTTGAGACAATGACACACACAAGACTGAGAAAGATACAACTGCCTAATTTTTTTTTTTTTTTTTTTTTTGCGGTACGTGGGCCTCTCACTGTTGTGGCCTCTCCCATCGCGGAGCACAGGCTCCGGATGCGCAGGCTCAGCGGCCATGGCTCACGGGCCCAGCCGCTCCGCGGCATGTGGGATCTTCCCGGACCGGGACATGAACCCGCGTCCCCTGCATCGGCAGGCGGACTCTCAACCACTGCGCCACCAGGGAAGCCCAACTGCCTAATTTTTAAAGGAGACTTTTAACAAATAACCTATCAAAACAAAAATAAACTTATAATAAGGGGTCTTAGATGCTACATAATTCTTTTTCCTATGAGGATGAAATCTGTTTCTCAGAAATAATCTACCTTGCTCAAGAATAACATTCAAAACCTACTAACACCATCTGTTTTCTACAACTGAAAGATCATGTCTGGGGGTTGGGGGGGCCTGTCTCAGTACTCTTTCAGAGAATATTTCAGGGACCTCTCACAACATTGCTTTCTTCCAAATCTTAGACACTATATGCCTATAAAGACCTGATTTCATAAATGAAATGAAATTTTACTCTACCTTCTAGTAGTACTTACTGATTTTAGATTTTTAAAAGTTATGGGTAACAGAACTATTAAATTTCATTGAGAAAAATGTTATCTTAGTTCTTCCTTTCAAGTTCTTACCTTAGAAAGTACAAATATTCAGGGGACTTCCCTGGTGGTGCAGTGGTTGAGAGTCCGCCTGCTGATGCAGGGGACACGGGTTCATGCCCCGGTCTGGGAAGATCCCACATGCCGCGGAGCGGCTGGGCCCGTGAGCCACGGCCGCTGAGCCTGCGCGTCCGGAGCCTGTGCTCCGCAACGGGAGAGGCCACAACAGTGAGAGGCCCGCATACCGCAAAAAAAAAAAAAAAAAAGAATCCACCTGCCAATGCAGGGAACACAGGTTCGAGCCCTGGTCCAGGAAGATCCCCCATGCCGCGGAGGAACTAAGCCGGTGCGCCACAACTACTGAGCCTTCGCTCTAGAGCCCGCAAGCCACAACTACTGAAGCCAGCGGGCTTAGAGCCGGTGCTCCGCAACAAGAGAAGCCACTGCAATGAGAAGCCCACGCACCACAACGAAGAGTAGCCCCCAATCGCTGCAACTACAGAAAGCTCGTGCACAGCAACGAAGACCCGACGCAGCCAAAAATAAATGTTAATTTTTAAAAAAAAGTACAAATATTCAGCTTCCAAAAAATTCAGGATGATGTGAACCTCAACCTCTGATAATTAGAGATGTGTTTGATCTGGCCTATACTAGACAAATACTTTAGATCTACTGATAAAGTGAAACATTTTGGCTTTCATTTATCTTTTCAAGGGTATGTCTTAAGAACTATTTACATGTTTTATATTCTTGCTACAAAAAATAAAAGATCACTACTACAAGTTATTATGGATAATTTCTGTAACAAATTATATTTGTTGGTACTACCTTTCTTCTGAATCTCCTATTTCAAAAAGTCACTTCTAAAACACAGCTTTAATCACATTAATACCCACCTCAAACACATCCAAACACACACACATACATATATACACTTAAATGTCTTCAGGGAAACATGAAAAGATTCAACTTAATTATCTAAATTCCAGTCCTATCTTTCACAAATTTCCATCCTGAATCACTGGCTCACTCACTGTTCTCTGCCTCAGAGCACTGTTCTCTTGCCTTCTCACCTGAAGTACCCTCACAAATAATTTACAACAATTTAAATCCCACTTGTAATTGGGTACCAGCTTAAATCTAACCATCCTCATGAGCTTTCCATAACCGATTCACCCCATACTAATATCCCATTTCTTTCCTTACAAAAGCACTCAGCAGCTTTATCATACTGCTCAGTAACTATCATTCACCTAAATAAATTATGTAACTATTTCTTTTGTATGCCTTACCTCAGTGAGACTGTAAGCACCCTACAGCCAAGCACTGTGTCTTAAACATCTTCTTTCTCTCCATGTCATCTATTAAGCTTGATCACTTCTTAATGGGTAGAAAAGAGGAGAACACTAAGAGTGGGCACAAGGGGAATGGTCCCTATGAATTAAGGGTGTGTGTATGTACGCACATGTATTGTTTTGTTCAAAATTTCCTAAACAAAATTTTCCAATTGGAAAATATTCCATTCTACTACCCCATAAATAACTGAAATTTCCTGGGAACAATACAAAGTTAACGTCATAAGTAAATTTTCCAGACTGCCTATCATATCTAAAGATAGCACAGATTTTTTCTGCAAGATTACGTGTCTTGATACTTGTTTCAATATGCATACTGAATCTTCCTATATAGATTACAAGCTTTACTATGATGAACCAAATTTTCATGGATCAAACAACTTGATTCAGTTACCAAAGAGAGTGTGGGTGAGGTCAAGTCACACGACTTCAGGAAAAGTAGTCGTGCTCTCAAAGCAGGACAACAGGTCAGAAGCAGAGGAAACCCCAACTTACCAGAGGTCCAACTGAAAAAACCACAGCAGCCATAATCTCTTCCTCTGGGCTCGCCTCTCTGGAAAGAGTGGAGTCCTGCAAAGACATATCTAAGAAAGAGAAATAAGCCATGAAAAACAATCCTGCCTTGGAAATCTCAGACTTACCAAGTTGAAACGTTGACATTACAAATAAGTATGACCTTTCTAAAGAACACAAGATTAACCTGCGCGATCGGCGAGGAAATATGATTCTTACCAGTGTAGAGCTTGAGATTTTAATACCAAGAAATGTAGTTACAGTTGGCAGATCAGACATTGTACAAGGAACTTTGAAACTACTTTCTCACTTGACCGTCACGTCACCCAATAGAAACTAATTCCCGTTCCACCGGGGAGGAAACCGAGGCTTAGGAAAACTAGACTACTGATATTTTACCCAAGCTGTGTAGGGTCCCAGATCAGTCTAGTTCCAGGCCACGCCTGCCCCACTACCTCAACTTGCTGGGAAAGAAAACAATTCCATCTTCCCTTGCCACAACCACCGCCTCCTCTAACAGTGGAATAATCCAGTAATCTCTTTCTTCCCGTCCTTCCTCGCAAGAGTGAACTCACTAAAACTTCCACAGGCCTCTGCTCCATGTAAAGAGAACACCACAACTCCAAACTTAAAAGATATTAGAAGTCTTGTACATGCCTCTCTCAATCTCATATTCAAATAGCTCTTTATCTATCTTTTCTATATCAGGCAAACCCAAATAGAAAGGAAGTAGGGATAACAATAATGATATAAGAGAAAGTGGAATCCGATGCACAAAGCACTGAGCAGTAGTTCTTTTATACTGAAAATAGTTATATGCCTAATAAAGGCTTTACACTGTGGAGAAACAGGGTGGCAGAGATCTTGTTCAGATACCCCAGGCATTGATTCTGCCTTCTGTCTTTGGTTAAAGTTACGGCCTTGCTGATGCTGAGTTTGGTTTGAAAACAAGAGCCTGAGGTTAGTAAACATTCTCTTAACAAGTGCACGGTTGCAGAATGATGCTGCAAGGCATATAAAGGGCAGTGGCACAGTGAGAAATGAGCTTCCCAAACCTTGTGAAATTCTACTCTTTAATAAGAGTTTCTTAGACAGTTTGACATTCTTACTACCCAGTAGAGCTTTTGGGACCCAAAGGAATCTAGGCTGAATTATGCTGAATCTGTCCCTGCCTTATATGTACAATTTGCCTCCATTAAGAATCCACATCCGGCCCAGTGGGGAAAAAAAGAAAAAAAGAATCCACATCCAAGAGCTCTGTGCTCAAAAGTATAAAGACCAGTGGCATCAACACCACCAGAGAGCTTGTGACACATGCAAGACCTCAGGCGCAACTCCAGAAACTACCGAATCAGAATCAGCCGTTTGTTAAGATCTCTAGGTGATTCATATGCACACATTGAAGTTTAAGACACACTGATCTAAAATAGATCATTCCAATAAATTGGACAACCTAGAAGAAATGGATAAATTCCTAGAAACAGACAACCTACCAAGCCTGAATCATGAAGAAACAGAAAACCTAACAGACTGATCACTAGTACGGAGACTGAATCAGTAATCAAAACTCTCCCAATGAACAAAAGTCCAGGACCATATGGCTTCACTGGTGAATTCTACCAAATGTTTAAAAAATACCAATCCTGCTCACACTCTTCCAAAAAATAGAAGAGAACACTTCCAGACTCATTTTATGAAGCCAGCATTACCCTGATACCAAAACCAAGCAAGGGTACTACAAGAAAAGAAAATTATAGGCCAATATCCTTGATGAACACTGACACAAAAATCCTCAAAAAATATTAGCAAACTGAATTCAACAATGCATTAAAAGGATCATGTACCATGATCAAGCGGGATCTATTTCAGGGATGCAAGGATGGTTCAACATCTGCAAATCAACAAATGTGACACACCACATTAACACCATGCAGGATAAGAATAATATGATCCTCTCAACAGGGGTAGAAAAAGCATTTGACAAAATTCAACATCATTTATGATAAAAACTCTCAACAAAGTGGGTACAGAGGATATGTACCTCAACATAATATATGTTATGGGAAGCCCACATATTATTGGAAATTCTAGACAGAGCAATTAGGCGAGAAAAAGAAATAAAATGCAACCAAATCAGAAAGGAAGAATTAAAATTGTCACTATTTGCAGATGACATGATTTTATATATAGGAGCCCCTAACAGATCCTGCCAAAAACTGTAGGAATTAGTGAACAAACGCAGTAAAGTTGGAGGATATAAAATCAATATACAAAATCTGCTGTGCTGCTATACACTAATAATGAACTATCACAGAGAGAAATTAAGAAATCAATCTCATTTACAATTGCTTAAAAAAAGAATAAAATACCTAGGAATAAATATAACCACAGAAGTGATTAGCTGGTATACATTGAAAACTTAAAGACATTAAGTGGAAAGATATTCCATGCTCATAGATTCGAAGAACTAATGTTGTTTAAATGTCCATACTACTCAAAGCAATCTACAAATTTGATCCAGTATGATTAAAATTTGCAAGGCATTTTTCACAGAAGTAGAACAAGTAATTCTAAAATTTGAATAGAACCACAAAAGACCCCAAATTGTCAAGGTAATTCTGAGAAATAAGAACAAGGCTGGAGGCATCATGCTCCCTGATTTCAAACTATATTACAAAGCTAGAGTAATCAAAACAGTAATGGTATTGGAAAAAGAAGACACAGATCAATAGAACAGAATAGAGTACAGAAATAAACCCACACATAAATTTACAACAAAGGAGCCAGGAATATACAATGGGGAAAGAACTGTCTCTTCAATAAATGGTGTTGGGGACACTGGACAGCGACCTGCAAAAGAATGAAACTGGACCCCTAACTTACACCATACACGAAGATTAACTCCAAATGGATTAAGTAATTGAATATAAGGTCTGAAACCATAAAACTCCTAGAAGAAAACATAGGCAGTAAACTCCCTGACACCGATCTTGGAGATGACTTCTCAGGCACCAGAAGCAAAAATAAACAAGTGGGACATCAAACTAAAGCTTCTGCACAGCAAAGGGAAGTCCAGAAAATGAAAAGGCAACCTATAGAACAAGAGAAAATATTTGCAACTCATATATCTGATAAGGGGTTAATACCCAAAACATAAAAAGAACTCATACAACTTAACAGCAAAAAAGCAAACAATCTGATGTAAAAAATGGGCAGGGATGAATAGATATTTTTCCAAAGAGGACATACAGATGGCTAACAGGTACATGAACAGGTGCTCAACATCACTAATCATCAGGGAAATGAAAATCAAAACCACAATATCACCTCACACCTGTCAGTATGGCTATTATCAAAGAGACAATACATAACAAGTGTTGGCAAAAACATGGAGCAAAGAGGACACTCTGCACCACTGGTGGGAATGTAAACTGGTGCAGTCATTATGGAAAACAGTATGGAGATTACTCCAAAAATTAAAAATATAACCACCATATTTTCCAGCAATTCCACTTCTGGGCATTTATCAGAAGGAATAGAAAACACTAACTCCCAAAGGTATCTGCACCCCCTGTTACTGCAGCATCATTTACAACAGCCAAGCCGTGGAAGCCACCTAAGTGTCCACTGATGCACGAATGCATAAACAAAAAGCGGCACGTGTCCACAGTGGAATATTAGCCACAAATAAGGAGGAAATCCTGCCGTTGTGACAACATGGGTGGACCTTGAGGGCATTATGCTAGGTGAAGCAAGTCACAGAAATAACGTGCAATCTCACTTATATGTGGAACCTAAAAACAAAACACCCGAGACTCATAGAGACAGACTGGTGGTTGGGAGGAGGTGGGAAAATGGGTGAAGGTGGTCAAAAGGTACAAACTTCCAGGTATAAAATAAGCCAGTCCTGGGACTATAATGCACAGCACGGTGACTAGAATTAACAATATTGTGCTGCGGGAATTCCCTGGCGGTCCAGTGGTTCGGACTGGGAGCTTTCACTGCCCTGGCCGGGGTTGGATTCCCTGGTCGGGGAGCTGAGGTCCTGCAAGCCGCGCGGTTCAGCCCAAAAAACTAAAAAAAACCCCCAAACTCCCCAAACTGTGTTGCATATTTGGAAGCTGAGCCGGCAGGAAAGGCTGCCTCCATTTCCCAAAGGCAGGAGAGGGGGGCACCAGTCAGAGCGCCGCTATCGAACCCCAGTCCCTCCGCTCGGGTGCAGAGCCCAGGATGGAAGTTCTCCCTGCTCCAGCCCGCCTGCTTCCCGCACCGCCCTTCTCGGCCCATTGGGGCCCCCTCCTCCCTCAGTGCAGGCGCGCCCCCGGGAACAGGGGAAGGTCTAGTGGCGCGCCCACCCTGCGCGGTCCCACGACGCAGCGCTGCCAGGCCGCAGCCTTCTGAGGGAGGTCGGCCCCAGGGGCCTCTGGGGTGGGCGGGTCAGCTCGGGGGCTGGGGCTCCGCCGGGAGCGGCCCCGCCCCGGACGCCGCCGGGAGGCGAGCGCCGAGCGCCGAGGGAGGGGCGGCGGGGCCCCGGCTGGTCGCCCGGGTCGATGAGTACCTGGCGGCCGCCTGAGGACAGGGCGCTCGCAGAGCAGTGCGGGAACTCTTCCAGCAATGGCGTCGGCGGCCAGGCGGCCGCGGACGGCAGTGCGCCTGCGCAGCCGGCGGGGACCACGGCGCCCAGAATCCTCCGCGCCGCCACTCTGCTCTTTCGTCGCCTCTGTGCCTGGGTCTTTGAATTGGCATCGTTGACAGTTCGTGGACCTAAAAAGTTCTTTCAGGTTGAGAGGCCACGACTGTGTGTCAAGCACTAGCACTAGCGACACAGAAGAATGACACAGCCCTTGCCTCGCAACACTTCCGTGTGACTAAAGAAAGAAAGCCATTGAGAGAACAGAGAATCTCCTGCAACTAATTAAAGCCCCAGACGCTGGGGTCCGGGGGAGTTGCGTGTCCAGGCTTCTGCCTCTCATTCAACTTCTTGACAGAAAGATCGTAATGCCTTCATTGTAATTTCTGGGTCTTTGAGCTTCTTTCCTTGGCTCATACTAATAAAAAAAAATAATTAAATGTTAGCATTATTGTTATTTTTAATGCACGTTTTCCTTTGCCGCAATTCCATGGTTTTAATGACTAAAGGCCATCTTCTCCACATTGGGTCACACAGAATCCTCAAGGCTTCTAGAGCAGCTTCCCTTAATGGTGAGACAATTTCCTCTCTAATCCTTCCTTCCTTCGCTCCCTCCCTCCCTCCCTCCTTCCTTCCTTCCTTCCTTCCTCCCTTACCTTCCTTCCTCTTGCCGCACCGCTTGCGGGATCTTAGTTCCCCGACCAGGGATCGAAACCCAGGCCCACGGCAGTAGAAGCACCGAGTTCTAACTGGACAGCCAGGGAATTTCCTCTAATCCTTTCTTATTCTGTGTGCCTTGGATTCTCTGCTGCTTTGATTGTGTGTGAGCCCCTCCAGATGGAGATCTGCAGGGAGATAAAAAGCTCAGTGAAACTGAACTCAGTGCAACACTGGGCTCTTGAGATTTCAGAGCCAATGGGTACCTTTGGAGAAAGTATGACCTAATCCTGTGACCCTTGAACTATCACAGGAGATATGCAAGCTGGAAATCTAACTCCTGGAGGTAACAAATACGGTATATGAAATGAAAAATATACGGGATACGACTAAGAGCAGATTAGACACTGCAAGGCAAAAGATTAGTGAATGCAAAGACAGAGAAATAGAAACTGCTGAAAATGAAACACAGGGAGAAAAAAGATGGAGAATGAACCAAGCAGCAGTGAGCTATGGAACAAGACGATGTAGTCTCGTAGTCTAAGTGTAATTAGAATCCCAGAAGGAGAAGAGAGGGTGAGGGAGTAGAAAAATATTTGAAGAAATAATGGCTAAATATTTTCAAAATTTGATGAAAATCACAAACCCATAGATCCAAGAAGCCCAGTGAAATTCAAAGAAAAGTCATGAAGAAAACCACACAAAGGCACATCATATTCAAATTGCTACATACCAGTAACAAAGGAAAACCTTAAAAAACAGCTGGAGGATATATCACTTATTTGGGGAATCTAAACTATGACATAAATGAACGTATTTATGAAACAGAAACAGACTCACAGACATAGAAAACAAACTTCTGGTTACCAAAGAGGAAAGGGGGTGGGGGACAGATAAATTAGGAGTTTGGGATTAGCAGATACAAACTATTGTATATAAAATAAATAAACAACAAGGACCTACCATATAGAACAGGGAACTATATTCAGTATCCTGTAATAAACCATAGTAGAAAAGAATATGAAAAAGACTGTGTATATATATGTATAACTGAATCACTTGGCTGTACACCAGAAACTACAACAACATTGTAAATCAACTATACTTCAAAAAAAAAAAGATTTAAAAAACAGCTGGAGAAACAAAGATCTGTACGTACTAGAGAACAAAGATAAGTACTTCTCATCAGGAGACAAAAGCAAAAACACACAAAAAAAGCAAGCCAGAAGCCAGTGAAACAACACCTTTAAAGTACTGGGGAAAAAAACTGTCAGCCTAGAAATTTATACCCATCAAAATATTTTTCATAAATGAAGGTGAACCAGTGAACCAGTAGTGGGATGAGGTGGGGTAGACACACTTCTCCCTATACTTCCCACTAAGTATAGCTAAAAACCCTCAATATTGTCTATAAAACAAATATAAGACTCAAAGTTGGACAGAAGACAGTCCCACTAAGGACATTGCCACCTGAGGAAAGACACAGTGGTGATTTTCCTAGGTTTTCTTTTTGTCTCCTATATGCTGGCCTGGGTAAGTTGACAACCTAAAATGCCAATGGGTGCAGATTTTTTTAAAGCCCCCAATAAAGCCTGCTCTTTCCAGCCAGAGACCAAGAAGGGGAAACCTAACATAACAGAAAACTTTTGAGAAAAAAATCCCACTCCACTCCAGTCAAACACTATTGAAAAAAAACTGTGGTCCCACCTCAAGTCCATCAGCAAGGCTGAGTGGGGAGCCTAGGCCTCCATCCTACCCTGACTGTAATGAGGTGCCCCTCTGTCCCTACAGGGACGGTGTCAGAGAGGGGATGGGAAGCTGAGACTTTCATTCACGCTTGGTCGTACTGAACCTCCCCACACACAGTGTCAGTGGCACCATTTGGAAGCAGTAATAGCATGGCTCTCCCCTCAAGACAAGGTGTTGTCGGGGGTGATGGCCCAGTGGGGGTGGCCTAGCAAGAAATTCCTCTCCCCAGGGCTTTAATAGAGACTGAGTCCCTTAGACTTCCATCCCCACCAAACAATAACCAGGTGGTGGTGACCTTCCTTAGCCCACCAGAGTGGTGTCAGAGGAGGCCTACTGAAACGCAACACTTAAATAAAAATCCAGAATATCATAACGAAATACTCAAAGTGTCCCCAAATTTGGCAGAAGACATAAGTCTGCAAACTCAAGAGGCTAAGAAAATGCCAAGCAGGATAAACACACACACAAAAATCCAGTTTAAGACAGATAAGCAGCAGCTGGACCTTCAGCTGCTCTGCCTTCCCCTGGATTTTTCCCTCAGTTTCTCTGACTCCTGGGTTACACGTATGTGTTTAGCTCTGTGATGTAGGCTCCTGGCTTCTGCAGGACACCCTGATCACAAGGTCAGAGGCAGCAAGAAGAGACACAGGTTTCATTCTGTCCTTATGAAGTTCCAGCTCCTGCTCACAGGCTCCCAGCCTGTTCGTGATCTTCCCTTGTTTACTGCCTGTGGGTTTCAAGCATCAGACGTGGAAACAGCTTCGCAGAGACTGTGTACCCAGCCCCCACGATTCCCAGAGCAGGTCTCCTTTGATACAGTAGCCAGGCCTCCCCAGGAGAGGATCCATGGCTTTCTGGCTGATAGCAAATTTCCCATTACCTCTGGAAGGGTCATTGCCCAGATCCTGGGAATCACGTGCCTGGTCTTGATGGGCACAGTGGTGACTAAGACAGTCATGTTATTCCCTCTGTCTGTGAAATACGGAGACATAGAAATCTTTTCTGATACCAGGATCACAGGAAGCAATGAAGGAAAAACCTGAAATGAGAGTTTGATGGCCTGCGTTCTAAGGAATCTCATGTTTTATAGACAATCAAGAATGGATCAACAACAAGGTGCTCCTGTACAGCACGGGGAACTATATTCAATATCCCGTGATAAACCATAATGGAAAAGAATATGAAAAAGAGTATATATGTATGTATAACTGAATCACTTGGTTGTACAGCAGAAATTAATACAACACTGTAAATCAACTGTACTTCAATTTTAAAAAATTTTTAAAAAAGTGACTTCTAAAGTTCCTATCAATTGTCACAGGTTGGATTCTTCTGCGAAAGCAGTTTCATTGATGGGTGTGGCTAACCAGCTAACTTTCAGCTAAAAGATTATAGATTTAGCAAACTGTAAGTATAACTGTGATTTTCTACACTCAAATGACATTAAATCAAACAGTTGTGGATCTTTAAATATATATTTATATACATTATATATATATTTATTTATATATGTATATATAAACGTAAGCTCTATAGTTGCAACACTTAAGCTTGGAGTCCTCTGGTGACCAGTTTTCATGAAATGAAAATAAGATTGCAAAGTCTTATTATACTTTATGTTATTTGTCCTTATTACAAAAATGGATTCAAATGCATTAGTGAAGTATTTATAACATACACACCAATAAGCACAGAAATCATAACTCTACGACTCAATGACTTATCAAGAAGCAAAGACACCCTTGTAACTACAACACAGTTTAAGACAATGAAACAGAATAAAACTACCAACTCAGAGGCCCCTCTCCCCGACCTTCCCAATCACTACCCATTCTATCCTGCTAAAGCTAACGATCATCTAGTTTTCAACACCACACGTTAGCATCACCTGTGTTATAAACGTGTGTACTTAGATCCAAACAGCACGAATTATCCTGTGTCTGGCTTCTTTTGCTCGGCATTATATTCGTGACATTAATTTGTGTGGTTTCATGGAGAGATTCTTTCCGTTTCGGTGCTCTGTGTGTTCTTTGAATGACTACCTCACGTTTATCAATTTTGCTGTTGATGGACATTTGGTTTGTTTCCAGTTTGGGGTTATTAGCAATAAAGCAACTATGAACATTCTTGATGGTTTCTTTTGGTATATATGCATAGACATTTTAGGTAAGTATAGACCTACAAATAAAATAGCTTGGTCATGGTGATTGCAGATGTTCAAATTTACACATCACTAAAAAGCAACAGTTTGCTAACTTAACAATCTAGTTAAGTGATGGAGAAAGTCTGGGAGATCTTTCTCTGATCTCACTGTGTGGGGCAGGGGGATTATCACACGCCACCTCCTTTTTCTCATGTGTCTATGCCTTCTTAGGATTCCTCCTACTTTAGAATATATGGGAATAGATATGGGCAAATTCTCCACCACCCCCTAATCAGGTAAACCTCAGAAGATTTCCCTCCCCCATTTCCAATTATATCTCTCACAGGTGATGAAATGGGACTGGAACTGAGCAGTTACACATCCATGGCTCTAAATGTAAAAGGAGATGGAACTAAGGACTTAGAAACTAATAAAGGAGCTAGAACTCACCCAAATCTGTCCTTTTCTTTTGGGGGGCATGAAAGATCTTTGATATTGATGCTTATGTGCACATGAAGTCCTCTGAAATAAGATCTCTGGAAATAAAAAGCCAAGCTCTTCAACCCTGTTGAGTTGTTCGAAAAGTTCATGTATCTGGAGACTCTAAGGGGTGATACCAGAGACTCAGGCACTGCTGGATCAAAGACCGTTTACCTCTATCTCTGTGCACATTTTATGTATAGTAAACTCAATCTAGGGACAGATTATCTGGTTTATGGACAAACACAGTTCAAAAATAACAGGTTACATCGTGAAAAATGTAAAGAACAACAATGCAGGAAAAAATATCTAATTTTTTGAGGGCCTTATTTGGAACTGCAAGGTAATCCACAAAAGCCACATTTTGTATATTACCACAGGGGAATACCCTTCCCCCTTGTCACCATAAAACCTATGGTGAGGGACAGCCCAGGTGGGACCTTAAAAAGAATTAGGTAAGGAAAGGGAGAAAGGGACAAAGAACTTCCAACCTGAATCCTGTTGTAATAATTTTTAAAAAGTGAGAACTCATTTAATAAAATTAAAAATTTTGAGAGTTAAAATAGGTAATTGAAATAATTAATTGCCAACTAGTTTGAATAACACATTCTTATACTATCGTTTTTATACTTTTGGGTGATGAAGCCAAAAGTAATTCAAAGTTTACCTTAAATCAGTTTTTTAGCATATTTGGCCTAGTTTTAACTGTACTTTTCACATGAAGTTCTCCCCTCCCTTGTCTCCCCAGTATGCCTAAGTGAGGGGTGTGCTTGGCCTGAGGACTTCAAGCATCATTTGGTAGGAACGACCTTCCTTGGCTCTCTCACCTTCTTGCAGATACATGGGTTGTGATCCCCCAGCTCATGTCTACAGAGGTTGTGAAGCCAAGATGAACAATTAGAAATGCGATCAGTTTCCTGAATGATGTGGAGATATTTTATAGTTGGTTTTTCTTTGCCTCTTAAAATATGCCTAAGTGAGAATTTGAAAGCAAGTTATAGAAGTTTCTGACAACAAATATATAAATGACATCTTTATTGACAGTGGGCCAATAAGAACAATCAAATTTTGTTTACACGTAACCAAAAACATTTGAAAAGCAGAACACTAAAACTTCCAAGATTCCTGTGGGAGCACAAATACACAGTCAGAACTGATTGAACTCCAAGCATAAAAGGAACAAATACTGAAACGCAAAGGGCCAGAGCTCTCCGTAAAACTAGCTTAGAGTAAGTCCTTTGACACTAATTAAATGACAATAATACTTGAGTCTCTGGAACCATGGTGTGGCTCCTGGTTAAGTGATAATTAGAAGGAAAAAAGGCAGATTCCACGAGGTCTCCAGGAGGCTGTGCAGGGAGCTGCACCAGATGGAAGCAACAGCAGGAAGAAGTGAAGCCCTCCTCTACGATACGCCAGGCAGCAGGATGGTCGGCTCTAGATCACTAAGTAGAGGTGTGGAAGACTCACTCATTCTTAAGTCATTTCTGATTGATGCTTAGTCACTTGCTATAGACAGAATGCTTTGTGTCCCCCCCAAATTCCTGTAGAACTCCAATCCCCGAAGTGGTGGTATTTGGAGGCAGGACCTTTGGGAAGTGATGAGGTCATGAGGGTAGAGCCCCCATGAATGGGACTAGCGCCCTCATGAAAGAGGCCCCAGAGGGCTCCCCTGCCCTTCCACCATGACAGGACACAGTGAAAAGATAGCCATCTGAGAACTGGGGAGGAGGCCTCACCAGACACTGAATCTGCCAGGGCCTTGATCCTGGACTTCCCAGTCTCTGGAACTGTGAGAAGGTTGTTTATAAATAAGCCACTTAGTCAATGATATTTTGTTACAGGTAGCCTAAAACAGACTCACCACTTCATTAAAATATATGTAACAGTGGATCCTCCAACTGCATGGGTTTGAACTACTCAGGTCCACTTACGGGGATTTCTTCAATAAATACTGTCGGCCCTCCGTATTCGAGGGTTTTGCATCAGCAGATTCAACCAACAGTGGATCCAAATTTCCATCCATGGTTGGTTGAATCTGAGGATGCAAAAGCCACAGATACGGAGGGCCGACTGTACTACACCATTTAATATAAGGGACTTGAGCATCTGTGGATTTTAGCGTATGTGAGGGCTCCTGGAAACTAACGAGAGAGAGAAAGCGAATGAGAGAGGCGGAGGAGGTCTCTCAATACAACTGACTATGTGCCAGGTTCTTTACATTCATTGTCTTATCTTCACAACAGCCTTGAGAGAGGGTTGATCTGTCCCCATTTTACAGATAAGCAAACTGGGGCTCAGAAACAGGAAGTAGCTTTCCAAAGTCACAGAATTGCCAAGTGGAGGTGGCAGAATTCAAACCCATTGATTTTGGGTTAGTCAAATATTGGCCCCCAGATGAATTTCTTCTCACTCAAGCATTTGGCCTGTTGAGAAACAGCAAATATTTTCCGGGACATGTAATCTCTGCTCGAACTATTCAACTCTGCTCTTTTAGCACAAAAACAGCCAAACACTTGTAAATGATGAGTGAAGCCCAGTTCCAATTAAACATTATTTACAGAACTAGGTAGTGGGTCCAGGCCATAGCTTGTCAACTTCCACCTCAGACCGTTAATCTGAATATCGAGGTGATGAGAGGGCTGAGCTCTATTTTGTTTATTTTGTCCTGTGTCAGCCATTCTCCGACCCTCACCTCTCAGACCTCGGCCCCTTTCAATGTATTCTTGTTTTTTAAAAATGCTTTTCAAAGCCTCTTTCTTCCCAGTCCTTCCCGTCCCATTTCCTATTGTTTTGATTTCCATCATTGCTGGATTAGACTTGACCTTGACCTGTTTTACCACCACTTTTAAAAACTCTATTCCTCTTCTTTTCCTCAGTAATAGAACTAAGGTCTACAGAGGAAACTATAAAAATTATAAGAAGTAACTGGGATAATGTGTAGGGGGAAGAGTGCGGGCTGATTGCTGAATGTCCAAGGATAGGATTTAGGAGAGGAGAAAGAAGAAACCTGTAACTAATCTTTCCCTCTCTATCTTTTCTATAATCTTCTTTTCACACCGTATAACAAAGCAACAATAAAAACGGACATTTGTATAGTGTTTTGCTAAATTTTTATTTGAACTTTTGCTTTTGTTTCTAATCCCATCACACGGTTCTTTGGTCACCCATGTAACTTATGTCAATCGATCACTGTGGCTTCAAGCCTTTTCTATCTTCCTTGGGGCCCGGGGATACAGCAAAGACCAACCAACAAACAGGAGGACAACAAAAAAATGTGGGTAAACGTGAGGCCTGAGAAACGACAACTTCTTCCCGGGGTGCGGGGTAGGGGGAGAAGCCGCCTGTCCTCCTGAAGTCACTGTCCTGTGACTCTCTTCCGTATGTGACACGGTGTTTGTGCCTCAAAGCTGCTTCAGTTCTTCTTCTTGTCCGAGACCCTATATGTAACCACACATGGAACCCATCAACTTTTCACTCTGTACATCCCAGGGGCTTTCTCTCCAAGTGACAAAACATACTTTACAGAGAGCAGAATAAGGTAAAGAAATGAAATCTCCCTAATACTGTGATTACAGAAAACCAAGGATTCATTCAGAGCCAAGGATAAGAAAAGAGGGACTTGATCAAAAACTACAGTTAAGGTTCTGACTCTTTCTCTACCTCAGGGTAACTTCCAAGGAAGTGTAAAGTGAAGATGTACCCAGCGGGGGAATAATAATCATCTAAATCTCAGCGTAACCCATGTGAGCATAATTTAGACCGCTTATATTCATCAAATGAGATAGTAGCCTTTGGGGTTGGGAGGAAATCCAAAGCACATTTCAGCTCTTAACCTTTAAGTTTTTATAGTTAATGTAAAAGAAATGACATTCTCTGTATATCTGGGTCTCCACTTTGGATTCAAAAAGGAACAGCTCTGTGTCTTCCCAATGATGAGAATATGAGCCCTCTGCCTCACCTACCAGATAAGAATGTCCTTACAAAGTGAGATGCTATAACAGGCTTTGATGTGACAAAGAGGGGGGAACTGGATTTCACATTGATTGCATTGCTACCCACTCCCAAGGATTTTCTGAATTTCCACAAAAGGGTATTGGGGGGCAAGGGGGGTGGGTTAGGGATCAACCTATGAGATTCCTGGCTGGAAGCATTCAGAATGATCAAATCAATGGATATAAGGAACATTCTGTTTATGCCTCAAAGCTATGTATTATGTAAGTAGAGTTAGATACACACAGAACTGGTCCTCAGACAGCAGTTTATGTGTCTTCCACACAAAATGCTCAGGTATTTAACATAGCGATAAAACCAACTCACATTTCTTCACATTCAGTCATTTTTCAGGGCTGCTCTTCCGTGTGAATCCTTTGATGTCTGATGAGGGATGAACTGCACTTAAAGCTTTTTCCACATTCGTTACACCTATATGGTTTCTCCCCAGTATGAGTTCTCTGGTGTTGAATAAGGGCTGATGAATGAATGAAGGCTTTTCCGCATTCGTTACATTTGTATGGTTTCTTCCCAATATGAATTCTTTGATGTTTAGCGAAATTTGAGCTCCGGCTGAAGGTTTTCCCACATTCATTACACTCGTAGGGTTTCTCTCCGGTGTGAATTCTCTGATGCTGAACAAGATGTGTGCTCTGACTGAAGGTTTTTCCACATTCACTACATTCATAGGGTTTTTCTCCGGTATGAACCCTCTGATGTTTGGTAAGGGATGAGCAGTGGCTAAAGGCTTTCCCACATTCCTGACATTTATAGGGTTTCTCTCCAGTGTGAGTTCTTTGATGTTTAATGAGTGCTGAAGAATGAATGAAGGCTTTATCACACTCGTTGCATTCATAAGGTTTCACCCCTGTGTGGATCAGCTGGTGCTGCACGAGGTGTGTGCTTCGATTAAAGCCTTTCCCACACTCACTGCACTCATACGGTCTCTCTCCAATGTGAATCCTCTGATGTATTGCAAGGGATGCGCTTTCTGTGAAGGCCTTCTTGCATTCGCTGCACTCGAAGAGAATTCTAGTGTGAGTTCTCTGATGTTTAGTTAAGTTGGCCCTGTGGCTGAAAGACTTCCCACACTCGGTGCAGCTGTAGGGTTTTTCCCCGGTATGGACTCTCTGGTGTCGAATGAGCACTGAATGGTAAGTGAAGAGCTCACCACAGTCATTACATTTATGAGGTTTCTTCTCTTTGTAGGTCCTCTGCTTTTTCATTAAGGTTGATTTCTGTTTCAATCTTTTTTCAAGGGTATGGAAGGCACAGGATCCTTTGGGAACTCTGTCTTGAGTGAGAAGTACTGACTTCTGGTTCAAGTTTTTCCAGTAAACACCATGCTCACGAGCTCTCTCTTCCGGGAGTGAATTCATGTGGGTGAACATTTCTCTTAAGCATCTCTCCTGATTTCCTTGCTGATTCTCTAACCGATTTTCACATGAGAGAGTTGTTTCCAAGTTGGAGTCATAGACACCATTCCTTGTCAGCCTGTCTATGACTGCAACCTGGCATGATTCTTCTTTGGAAAAATCTTGCACTGAAGTTGAATCTTTGCTCCCGGGTCTAGTCTCTGAGTCTGAAACAAATTGGAAATGCAAATTTCCTTTGTTTTCTGAGTTCAACAAAAAGGCAGGTCTGTAACGGGTAAGAGTTAATGAAGGTGAAGAGCATGGCTTCAACGAATAAGTGGATCTGACTCTTAGAAGATGACTTGCAAAGAGAAGCAAATGGAGGGAAACAAATGCACAGTAGATGCAGAGAAAATCAGCAGACCCTACCCAGGAATCAGAATGGGGGAAAGATGACCAGAAAGACAGGAGGAGGGATGCAGATGAAGCACCATTTCACCAGATGAGCAGGAAATGAGCATCCCAGATCAGGAAAGGGGAGGAACAACCTGTATAGAATATCAAGTGCTGTCATAAACTTCCAGGTAGTTACCACCTTAGTGCAGGGCACAGTGATGACTTCTAAATTTTCAGTTACCCAACCCTACTCACATCCTAATACGCATTCCATTTCCAGTTTAAAATCTTCCCTAAGAATTCTTTTATAATATGTCCCTGTTGAAAAATCAGTGATCTCCCAAAGATATAATGGCAGATACATTAAATTATATCTGAACAAGGCTAATCATTACAACACTAACTGAGGTAGCAAAAGACTGGTAACATCTCAAATATTAAAATACAGTAATATTTTAATACTATAAAGAACGATTAAACTATGGTGTACACATACAATGAAGTATGTGCAACTTAAAATAATATGAGAATGATCTCTACATATTGCTACGAAGTGATCTTCAGGATACGTTAAACTTAAAAAACCCAGCAAGCTGTGAAGGAGCGTGTATGGTCTGCTACTTTTTGTGCAGGAGACACAAGGGGAGATACAAATATATAGACATATTTGGTTATATTTTCCAAAACTAAGAACAGATAAATGAAATACTAATAAAAATGATTGCCTACAGAGAGAACACCAGAATAGAGAGGGCAAGGATGGAAGCCAACCTCTCTGAATATATCTACTATAAATCTATTAGAATTTTTATATTCAATATGAAACTATAAAGCTAAAATAAAGAGTTTCGTTCAAAGGAATAAGTAAATAGACCAATGAAACAAAAGGGCAATTTCAGAAGTCAAGTAAATATAGGAATTAAGGACAATACAAAGGTAGTATTTCAGTCAGTGAACTAAAGATAATTTGTGTTTACAACAAATGGTCCTGTGAGTGATTAAACATTCAAAAGACAGTTAAGTTAGATCTGCCCCTCATTCCACACAGCCAAGTGAATTCTGTTCCTTCATCTATGTATTCTTCTATCCATTTATTCAACGATTACCTATTGGATGTCTACCATACGCTAGGCTCTGGGGAAAAACACACAGTCCATATGTACATGAAGGGAGAGAAAATTTAGTCTAACATCTACAAATACATATAAAAATGCACCTGTAGTAAGTACTAAGAAATAAAAGGCAAATGATGCTGTGAAGGATGATAAGGGGAACCCAGGGGGATGAGGAGAGGCCTCCCTGAGAAGGTAAATGACTGAGCTGAAATTGAATTGGGTTTGGGGCTCAGGTGAGTGTTCCGGGTAACAGGTACAGCAGCACGGGGGTGAGTGTTCCCGGTAACAGGTACAGAAGCACGGGGGTGAGTGTTCCAGGTAACAGGTAGAGAAGAACGGGGGTAAGTGTTCCAGGTAGAGGGAATGACAGGTACAGAAGCCCCAAGGTGAGAGGGGACATTTAGGAAGAGTACAGTGGTTGAGAGCAATGGACTCTGAAATCAGAATGCATGAATTTAATCCCAGCTCTGCCACTTACTAGCTGTGTGACCTGGAGCATGTTTTTTTACGTTTCTACTTCAGTTTCCTTATCTGTAAGATGGGGCAATAACGGTACCTACCTCGTGAGGAATAAAAACAACACCTACCTTAAGGAACACATAATGAAAATATTTATAAAACACTTAAAACTCTGACACAGCATCAGTGCTACATAAGTGTTTGTTAAATCAGTAAAACATAAATTGATACAAGGATAGTGTAGGTACGTAGAGGCTGTGACCTCAAAGTGTGGTCTGAGGACTCCTGGGAGTCTGTAGGTTCAAAACTATTTTCAGAATAATGCTTACATCTTATTTGCCTTTTTCATCGTCTTGACATTTGCACTGATGTTGCAAAAGTGATGGTGGTAAAACTGCCCACAACTTACGCACAAATCAGGACAAGACACCAAATGTACTAGTAGTTGTTGTATTTTTCCCCACCATGTACTCTCAGTTAAAAAAAAAAAAAAAAAAAAAAAGCCAGTTTCACGTAAAAATTTCTGAGGAAACAACAGGAATCGTTATTAACTTAATAAATTAATTTTATTTATTAAACCTTGACTACATGCCTTCTTAATATTCTGGATGATGAAATAGGAAATATTCATAATGCAAGTCTGCTCATATCAAAGTATGATGCTTGCCTTGAGGAACACCACTCATGAGACTCTTTGAGAGCTAAACTGGCCTTTTTTTTTTTTCATGGACCATCACTTTTACTTGAAAGAGTCACTGACAAACTATGTTATCCATGTTGGGTATTTGGCAGATATTTCCTCAAAACTGAAAAAAAAAACGAGCCTGTCACTTCAAGGAAAACAATTGACAGTATTTGATAAAATGTGAGCTTTTGGGCAGAAATTAGAATTTTGGAAAACTTTTATCTACCACTGAGAGCTTGATAGCTTCCTAATACTGAAAGACTTTTCTGGTAAGGTCAGTGGTGACACTGAAAATTGTGGTTTTTAAAACATCGCATAATGTATTGTGTCAATATTTGGAAGATATGCATAACTCAGTGAACCAATATTTCCCAAAACATCAATAGATTTTAAGAGTAGGAAAAATTCATGGATATGGTTTCAGATGCACCTTGCACCTAACCTTTAAGAAACTACAACTCGCCCAACTTTGGTGTAGTATCAGAATAGCCAATTATCTGGAAAGTATATTAATTATATTTTGTGTTTTTTTAATTTTTTTTATTAGTAAGGTTGTTTCCTGATGTGGATGCTAGCTACATGAATGTGTTCAATTTGGGAAAATTCATAAAACTGTACAGTTATGACATTTTAATCTATTTTACATTACAAAAAGAAGGAAAAGAAAAAAGGCAAATGAAGCAAATGTGAGCATGTGTTTGATCTCAGTGTTATTTTATTTCCTTGACTTTGTATGTATTCAAAATGCAATATAATTTAAAATAAGATATTTAAAAACTAAAAGCATGTTGGCACTTCTATATTCTTACTTAAGCATTGAAGAGCGCCACTTCTTTACTGTCTTGTGGGGTTATTCTTTCCGAAGATTCCCGTCTATCTGACTCACCTGAACAGCTGCTTTTGGGGGCTTTTCTCTCAAGCATCAATGGTTCTTTTCCATTCTCCAAATTGTGGTTCTCAGGTTTGGAAACTGGAAGCCCTGCTCATTAAAAAAGAAAAAAAAAAAGAAAGAAAGAAAAAAAAGAAAAGGGACTTAACTCTTTGTGATGGGCACAAAGCTCTATTCCAGAGCACGGTCCCAACCCCCGGATCCACAAAAAAGACAGGACATCATAGGAAGTTTTGGAATAAGGGTGCGGGGGGTCTCAAAATGAACCTTAAAACAGGTGCAGCAAGAGCCTGGGCCTCATAAAGAGTTACATGCATTTGAAAAGACAAATATTTAGCCTGTAAAAAAATAGAAGAGAATTTGTCTTGTTTACTGTGGGAGTTCTGGGGAGATACTGCAGACCCGTCCTCAGCTCAGGGAAGGAGTTGTGTGAAGTGGGACCCCAGTGGCAGCACCACAAGCCTGTGACTCTGTGACTAGCTGTCTTCTGATGTTTCTCCTTTCTTCCTTCTTCAGTTACTAGAACCTGCTTTCTTAGGGAATTTATTATACGAGGTTTGGGAGGAGCTAACATAGTTCCTTCCACCACTGATACGAACACATACGTGTACATGCATGTGTCTACATGTGTACACATGCAAATACCTCCCCCTGCCCAGAGGCGGGCACAGTATCCAAACTGGTCAGAGCATACTCTATCTCCCTGGCTCGAGTTACTGCTTCACTGATGGACATGTGACCCTATCTGCTGAAACTCCCAGGATAGAAGCCTTCTTTTTTCCCTTAGCTCTCTAACTGGAAGAATAATGTAACCCTAGAGCGGCCAATGGCCATCTGTGCCACACAGGGAGATCAGGACAAGCTATACCACGTAATTAAAAAACAGGTAAATAAAAGAAATTCCTGACAATATATCTGATTCCCTTTTAAGCTAGTGTGAATTCGGTTTCCGTCACTTGAATCCAAAGACTCCAGATACAAAACAAGCCTAGACATTTCACCAAGAACCCAGAGCAGAAACAGATTTTCTCTAGGCTCAAAGGGATCACTACTTTACGATTATTGGCTTTGTTATGCTACTTTATTGTCAATAAGGTAATGATGTCCCCATAAGCAGGAGCCGGAGTCATGGCAGGAGCCCATCCTTACAGAGTGAGACGAGGTTTCTGTAGTTCTCCAGCATCACGTCCCTCTGTGCAGGATCCAGCCTCCCCCACTCCTCTGGGGTAAAGTCCATGGCCACATCCTTGAATGTCACCGATGCCTAAGACACAAAACATACTTTTGTTCACCATCTGTCACTCCACAGCCTCCCTTTCATGCCCCAGTTTCTGTTGGCCCTGGAGTAGATGCGTAGATATATTCAACGGGGGAAATCACTGTGAAAAATGACAAGCATTCTCATGTGTCCTGGACGTTCCATGGAAAGTCACTGGGTATCAATTATGTGCCAGGCACACTGTCCAAGATTCAACATGAGAACCAAACGAAACAAGACCACGGTTTCTCCACTGACAGACTAATTTTTCTGGGGAAGAAAGAGTTAAAACATGAATCAACAATGAATCAACAATGTAGTCTGGCAAAGTAAACAAAATATAGGCAGAGAATAAAAGGCATGTGTCTGTATAATTCTCCTTGTGAGACCTCACCATGGAATGAACAGACTGGCACCAAATCCAGTGAAGCACGGAATCAATTCAAGGCAAGATGCATTAAATTGGAAAATGACAGCAACAAATTCATTAAGGGTACAGATATCACATATAAATGTTTATGGGTAAACACCATAGGGTTATTTATACAAGACATAAAATACAAAAACTGTATGGAGATAGACACATACCAGTACTGAACACGTCTCTTTAAGTAAAGACATAGAGAATGGGAATAATATTCCAGGTTACTGAAATAAATATATACCAAATGCTATAACTGGATAGAAAACACCTTCTATTTAAATGTTCATGAAGCACTTGCAAAAGTAACAAAGTAAATGTTAATAAATTCCAAAACAGAAAAGAAAGAGCAATAACTGGTAACTGAAAAAAACGTATCAAAATTTCAAAATAATAATGAAATAAAACGCAAAAATCAATGCCGTAAGGCTAAAATTGTACTCAGAGGAAACACTTCAATTTCATTAAAAGAAAATCAATGTAATTAAATGAACAAAGCATACAAATCAAATTAGAGACAGAACCCAACAACAAATTAGGGAAAACAGAAGGAATTACAGGATAAAAGTAGAAATTAAGGGGAAGAAAAACAAGAAAAATAAGACAGCTGGGAAATCTGAATAAGAGCAGTAGGTTATAGTACTATACCAATGTTAACGTCCTGATTTTGGAAAAAGAATAATAAAAGTGAGGTGAAATGCTAAATTTTGGAGAATCTGAAAGGAGAGCATATGAGAAATCTTTCTACCACTTGCTAAATTTCTATAAGTCTCAAATTATTTCAAAATAAAGTTCCTCAAAATGGAAATAATCTGAGACTTAAAAAATATAAGAATCATCCTTGGAAAATAAAATGTAAAAATCATTAAGCAGCTACTAAATAGACAAGATACTGTGGGAAAAAATAACTTTGATCCTACAATCTGCATATCTATAGCTAAACTGACAGTGGAAATTAACTTCCAAACCATAAAAGAAAAAAAAAAAAAAATCAGAATAACAAAAATGCGAACCACAGCACAAAAGGCACAAAAAAATACAAAAGAACAAAGCATAGTAAACAGAATTATAAAAATCACATAGCAAGAAAAATGTGAAACATACAAGTAATCATAATAATATGAATAAATTAATTTCTCTTATAAAAAGGTTTCTTAAAATAGCCACATCCTCTTTACAGAAAAGAGATCCAGACAACACCCCAAAGTTGGGGATGGAGGGGGGGATGGAAGGAAATATAGTATACTACATATTTGAATACAGTACTTGAAGCTCAACAAAAACATATGGAAAAATGTACACCAAACCGTTATCCTCAGTAGGGAGAGGTGGTGGACTGAACTTGGGAAAGTAAGGACGGGTAATATACTTTAATATTTATATACGTCTGTACCGTTCACCTGGTTACCATGAGCAAAAATTAAAACTCTAATTATTAAAAAAGTCTAATAAGTAAAAGATAAACAGCCCAGGCAAATTCTAATAAGAAAGACAGTTGCAGTATTAGCATCAAACAAAATCCAATGCAATGCAAAAAGGATAGTTTTAAAAACTTCCATAAAAGGTTTAATCAATTCTGAAGCTATACAAGCAGTCCTGAATCTAATATTAATGTGCTGAAATGTATAAAGCATTCACCCTTTTTTTGGTATCTGTACTCTGACTTTC